>NW_006289718.1:112157-127419 GCF_000327345.1 Myotis davidii
GAAAGAAAGAAAGAAAGAAAGAAAGAAAGAAAGAAAGAAAGAAAGAAAGAAAAAAGAACGGCTATCCGTCGTGAAACACCTGATCTTTCTGGGGTAAAAACAAAAGCAAACCCGCATTTGCATTTTTGTGGCTGAGCCCGAGGAGAGTTACGTACCAACCAAAGATCACCCTGTGATGGCAAAGAAGCCCATCAGGTGGAGCTGTTCCGTGACCCGGCACCGGAGGCCCGGCTGCACCTGGGAGGAACACTGGCCACCACGGCGGAGGGCTGTCAGGCCATTAGGACTCTGCTGTAAATTTGCCACCACCATGCCATGCCCTGTGTGGCCAAAACCACCTGGGAAGTTGAAGTCAAGCTTCCGGGAAGTGGGGCAAATGTGAAGACCGGGGTCCTAGGCTTGGTGGGATGGAGCACCACCATTTGGAACAGTCAGACTAGCTGATGTTCAAGGTCAACCTCCAGCACTAATATCCTGCCAATATGGTTAAGTTTCCCCTTTGGCCCCAGAACGTTAAAGATGTGGCTGGTCCCTGTTAGGTATTAAGAGATGGTCAGGTGTAGCAATCCTTTCCTGTGTGTGTGTGTGTGTGTGTGTGTGTGTGTGTGTGTGTGTGTGTGGTAAAATACATGTGCCACAACATCTACCCTCAATGTTATGTGCATGAGTCAGTGGCATTTAGTACATTTGCAATGTGTATAATCGCAATATGGTTTTAAAAGTACCTACTAAGTGCCAAGGATTTTGTTAGGCACTCTCATATACGTTAACTTGTTTTTCACCAAAGAACAGAGTTATCTATACCAGTAGTCATAAAGGTCTGAAAGGTTGGCGACCGCTGATCTATACCATAGCTATCTGCCTCCTTATATTTACAGTGGGAAAACGGAGGCTCAGGGCGGTAGAGAATTGGGCCCAAGGTCATGTGGCAGCTTGGAAAATCAGACCTAAACCAAATTTCTCCACCTCCATAATGATACGTCTCACTCGCCAAAGGCCACCCCAGGGCATTAGTGAGGAATAATTTCAGGTCAGAGGCTCGAAGTTGGCTGGCTAATGGTCCCATATGCGACATCGGACAGGGTGGGCACGTGGGTACAATTCTTTTTGGGTTCCCTATTCTTAATGGTCACTCCTTGAACCACGAGAGATGCCATCCTCATTTTCATTTTTACATATTATCAAGATAACATTTCAGTGCACAGGGCGTGAATCTGAAGGACGGCGGCAGCAGGCGACAGGTTCTGAGACAGAAGCTGCACAGTCTTCCTTTTTTCTGACAGTCTTGCCCCAGGAGCATTCAGCACAGAAATGGGTTCAGTTCCAGGGGAACCATTTTGGATTTCTCATTATGGGGTGGGGGCGGGGAGCAGTAGTGGTAGAATATCACATTTGTTTACTGAAATACAAAAATGACTCATTATAAGATACTCCGGCCCTGGCCAGTGTTGCTCAGCGGTTAGGGCATCAGCCCATGCACTAAAGGGTCTCAGGTTAAATTCTCTTGGTCAAGGGCACGTACCTGGGTTGCAGGTTTGATCCCAGGCCTTGGTTGGGACATGTACAGGAGGCAACCATTCGATGTTTCTCTTTCTCCCTCTCTCTCTCTCTCTCTCTCTCGCTTTCTCTCTCTCTTTCTCTCTCTCTCTCCTCTGTCTCCCTCTCCCTCCCTCCTTTCTACTCTCTCTGAAAAGCAACGGGAAAAATATTCTTGGGTGAGAATTAACAACAACAACAAAACAAAAAAACAAAAAAAGAGATTCTACATGAAAGGTATTGCTATCCACAGGTCTCAGAGAGAGGACACTAGGCTCTGATACATGTACTCAATGACCTTGAAATAAGAGCTTTTTTGAAAATTCATTCTGCAAAAGAAAGTCATGCATATAACAGATTAAGGCACTGAGGAAATAACAGGATTTCTGAGCCTAAATTTTACAGATCAGAAAATAGAGGCCCATAGTAGGTCCCCAAAATTTCCTAGACTCTTGTCTCAGGCAGCTTTGGCTACATCCTACATTACAAAATTTAGTCCACTTTACAGGGTGGACTGCCCGTCAGCAGATTTCTGATTTTTCAAATTTTAGGATTCACAAATAAGGAATTTCCTTAAAATGAAGTGCTAATTCTAAGCATGGATAGATCTGATAGAATCACCTCATTACAACCGGTTGGAAAGGCCTCTCCCACATCTTCTGCTGCCCTCCAGGCCTCTTTTTTTTTTTTTTTTTTTTAACACGTGCTTGAAGCAGACATTCAACTTTGAAATATTTTTGACACCCGCTGATTTTTCTTAGAATGGCAACTGCTGTAATGGCCTTTGATGGATTTTTCTTTTTCTTTCTATAACACCTCTATGCTTTCAAATGGACACAGCAGAAAACCTCATTTCTATGTGACATTTGCTTGGATTACCCCTTTGGCGGTTGAATGACCCTTTCACAGGGGTTGCCTAAGACCATCCTGCATATCAGATATTACATTACGATTCATAACAGTAGCAACATTACAGTTATGAAGCAGCAACAAAAATAATTTTATGGTTGGGTCACAACATGAGGAACTGTATTTAAAGGGCCAGAAGGCTGAGAACCACTGGATTAGGATGAACTAGAGAGTTTCCCAAGAAAGGCTCCGTAAAGCTGACTGGGGTAGCAATGGGGACGGAGGGTGAACATTTAGCTGCTGCCATTTGGGCGGAGTCCCATGATGAGACTGCCGTCTGCCCGCTGGACCCACGCCTTTCTGCAAACCAGGTTTATCGTGAACACGAACCATGCCCCCACCTTCCCTGCTGCAAACAGACATCAACTCCTGCCACTTCCTCAGGCCACCCAACCTCCAGCCTCAGGGAGCCGGGCTCTTCCAGGCCAAGGAAGTGTGGTGCGAAGCCACACCCCCAGCCAGCGCTCCCCTAGGCCTCAGCTCCCACCAGCACAGAGGAGGGAACCTGGGAGAGGGGCGGTGAGGGTGGCCCGAGAAGAGAGAAGGACACACATTGCTAACCACTGCAGAAAAGGAGAGAAATGGAATTGGCTTGGTCTTCAAAGGGCTTTCCTAAATAAAAGGATCACAAAACGCAGGATTTGTTAACAGAACGGGGGGGGGGGGGGGGGGGGGGAACGGGTTGGGGAGAATAAGAATGTCAAGGAGGAGCTGCCATAAGGGGACCTAAGAGAAGAATCTGGAGACTGGGAGGGCGGGTTCCTCTCACTGAGCCTCATCCTCTTCTACTCACCAGAGAGCTCAGCTGGTTGGTCTCTTAAGATCCTCTTTAGCAAGAGATATTTCACTGATCTGACCAATGCTTCCCAAATCTGTCCCTCGGTTTACAAGACTGAGTGAAATCTTCACCCCTGAGTCCTTCCTCCCAACAACAGGAGCCAGTAAGATTGTTAAAATCATCTTCTGAAGATGATAACTAATCCTATACATGCAGTTACTCATATTTCTTTAAAGCATCAAGCGAAGACAATGAGTGAAGGAAACGTTTTCATTAATGGGCTAAGCGGACAGCTCTTGCAGAATCACCGGAGGGCCTGGTTAAAGAGGCAGACTGTGTATCAGTAGGTCGGGGTAGGGCCCCAAAACCTGCGTGTCTAATGGAGGTGTCTGGGCAACGCTGTGGGACATGCTGACCTGGGTTAAGGAAAAATAGAGACCAGTTAACTGAATCCTACCAGCCTGTGATCTCCTCCAGGGCATGTATCCCAAGCACAAAGTGAGACAGAGAAACCTGTGTGATAAATAAACGCTTGGTGGATGAACGTATTCATTCAAAACGAGTCTCCTGAGTTCTAGAGTCCAGCCAGAAGACAGTTGACATGGTTGGAGAAGGAGAATGCACCGAGTGAGCATCCACATCAGTAACTGTCCGCTCCTGACTCCTGGGGGATGAAGGCACACACTTCGATGCACAGGTGCCTGCCCTGCTTAAGGCTGTGGCGTGTTAACTGGATGCTCTGCTGCATCCTTCACCTGCCTTTCATAGCTGGGGACATGCAGTCATGCAAATACAGTGGAAACACAGCGGCACTTTCTGCATTTTACTAAGAGGCTCTCTTCATAAAACAATGCTGGATAAAATAACACCTGCAAACTAAGACTCTATTCTGCTTAAGGCAGGTGTCAGCTGCAGCCCGAGTACTGAATCTATTCTCTCATCCTGTGTACCATGTTCTTTCCCCTGCTCCCCTCCACTCGAGAAGGTATTGGCCAGGTCACCACAAGCTTTTTAAAAAATCTTTATTATATTTATGTCCTCTTTTCCCTCCCATCGACTCCTTCTCCCCCCTCTACCCCCACCCCAGGCCTTCACCACCCTACTGTCTGTGCCCATGGGTTATGCATACATATGCATACAAGGTCTTTGGTTGATCTCCTTCCCCCACCCACTTCCCTCTGAGATTCGACAATCTGATCTTAACAACTGTCTTTCCTAAACTGTCTAGCAGGCTGCCGAGGATGGCTTCTCCTCGCCTTGGTGTTTTGGTAGCTTCGAGAATGGTCTGAGCAGCCTTTTGCTAACGTTTTCTCCTGGTTGGCGATCTCATGCAGAGCTCCCCTTTAAAAGGTTAGAGGCCTGGTAGGTAAGCTCCTTGTTGGGAAAGACCACGCGTTGGGCTAGCTCCCTTGCTGCCTGCTCCCCGCACTTGGAGAACTCTGAGAGTTTTACTCTGATTGGTCTAAAGTTTAGGGAGCTGGAGGCTCCACTGGGGTAGGAGAGGGGAAAGAAGGGCGGAAAGGGGACAGAAAATGAGAGGCCTTTCTTCATTTTTATAGTGTCTCATTTTTTGTGGGTTTTTTTTTGGTTTTTTTTTTGCCTTTCAAGGATTCTGAGATGGCAGTCTTTGCAGCAATTCATTCATTTCCTCAATCCCCTTCCCTCCTACCTATCTGATAAGGGTTGTTATAAGTAAATTATTAAAATACATGGAGCATAACCTACTCAGAGTAAATGATCAGTAACCACTAGCAATTAATTTCATTATTATTTCTACTATTACATATGCTTTTGTGGTCTTAGAATTGTTTTATTCTGGAAGGAGGCAAAGGAGGGGGTGGGGGACATCTATAATACTGTCAACAATAAGTAAAAATAAAATAAAAATTAATTTTTTTTCAGACTTTGACCTAAGCTAGTCTGTTTTCCCTTTCAGAATGCTGTTATCCACTCATAATAATAGTTCTACTGGCTTTTTCTGATGAAAACCAAAAATAACTATAAATAAAAAACACACAAATCAAAGATAAATGAAGTGTCGAGTGACACACGATACACGATACTGAAGGTACTACTTCAGGTTTTAGTTTCTGATCTGCACTTTCTGACCGTGACTTTGGGGACGTCGCCACCCTCCTCTGGTACTGATCAGTTTTCTGTGTGTAACTTTACGAGCAAGCTACAACTCGGTAACTTTAGCTTACACTTGCTGTGGTTCCAAAGTAAATCCCCCTTAGGAGGCACTGATTAAAATGAGCAGGGAAAACTCTTTTTCTTCCTTCCTCTCCACTGGCCTCCTCCACGGAGGAGCCATGCCTCCTTCCTGCAGTCTCCACCCTCCCCCCGTCCTTCCTGACGGGCCCCTGGCACCTGCAGGGCAGAGGAAGAAAGTTTCCTTTCTTTCCCTTCTCTTTGCGAATCACATCCCTGCACCCCTGCCCTCAATGAACTTGAGGTGAAGGAGCTGAAGTCACCCATAGGATGTGGCCAAAGGGTCCCTGCCCCGATTCCTGCCTCCCTCCCTTTTCTCACAACTGGCCACAATACCAGATTACACCTTGTGGCACCGTCTTCCCAGTCAGGAATCATGCTCTGTTCTGTGTTACTGAAAGCCTTGCAGAATGTTTGCTATTAAAAACAAGGTCATATCATGTCAGAAACTAAAAGAAATTCTTTGGATATATATATTTACAAGTATGAACATTCTGAATATGATTCAAATGTCCTTGAGGGAAAAAAGGAAGCCAACGCCAAGTAACCAACACCAAGTAGTCCTGCAACGGGAGTGAGGCGTTTCCTGCCAGTTGGAAGCTGAGTGGAAGAGGCAGCCACGTTTCTCCTTTGTTTGTAGTGAGTCTGGCTGTTAACATATTGCTTCTGGTGTGGAACTGAGAGGTGCCTTGGGGGCGACCTTAGCCTGTATCCAAATTGCATCAATTGCATCACAGCCAAATTAGCTTCCCTTTGGGAGGAACTGTGGGTGGGTTGTCTTTAGGACCACCGCTCTGATCTATAATAATAAAAGCGTAACATGCTAATTTGGCCGGACATCCTTCCAGACGACCTTCCAAATGAAGCAGGGGCTGCCCAGGTCCTGGTTGCCTGCTGGTGGCTGGAAGGAAGCCCAGGTCCCGGGTGCCAGAAGGAAGCTGGGGCCGGCAGCCGGGGGAAGGAAGGCCTACTCTTGCATGAATTTCGTGCATCGGGCCTCTAGTAGGTCTACAAAAGGGAAAACCTCTTAGAACAGCTGGAACTGAGAAGAGCTCATATCTGGATATAGGGCCTTGATCCCCCAGCACCCAAGGCTGGCCTAGTCCCAGGGAAAGCTCCAGGGAACCCATCAGCAGACAGAGTGGGCAATGGAGAGAGAGCACTGACAAATGGTGGTGCCTGTGACCTTGGAGGGGTCACCTGTGCATGCAGATGTAGAATAAAGGCACATTCATGCCATATCCATTGGAAAAGTTTGCACCACTAGCATCTTGGGAGTGGTTTTCCCATAGTGTCCACTGGGTTAGTTATTTTTTTTAAGTGAAAAGTAATGCCACTGAAATGACTCTATAATTGCTATTTCTGTTTGATGGAAAAACTCTTAAGGATTTTGTCACATACTCTCAGAAAAAGGGCACTTGAATGTCTAAATAGGAAGCATGGATAAAGAAAAGGTAACAGAATTCTTTCAAAGATTAATCAGATACCTTTGTTACATCGTGAGCCCCTTGATATGAATCCTCTGTGTATCTGAGGAGGGTCTGACAAGGACTCATGGTTCTACTGGCGGGGAGTCACCTGAGAACCTGTGCTGTCCGAGTTCCCCGCCCACCATTGCTTTTCACACCCCATCCATCTCCTGGCCTGAACCCATCAGTGGCAGATAAGCGCAGAGCCCATAGTTCATCCATATGGAAATGACTGTATCTGCTCCTGTTTTCCTCTCTGATCATCTGGTTGCCTTTCCTACTCACCCAATTAATCAGTATAGCTTGCTGGTCAATAGCAAAATTACCAAAAGAAACAAGAAAATTACATCAATGGTAACAAATAGGCTTTATCTTCAGGTCTTATTAAAATGGTCTTTTTCTTTATTCATTATAACTTGCTATCTCTTTTCCCTGACCCTTTGCCATTTTGGTCAAACAGTTTAAACTGCACTCAAAACCCCAAATGATGCCCCCTGGCTGGGTGAAGTTGGCATTGACTTGGGCAGCACCTTGAAAACTGCCTGAAAGAGCTCCTGCTGACACCCACTCATGGGTCCCTCTCAGTGGGGAAGGACTCCAGGAGTGGGCTCTACATTTTAACTCCCGAAGCCAGGACCCCAACACTCCATGTCCTTCCCTGTGTCATTACTTCTCTGCTGCTGTCGCTACACCTTCACCGCAAGCCACCTGGAGATGGCTCCTAGACATGAGCCAAGAAGCCTTCCTGCCCCACTGCTCACCCCCTGGCTCTCCACCTGGGAGGGTGTTGCACCCAGACATACACCCGAGTGCTCTTTAAAGGAACACGTCTTTTCTCCTCCCCAAAGCTGAGCTATTAGCACGATAGTTCTCTTTCCAGGAAGCGGTGCTCAGAGCCTTTTGTTGAGAGAGCAGCACGCACTCACACATACTTCACAGGCTCCTCTGCGAGGAGGAGGTCAAAGTCAACCACAGAAGAGGGTTATGTGCCAGAAAAAATATTTCATAATCCTGAACTTCCTGTTGCACCCAATTAGGCGATGGAATTACTTTCTGATTGCCAGCTTAGTCTAAATATTATCAATTTCTACTGACAAGTCAACCTATAACAGGAAATTCAACAGACAGAGTGTAGTCCACACCACATTATCCTTATCAGATGCGTTTAGCCCTCACCAGGGTTTGCACAAAGCCCAGTGACTCACCATGCAGACAGCTGGCATGGCCGGTTTGCTTTATCTACTTTGTTACTGCGGGTGGAAAGGAAGGCGCTCCAGAGAGTTCATTTGTGCTTGAATTTTTGCTGAAACCTTGATAATGAAAATTACTAATTCCTAAAGTGAAGATCGGCTTAAAAATGAACTAAAATGAGATATAAGCCTAGATGTGCTTGGAGGTTACAATCCTGACCTTTATTTCACATCACAAACAGGGGGTGGAACCTTCCATTTTTCCAATGAGCGGGTCCCTTGAGGACTCATCACTGCACACAACTAAGCTGCCCATGACACCTCAAGCTCTTAGGAAACATCAATAGTTATGGTTTGTTTCTATAATAAAATATAATCTAGCAACGCTGACACAGGTTTCCAATGCTACAGAAGAAGTGAAATATAACATAACGGAATGTAATGAGCGCTCCGTCTTCTAAGTCTATGTGAATTTTTCACACTTTCTTCCCTGTTGCCTCATACACTGTTTTAGGAACCCCCGGAGACAGAGCAAGACACTGTAGGAATATGTTTGATATATAGTTGGATTAAATAACAACCTAATATATCAAACATATCACACAGAGGCCTGCAGAGAAGGCATCCAGGTCTGACTGAGCTCGAGACTAGTAGGCAGAGAGCTGTGGCTACGGCTGCAGGGTGGTCCCCCCGCAGCTCCTTCACCTTCTGCGGAGCACAGTCTGTCTGCAAGGGTGGAATCGGCGCCATTAGCGTATCGAAGGCACATGCACCAGAGCTCCCGACATTCTCATATCGCCTTATACCGTCTTCCCAAGCAAACGGTGGATTCAATCGTGCAAATGTGTTCCTGATTCATGTCTGGGAAATCCCAGGCAAAAAGAGATGCTTACATTTTAAGGGCCTGGAGTGGGAATAAACCAGGAATCATCTTCATAAAGCACAGAGGATTCTCGTTTTAACACAGGCAACCTGAGAATGTGGTGGGCAAAACCATTTAAGCAAAAACATTGCCCGTCCCCGAAACTATTCCTCACGGCAGTGTAAACGCTGCCCAGTTAGGGAAGGAAAGCGTGCTTACTCCCTGCCCAGGGCCTGGGTGCCGGGTGTGGAGGCAAAGGGTCAGGGATGTCCTAGCAACTGCTTACTCTCAGTATCCTAAGTTTTGTTCTTGAGACTATGAGAGGGGATGGAGAAAAGCAATCAATCTCAAAAGGCAGGTTGATTTGGCTGTCAGAGTGGGATTTTTTTTAACTGGAAAATAAATTCCTTTATAAATGCAAAAAAGATATTTTATTTCATGTGGATATTACCACAAAGCAGACGGCACTCCTAGACAGACACTAAAGCTGTGTGTGTTTTTAAATGATCTAACTGGCTTTATTGAATGATTCTAGTAAGTAGAAAGGTATTCTCACAAAAGCCAGGGTTTTTTCCAAACAGTTTTACAGAGAGCATGAGCCACGTGGTGGGAGCTCTGGTCATGGGCAGAGGACACTCAGGTCATTCTAAAGCACTCCAGACGTTCCAAGCACCCTTCGTAATGGGACGCTGGGAGCGACCTAAAGTAGGCAGCCCCGTAATGAAAATGCAGGGACTCAAATCAACAGTTGGGTTACCTCCGACCTTAACCAAAGGATAACTTGGCCTTACACACATACATACATACATACACACACACACACACACACACACACACACACACACACACACACGGTAAACAGAAAGGCTGAATGATCCCAAGTAGGGTGGGAAGTGCCTGCTTACCCACTTCAGTAGCCGTCATTAATTTAAGTGCTCTTATTTTTAAAACATAGATGCTCCCATCACCCCAATTCTACCGCTTTTGTACCATTCCCCACCTGTCTCTTTCATATGCAAGTGATTTTTACAGAGTTGTAACCATACTGAGCACATATTCTATATTCTGTTTCTTTTCTTTTTTTACTTTACACAATGCCATTAGCATCTTCCTTATGCTAGTTTTATCAACCATTATTTTTAATAGCCGCATACGTTTCCTTCAAGGAGACGTTCAGGGCACATCTACCCTCCCAATGCTACAAACCAGGACACAAAGAACAGCCCTCTCTCACACACAGAACGTTCCTCCCCTCTGGATTTCCTCCTCAGGACAGATTCCCAGAGGTGGGATTAATGGCTCAAAGAGTATGGGCAAACCAAAAACCTCCCCCGTGGGCCTGCACCAGCCCCTCTGACACTGGGTCGGCCCAGAGGGCTGGTATGGACTAGAACTGCCCCCCAGAGCCCACACACCCTCTCCCAGCGCAGCCCGGCCCTCTGATGCTGGTCAGGTAACCTGCCTCTGAGTCTGTGTTCGGGGAGCAGGGATGGTGAAAGTGCTGCCTCGTGGACTTGTTGCCAGGACCAGGTGAGTTAATCCATGTTCAGTACCTAGAAGATTGCCTGGCACAAAAAGCTCAGTGTGAGCTTTTTGTTTGCTTTCCTTTTTCTTGTTCTTTTTGCTAAGGCCATCAGCTCAGGGTTCTATGGAATAATTTTGACTTCAAGCATTTTCCTAGGAAGTAGTAGATACAAGTCCCAGAAGCCCATTTTTCAGGGATGGTGAAAAGTTACTGCTTATTAAGTCATATTGTGTGTTGGGCACTGTGTTCCTAAATGATCTAATTTGTTACAATAATCCTATATTGTAGGAACTCTTCATAACTTTGTTTTTCAGATCAAGGGTCGCCAGGTAAATAAAGGGCCAGCAGAGAGCAACCCAGGTTCAGGGACAGACGAGAACGCAGAAGGGCCTGGCCAAGGAAGAGGGAGTGGGGTGGAACAGGAGCTCTTGGAATATGGTGACCTTAGTGTTAAATCAGCACCAGGCTCATCCTCAGGGAGAATGAGTGCCAGCTGACAGGACTTGAGCACTAGCAGACTGAAGCTCTCTCAAGAGAGGCCACTGCAATAAACCGCATAAGAAAAAGGAAAGACAAATTAAGCATGAAGCCTCTAAATATTAGTTGAGGGTTGCTGCTTGCTTCTTCAGCTGAAAGTCCATTCTCCAATCATGATTAGCTTGACTGACAAAGCAGAAACAAAGATATAGCCAGAAAACAGAGTGGCTCGTACAGGAGCCCACGCTTAGCTCTCAAGTTTGTTACAAAAAACTCAAACTCAGACAACCCAAGACCCTCAGGTCAGAGGCCAGTGAAGGAAACCCTTATTAACGCCCCCCCACCAGATGCCAAAACCCTTACATTACATCTTAACGAGAAATTTTCTTAAATGCCTTTACCAAGTCTAGGGTCGCTATTAGGAGATCAGGTCTAAGAATCCCATGGTTTTAATGACGTTCCCCCGCTTAGGGGAGTCACTCTATGCTCCTGTGTATTTCACACACAGCACTGACCCAGGCACCGCTTTTGAGCGATTTGGTGTATTCCAAGTGCCCAGATTCCATCTTTTGCTCTTACGAAAAATGTAGAATTTTAGGCATAACTAAACTGAGGAATCCAATGTTTTTTGAGGGGATTTTAGATTTTATTTCCTAATGTATTTGGGTCCTTGGAAGGGAAGTGAGGTTACAGGTACCAGAAAGGACTTGGTTGAATAGACCAAAAACAAAAACAAAAAGAGGCCTCCTCTGATTCTACTACCTTCTCAGTGGAGACAGCCATGGGGGCTGGGGCTGGTGGGAGGTTACAGCTTCTTAACAGGGTTGGGCTCTGCCCCTGGACAGCACTAGCTCACCATCCTTTTACTTAATAATTGTCCTCCCTACCGCCCAAACATAAAGCCTGTCTTTTCTTTAATTGCTGTTTCTCTTAACATAAACTAATGATCTTAAGTTCTAAACATTTATCTAGACAACAAGTATGGCTGGAGAAAACACACCATCCAATCACAGTCTCCAGTATATACTGAAAAAAGGTGATTATTGGGTGCACTCTTGAGATTCACGTGGCCCGCTTTTAATTTTAAGAAAAGGAGAGTGAAAGGCATGGCAACCGGAAATTCGGAGGGTGACAACCTCACACTCAGTCATAGGACCTTCTTTAGGAAGCATCCAACACCTCCTTTACATATAAAGGGACTAAATCAAGACTGTAAATGCCCGATTCCGCCTCTGGATACCCCAAGGTATTTTTCTGGCTGGTTAACCTGAAAGTCTCACCCACTGGGTTTTTCCCCGTGCCCTGTTGAACGATGCTGGGCAGGCAGAGCAGGTTTGCAGCTCGCTAGGCTAACCACTCGGAATAAAACACGCTCCCTGCAGCACTCCCATCTTCGTGTCACAGCCATCTACCTGGAGACCTACTGGCATCAGACAAGCAGCCACACATGGACACTCACTTTTGGCTTTGCTCTTGGCTTCAGTTGCTCTAACTTCTTGGCAGCAGCCTCAATGGATGCTGCCGCCCCCAGTAATTCTGTTTCTGCAATGACGGTTGGGTCTTCTGGATCCACCCACTCTGTTCCTAAAATCAGTCCAAAGAGGGTCAGTCATGGTAGCCGTAGACCTCAGGGCTTTGGCTAAATTACAAACAATATCTGGATTTTCATGCAGAGAAGTTCCCTGAGCCTACCAGCTGCACTGTCTTAAGGAAGCACCCCCGAGTTCTCAGAGATCAGCTGGGTGCAGAGGGATGTCTGCCTGATCCTGCTTTTCTCACTCAGTTGTGGGCACAGCCCAACCACAGGAGCAGTCTCATGAGTAACAGTTTCAAAATCAAGATCTCACGGACATGGCCAGTGCGAACATGACTCTGACTTCTAACTCAGGGCCATGACCGTAAGCAGGCATCCTCAGGAGACTGGGCTGAGCACAAAGAGATTAACTCCGCTCTTCTCCTGGGCACTCACCTCAAATCAAACAAAGGGAAACTGGAGAGAAAACCTCTCCCTGGTGAGTTGATTGCTTCTATGGAACCATGAAGGGGTCTGCCAACAAAATACTTAAATTGCACTGTTTTCTAAACATGAGGGGTATTATTTAAATAAGAATAAATATTCTGATAAATGAAAACACAAATGAAAATAAGTGGCTAGACCCTCCCCGCCTTTTTCTTGATGGAGTCTTTAGGGTGTGGCCAGACCCTTCAAAGAGAAGTGGGCAGTTCTAGATGGATATGCCATTGAAGTAGAAGTCCTTCATATAAAGACTGGAGAAAAGATTTGCTTCAGGAGGATATTACTTTTTAGATCTAACTCTGTTCCCGTTTGATTTTTTAAGGAAAAGCACTTCCCTATATTCCTTCTGACTGCAGATGCTGAGAAACGGCCTATGTGGCTGTGTGTTTTCTCTTCTCAGTTCGCTGTACTAGCTCTGCCATGGAGTGGTGCCCCAGAAAGGACACGAGAGGATGCCACCTACCTTTCATGGCTTCTGCTGACTGAATGAGCTCAGTCACGGCACCAGCGACTCGCTTGGAGAGAGCAGCCAGCTGGTGCTTGAGTTCTGGGGTTGGTTTCTGAAGAACCTGTGGGTGAAGAACAAGCCACGTGCATGAGGAGGATGGCAACCACTGTGACAGGAAGCACCCTCACTGGTGGACACAGCTGGACATCCCGGTTTTAGGTTGTAACTTTGCCACCAAGTGACTTCAGAATTTGGGGGAAAATGAAATGTTGGGAGCCAGGGGTTTCTCTAAAGTCCCTTCTGATATACTCCCTTAAGATTATATGGGAGACAAACATACTTATTTGCCTTTTATTTATACTGTCATTGTCTTATATCTGTACTTTTACTTTTACATAAAATAAATATATGCACCTGAAAATTACCCAGTGCTACCTAAGCACACTCTGAGTGAACACAAAAGCCGGAGGCTATGGGTCAGCTGGTACTTGTGACAAAACAGCCAGTGTGGAACCAGAAAGAGAAATGTGTGACTCAGGTGGGATCTTGGAGATGAAATCGCCAAGAGAGCCACAGCAGCCAACTGATCAGGAGGGTTGTTCCAAAGGAACAGTCACTGGGTGGATTACTAAACCCCTCAGAACACATTTTCTTTTCTTTCTTTTTTTTTTTTTAGAACACATTTTCTTATCTGTAACACTAAAGTAATGCTGCACCTCAGGGCTGCCATAAAGTTCAAATGCAGTAACACATGGGAAGTACCTTGCACAACGAGACCCTGTAGGAGTTCACTGAATGTTAATTCCCTTCTTGGGGCCCCATTCCCTCTTTCACCCAGCCAGGAATCACACTCATTCTCAGGAGTCTGGAAAAGATGCCTTTGGACCCTGGCCAAACCCTTTCATACCATAAAAGAAACATGATAAAAATCTGGGGCTGGGGGAGTTAATGGGGTTGTATTTTGACCAGCTCAAACATACCAGCACGTAGAAGACACTGCTTACATACTCAAACTGATTTGTCAAAGGTTTTAGAACACCTCCTCACATGCCTCTATTCCCACCCTTCTTCCTCTTAAAATCTTTTAAATTTTATATTTGCTGCTGCACTATGATTTTAGCTATTCCATTATCCTCATTCTCTCACCCTAGGATCGACACATATCACTATGAAGAAATTAAGAGCTCAGTACAGACTTGTGAAGAAGTGAACAGATGAATGGATGAGGGAAAAAGACACCAACACACTGTTGGAATAATTCCTAATATGGTGGCTTCCTAGACCAGTTCCAAAATAACACTAGAACCATGGAGAGGTGGAGAGAGGGGGTAAGTGCTTTTTGCTTTCTAACACAGCCATGGGAAACCAATTTAGTTATATGTAGGTTCTGGAGTCAACGTGCCTGTGTAACCTTGGTCCAATTACTTATCCTCTCTCTAAACTTTATTTACCAATTAAGTGATCATAACAGTTCTTTTGTTATAGAGTTGTGATAAGACTGTATAGAGATATATAATTTAATATATAATTCAGAACAAAAGATTCACACAAGATGAGAGTGAAGGGGAAGTTCATAGCACTATAGGTCTACTTCAAAAAGCAAGAAAAATTATTAATAAAATAAACTATCTATCCCTATAATTTAAAAAAATTAGAAAGAGAACAACAAGAAAAGCCCAGGGTGAAAAAAAATTTCCATGCAAAGGGGAATGAAAAAAAGCTGAGGTGGCAATACTCATATCTGACAAAATAGACTTCAAAAGGAAGTCCATAACAAGAGACAATGAAGGCAACTTCATAATACTGAAGGGATCGATCCAACAAGAGGCTATAACACTGG
>NW_006289718.1:127589-163321 GCF_000327345.1 Myotis davidii
AATGATCATAACTGTTCTTTTGTTATAGAGTTGTGATAAGACTGTATAGAGATATATAATTTAATATATAATTCAGAACAAAAGATTCACACAAGATGAGAGTGAAGGGGTGAAAAAAAATTTCCATGCAAAGGGGAATGAAAAAAAGCTGAGGTGGCAATACTCATATCTGACAAAATAGACTTCAAAATGAAAGCCATCACAAGAGACAATAAAGGTCACTACATAATACTAAAGGGATTGATATAACCTGGTAAACACATATGCACCCAATATAGGAGCACTTAAATATATATATATAAAATTCTAGAGGACTTAAAAGCCCAGAGTAAGCAGAAGGAAGGAAATAATAAAGATAAGACCATAAATAAATGACAGAGATTAAAAAAACAATACAAAAGATCAATGAAACCAAGAGCTGATTCTTTGAAAAGATAAATAAGATCGATGAACCTTTAGCCAGATTCATCAAGAAACAAAGAGAGAGGACCCAAATAAATAGAATCAGAAACTTTCTTGTCCTGTCCAGTGTGTGCCTATAAAAAAAACGTTTCATTCTGAACAACTGTTTGGAGCTCTCTTGTATTTGCTAGATGGGATGCTGCTCCATTCATGAATTGTTCAATAAAGTCGATTAGATCTTCAAATTTACTTGGTCGAATTTTTATTCTTTAACAATATAGAATATTCTTAGCAGCTTTATTTGTAATAATCAAAACCTAGATACAACCCAAATGTCAATCAACATGTTTATAAATTATGGCACATCCATATGATGGAATACTATTTATCAATAAAAGGCGACAACTTATTGATACACACAATAAGGATGGAAAGGAAAATACTGATGCTGAGTGAAAGAGGCCAAAGAGGAGCACATGCTATGTGATTCTATTTATTAAAAAGTCTAGAAAATGCAAACAAATTTATAATATCAAAAGCAGATCAGTAGTTGCCTGGAAATTTTGAGTGGTGATGGATCTATTAATTATTTTGATTGTGTGGTGCTTTCACAGATGTATTTATATGTTGATACTAAAATTGTACTCTTTAAACATGTTTATCACATATTAGTTATGCCTCAATAAAGCTGGAAAAAAGCTAAGGGTGTGGTGGGGAGGTTGACATCACCTAAGTGGAGTGGTGAATGACTTCTGTCTTTAAAAGAGCCTTGATGGAGAAACAGAACCACTTCTGTGTACACCATGGCTCTCTAAGAAACAGTCATATGATAAAGTACCCTACTGAGATAAGGCAGGAGGAAAGGAGTTCTATTTTTATTCTGCTATCAAACCAATATGATTTCTAATAGCAGGCAATGGACAGAACCAAATTAAAGTTCTGCTACTGGAAGCAAGAGTAATTTTAACCCTGTCAAGGATCTCATATTGTGGGTCTGCAGCAATATTGAGCCGTGATTGCTGCAGGGGCAAAGTGGCTGCCTATTGACCCGCAGTGCAAACTTTCTATGTGACACCGCTCAAATGGGCATGAATGCTGCTTCATAAAGCCGCTCCCAGAGCAGCGAGGAGATGGGGCTGCCCAGATCAGATCCTATTATTGTTGATTGCTAACGAGATTCTCCAAAGAAAAGGATTCCCCAAGTAGGGGTTTTCAATTTGGAGCATTAATTACAAAAGGATCCAGCTGGGTGTTTGAGTCTGAGAACCCTTTCAACAGCTTGTGTGTGTGTGTGTAAAAGTTAAAATCATGACAATTACTTGTACCTCGATATGGGGGGGGGGGTGGAGAATAGGATTCATAAGGGATATAAAATTCATTATTAATTATAGATTTCTTTAGAAAATAAAGTTCTGAACCAAATGAAACAAAACATTAACAAAATTAGTTAATTACAGATGGTGGGCACATGGCTGTTGATCTGACTTTGGGCATTTTTTAAACCCTTTCTATAGAAAAACTAAAATATACAAACCAGGCAAACAAAATTAGGAATCCTTGGCTCCAGGATATTTGAACTGAACAAGGCTAAAGCAGCATAATGTCATAATGTCCCGACATATTTATGTGACCAAATTTAGGAAAAGCAGCCCACTAAGAAAGATCCTAGAACCTCCTTGTACCACCAGAAAAGTGAGGTCAATTTATTTCTGTAAATTGCTGGATACTTTCCCCGAACCTTAACTTCTACTTTCCTTTTTTCCCTTTTGTAAACATTAGACAACTACCTATTCTTTCTTCAGCTGCAGGAGGCTTACTAATGCTCTTTGATCAGTTAAAACAGAACTCAAATGTTCAAGTGACCCGGAGGGCTGTCAGAGCTCTGATGTGGGTAGACTTCCTTCTCAGAATGGCGATACTGTGATCATCTCATTATACATGGTCTCCCCATACAGATAAGAATGAAGAGGGCAGGGTGGTGTGTGTGTGTGTGTGAGTGTGTGTGTAAATCTCTAGTTTTTAATTGCCTTTTTATTCACCACCCTTAAATAGCTAATATAATCTTAGTATTCTTTTCTTCTACCTTAAAGATAATTTCAACCAAAATGTGATGTATTCTCTAAACTGGCAATTTGGCTTTCACATCCTGGTTCTGTCCCTCAAAGTTCCCTCAGAAATAGATACTGGTTCCCCTGCTTGTGCATCGCCACTTTCCTCATTTCCTGTCGGGTCTCCATCAGCACTGGCCCCAACAGTGCTGTGGCCCGAGGGCCTCTCAGTGAGGAACAACCTCCCTTGCTCTCAGCCTCATCTTTGCCTGTATTTCTTTGAAGTCTGGTTGGAGAAGGGGTTAGAGGCTAATAATGTGAAATGCAAACTCACTTTTAACAGCAGCTCCAAGAAAACTACCAATATCCCCCGTTTAGGTGACAGAACATTGTCACAGGGCCTCTACAGTTTTTGTTAGCAACTTGTATTTTCCTATGTTTGTGGTAATTCCCTGGGAATGGAGGCTGTTTTCTTCCTTATATTTTTATTAGAAAAATACCCTTCAAAGAGTACATCTAGCTTTTTAAACAGACAAAAATGAATACATGAGTGAATACGTGCATGATGACATTTTAGTCATGTTTCCTTGGAAGTCAGAACCATCAGCATGTGTCATCATTAAGAGACAACAACATCCTTGCAAAAGATGAGATGATGTTTTTGAATGTTTCATACAAGTTTTTAATGTCATTTAGCTTTTCTTCCTAGTAATGATTTCATTTTAGCACCAATTACCTTTACACCCTAAACCTCAACACAGCCATGGAGAAACAGGACATTTAAATTTCTATCATAATTACAGGTTGCAATGGCAATAATTGCATAGAACGATGAAACGAAACTTATGTGGCAGGTTTTTAACAGACACATCCACCACCCAGGTCTGCAACAGAAGATTTTAAGAATTCTGCTTCTCTGGGAGGAAGAATATGAACCTATTGAATAACAATAGATCTGGTGGCCCTGAGTCATACACCCCCAATAATAATTCTAAATTCTTAGAAAACTACCAGATCTTTATCTGTTACTGTACAGATTGGTAGGACCTGGTGAAGCCCAAAAAATGGGTGTAGGAAGCAAAGTGGCAACCCCTGAGGATAATATTCAAAATCTTTGACCAGAAAGAATTTGCAAAATAGCAACAACTTCCATAAGCCATTCCTAAGTCTTCCCTGCCCGTCCTGATGGGTCTGCTTTCAAACATGCAAACAAAGGAGAGCTGAGTCTTGGGCAGACTTTAAAGCTGCTTGGAAGCCCTCTTCTGTGGCGTTCCAGGTTCCATATGATAAACAGGGTCACCCAACCTGATCTAGCTGCTCTCCTTGTAAATGGCTTATCCACTGAGATTATGGGTCGATAAAAGGCAGAGGCTGGGATGGGAGGACATGGGCCTAACTGAGCATTTTGAAAGGACCCTGGAGCAAGAAGGGAAATGAAAATCAGCGGAGCTATTAGCTTTATGGTTCCAATAGCTCTAAGGTCAGAGAACCAAAATGACACCTTGGCCTCTCCAATTGCACTCCTTTAGGGGTCCATGATCAGACACTGGCCAAGAAATCAATGTCTCAATTGTAATAACCTGGGCACCGGAAAAGAGATTGTCCTCAAAGGCCCTATGCAAACTTTTCAACATCAACTCAAATGCTCCCATATCACACCCCAAGGATTCCCCCATATGGGCCCTCTCAGAGTTAATGGGGGCTCTGGTAAGCTAGTAACAATACAGCAGGTCCTCAAATAATGTTGTTTTGTTATCACCTTGATAAAAAAAAATCAATTCCCAGCCAAGGACACTATCTGTGTGGAGTTTGCATGTTCTTCCCATGTCTGTGGGTTTTGCCTCCCACATCCCAGAGATGTGCACGTTAGGTGAACTGTGGCATCTACACTGTCCCAGTCTGAGTGTGGGTGGGTGTGAGTGACCCTACAGTGGAAGGGCGTCTTGTCTGGGGTTGGTTCCCGCCTTGCACCTTGAGCTGCTGGGACAGGCTCTAGGCATCTGTGACCCTGAGCTGGAATAAACAAGTTGGTAAAGAATTACCTGTTTTTATTAACCTTTCTTAAATGTATGTATAGCTCACATTTCTTTCAATGTTTAATATTAGAAGTGTTTGGGGTCTTTCTTTAGAAATGAAATGATGTTTCTGCAACTAGAAATACACTGTAGGAACTCAACTGTTGTTTATATCACTTATCCTGTGGTATAACTGGTCTCATTTTAAATTCTTTTGCTTAAAGTTGCAGTATCCAAGAGCCTACTGACGTTAAGTGAAGACTTTCCTAGGACAGCCAAGGGGAAACTAAAATTACTGGAGCTGTGCTTTCTCCTTTCAACCCCACCCTCACTGGACAACAAAATCCTCAGAGTAAAAAGGAAGTTTCCATAGTGGGGGCATCTCAGAAAGTTTAGAGAGAATTTTACCTCAATGAGTACAAATGACTCTGGGACCTTCCACTGAAAAACATTCCTCTTTTTGCTCTGTAACCCAGCACCGGTCAGTCAGTAGGGGGAGACCTCCTTTCTAAATTAAAAGGGCTAACATGTGTTGTTTCCAATAGAAACCTCCCTTTAGAATTTCCTGACCAGCCTGAACCTAGTCTTTTATGTTCCTTAGTGTCTCTTCTTGACATAGAAGAGGAAGAATTCCAACAAAGGTCCCCTAAATTAATCAAAGTGGCTGAAAATCTAAGGACTATCTTTTTTAAAAAAATGTTTTTATTGATTTTTTTAGAGAGAGAGGAAGAGAGAGGGAATAGAGAGATAGAAACATTGATAAGAGAGAAGCATCATCAATTGGCAGGCTCTTGCATGCCTCTCACAGGGGATTGAGCCCACACTTCAGGCTTGTGCCCTGACCTGGAATTGAACTGGTGACCTCTTGGTTCCTGGATCAATGCTCAACGGCTGAGCTACGTCGACTGGGCTAAGGACTACCTTTAAAATTGACATTGGAAGAATAGAGTGCAGAACCTACAGAGACTCCGGTAGACATAACTAAACCTCTCCCTAAATTATCTCAATATCCATTGAAGCCTGAGGCCATACAAGGCCTCACACCCATAGAAGACCTAATTGCCGGGGGCTAACTGTTCTCTGTGCTGAGGACAGGATGGCGACTTGTCCAGGATTTGAGGGAACTGAGAGCTCTTAATAACATACAGATTCCTCGGTTCCCAGTTCTAACCCCGAACACTGTTGTCAAGTTCCTCCAGACTCAGCGGCTCACTGCTGCAGACCCCTGTGCAGCCTGCTTTGGCATCCCTGCGGACCTCACAGCCAACCTCTACTTGCCTTTACACGGAGTAAGTGACCGTGTACCTGGCAGTCATGCCTCAAGGGTACAGAGGCCCCTCTTTATTTCTCCTAAGGATTTCACTGAGATTTAAACATCCTCCAGGTCCGCAGGGAAATCAGCCTTTTTACAACATGTAGATAACCTCTTGCTGAGCTCAGTTACCAAAGAGGTGTCCATGGAAGATTCCATTTATTTGCTGCAACAGTTCACTGTAAAGGACACAAAGCCTCTTAGGAAGCATTTCAATGATCTTTAGACAGTGCTCATTACCCAGGCCGTCGTCTCAGTGCCGAAGGAACGCAGCTGTCTCCAAAAAGAATGAAGCTAAGCCAGGGATTTCCTAGACCCACAACTAAGCAATAGCTTCATGGATTTCTAGGCTTGACTGGTGACTGCCGATGCCCTCACAGTGGCAAAGAAGCTGTTAGAAAAACGTGTTTCCCACTTAGGGTGTCCCTTCCACAATTTCCAATGATCTAGGCACCCACTTCCTTGGGCAAATCAGGTGAGCCTTGATGGAAAGACTTGTTCTCAGAATTATCACTGTCTTTATCACCCTCGGTCACCAGGCAAGGTAGAAAGAATTAATGGGACCCCCAAATTTAAAATCTCCAAACTTGCTAAAGCTATTGGACTCCCCTTGCCTACCGTGTTGCCTTGTGTCTTGCTGAGTGTTCACAGTACCTCCTTTGGGAAATATACTCTCACTCCACACAAGATAGTCACCAGCAGACCGATGCCTATTGGCTTTTAACCTTCTGTTGATCCCTTGCTGATGCCTATTGGTTTTCAACCTTCTGTTGATCCCTTGCTGTCTCACGCTAGTAGGACCAGCTGCTGTTAAGTTTCTAATGCTCCAGCTTATCATCAATAGGTTAAAGACGCCACTCAGATCCCATTTTAAAGGATCCTGTGGGTCACAGCCTAGAGCAGTGATGGCGAACCTATGACACGCGTGTCAGAGGTGACACGCGAACTCATTTTTTTGGTTGATTTTTCTTTGTTAAATGGCATTTAAATATATAAAATAAATATCAAAAATATAAGTATTTGTTTTACGATGGTTGCAAATATAGTAAAAATTTTCTATATGTGACACGGCACCAGAGTTAAGTTAGGGTTTTTCAAAATGCTGACATGCCTAGCTCAAAAGGTTCACCATCACTGGCCTAGAGCCTGGTGACTGGGGATTCTAGACACATCATCAGAGGAGCCCTCAAGCCCCACTGAAGGGACCTTACCAAGTACATACTCCTGCCCACTGATGCTGCTGAGCAGAAGGCCCCAAGCTATGGGTCACAGCTAAGGAAGGCTCCACCTGACATTGCACAGACACTGCACACCTACGACTCACTTTAATGAGGAAGAGAAACAGCTGACATCAGTGCAGACTGCTTCCACCCAAGGCACGGGATCAAGTCTGCGCACTTTCACCAAACATGAAACCCTTTCTTCTTGTATCTTTCCCTCACTCCAGCCTTGGCCTGGAAAGATGATGCCATCCATCACCCCCATCTCCCAGACCATTGCCACGGTGGGGGGTTTACCTGTCAGACGTGGGACTTGTTATCAGAACCCCAATCTGGCCATGAACAGTGCACAGTGGAGGTGGCCAATGTCTGGCAGGACTTTGTCCTCAGTGGTTATCATTCTCCTCAATGGCTGGTCTATTACAGGCCATGCCTCTTAGGTTATCCAACTGTTCACAAATCCACACAGACAGTGTCCTGGGTCAAATCCCCCGAGTTTACACTGTCAAGTTAGACGGACCTACTATGATTCAGAATTCACTTCCTTTGGCAGGTCCCTACTTCCCTAGTTTGAAATAAATAAAAGGAAGGCTATAACCAGGATCCTTTCCTTTGCTCTGAAAACATTGCAGAATCCACCGCTAAAGCAACATTTGCCCAACAACAATTCTTTCAGTCTCTGTCCGAAGTTGCTTTTAACAACAGAAGAGCCCTAGATTATCCTTTAGCTGAGCAAGGAGGTGTCTGTGCTGTGGCCAGCATGCACCTGGATTAATGCTTCTAGCGAATCTGAAACTCAGTTATATAAGATCACAGAGCAAGCCATGTGGTTTAAAAAGATCACTCCCTTGCCGAAGCCGGTTTGGCTCAGTGGATAGAGCATCGGCTTTTGTTGGGAAGGACAGTCGAGTGAACCTGGTTTTTTCCCAGCTGCCGGTAAGGTGCTCAGTTCTTCCGAGGAAGCTAAGGCCCCGGCGCTGGGGTGAGGCCCTCTTCATCCTGCGACCAGCAAGCACCACTCCCGCCCTCACTATAGCCTCTGTCTCCGAGCTCGCCTGCATCTACTCAGCCCTTACCCTGCACGACGATGAAGTGACGGTGATGGGGGATAAGATCAATGCCCTCATTAAAGCAGCTGGTGTAGATGATGAAGGCGCTCGCCCTCACTATGGCCTCTGTCTCCGAGCTCACCTGCATCTACTCAGCCCTTACCCTGCACGGCGATGAAGTGACGGTGATGGGGAAAAGATCAATGCCCTCATTAAAGCAGCTGGTGTAGATGATGAACCTTTCTGGCCAGGCTTGTTTGCAAAGGCTCTGGCCAGTGTCAACATTGGGTGTCTCGTCTGCAATGCAGGAGCTGGTGGACCTACCCCTGCAGCTGGTGCTGTACCAGCAGGAGGTCCTGCCCCCTCCACCGCTGCTGCCCCAGCTCAGGAGAAGAAAATGGAGGCAAAGAAATAAGAATCTGAGGAGTCTGATGATGACATGGGCTTTGGTCTTTTTGACTAAACCTCTTTTGTAACACTTTCAACAAAAGCTGACCTCGGTGGGGAAAAAAGGAGACATATGTAATACTCTTTGTAATACTTTAAGCAATAAAACAATTAAAAAATAAAAAAGCTGACCTGGGGGGGGGGCGCAGAGAGTGAACCTGTGAGTGTCACAGGGATTAAGCAAAATCATGATGACCTGTGACTATCACACCTGTGACTATCACACAGGGAATCTGAAAGCTGCCAGAACTGCAGAGCGGGAGCTGAGTGTGGTGCTACTGCCTTCAATTTGATCACATTTCCAAGTCAAGCTGAGAGTCTGGTCAAAAGGGAGGGACTGTTACAGAGAAAACCCCAACAGGCCCAAATGGAGTCCCTGTGCTAAAGCCATGACACCAAAGCAAGACTTAACATGGGATCTAATTGCAGTTTCAACCTTCTCCAGGAATGTAATCGCAATCAGTCTGGGATCCTCTGGTCAGCACCAAGGCGGTAATCTGTCATGTCGGACTTCGCATCTCTGAAAAGGCTGAGCACTCTGCCTGGAAAAGCCTTGGCCTTCCCCACCTCCCCTGTTCTATACATGCTCCTGGGGGAGGCAGGCACCAACGTGCACCTGATACACTTTCTGGTCTGGCCTTTAGGGCCGGGGGGCCGGGGGGGAGGCAAGCCACCCTAGGAACTGGGAGTTGGTGCAAGCCCGAGGCTGCCAGCCACAGCCACAGCCACAGCCACCACACCATACCCTTGCCAGTGGATTCATTTCAGCCTCTTAACCCGGATCCATGCAGGCGCCCCAGGCAGGCGGAAGGTCACCAGAGGAAAGGAAATGTCGTTCTCAACGTGGTCTAAGCCATTCGTCAAGGATTAGAGGAAGTCGTGAGAGGCTAGTAGGTCACCCACAGCCCTGGTGATGTTTTTCCTAAGTTGTTGCGGAGGCTGGTGTGGCTCTTTCAGGAGCCTTCTGTCCCCTCGTGGGATGGCCTGGGTCTTCCAAAGAGGACCTCCTGACACTTGTCCCCACCTGCTCTGTCCCTCACTCCACCCACCCCCCTTCCATGCTGGTTTTGCCCCTGTGGTGCAACGGGAGAGCCAGACCCTTCTGGATTCTCCCTGCCGCTTCCCCCGCCTGCACTTAAACCTCAGTGCAGCCGCAGCCTCGCACTCAGAGCCTGAACAGTGCCCTCGGAGGGGTTTGCCCGAGGAAAGGATGGTCTGCGCCAATGAGCTCTTCTCCAGCCCCGGCCCACACCCCGACTCACCACCAGGACGTGCTCCAGAAGGTCCAGGTAGCTGAGGGTGCACTCTGTCCCATACCGCAAGGCTCTGGCGCGCACGTCCTCACTGACATCGGGGTGGAAAGATGCTTGCTGGAGAGAGAAAGGAGCGTTGACATCTTAAAACAGAAAAAGCCAGCTGGTGAGTGAACCGGAGAACCAGGTGGGGTCCCTGGCCCGGCAGTGTCCTATAGCCTGGACGCTGGATTCTGGAACTCCTGCTGCCTCACCTGGTGACCTCTGGGAAACCTGTCCTGACCCCCTGGATAGTGGGTGGTCCATCTCCACAGCAGGCTCCCTCCAAGTCTGTGTCTTGACATTTTTAGTGCCCTGGAGCCAGACAAAAGCAAGTGAATCTGGTCCCTCTTATCTTCCTTTTTCCTTTCTCCCCATCCCCACCCCACCTTTTATGAAATGTAAGAAATTCCCCAGACACTGAGAAGTTCAGGAAGGATTCATGATTAGGGCTTACAGCAGGAGATGTGCGGCCCCAGGGGTCAGCTGTGTCTCCTCAGAGCCGTGAGAAGTCCTGCGACCCCTCCCTGGTCACAAGCTAATCGCCGCCAGGCCCTCTCGCTGTGACCTGACCACGCCGGGGTCACAGTGAGTCGCCCAACCAGGCCCTCTGGCTCCTGGGAACCTTCAGACAGCGAGCTCCCCAGGACCCTCGGGCGCCTCGCATTATACAGGCCCAGATAAGCCGAGCAGGACGTATAGTGAATGAGCACTTGGCACTTTTTCCCGTGCCCTGGTCACCTGAGAGGTGATCATTCACAATATATCATTTCAGATGGCACACCCCCTCCAGGGTTGCTGGACCAGCTACAGAATGCCCAGCTGAATTTGAATTTCAGGTAAATAATGACAAAAATGTAATGTAGGTAGGGGACACCTTATTTTTAATTTGCTAAATCCAGCAATCCTATCCATTTAACAACCTTTCTTCCTTGCACGGCCTCACTCTGGAAAGAACTTGAGAGGGCATACAAGAATACACAGAAAACTGTAAATAAGTCACGAATCAGGACACATGGGAATCACACATTAGGGCAGTGATGGCGAACCTATGACACGCGTGTCAGAGGTGACACGTGAACTCATTTTTTTGGTTGATTTTTCTTTGTTAAATGGCATTTAAATATATAAAATAAGTATCAAAAATGTAAGTCTTTGTTTTACTATGGTTGCAAATATCAAAAAATTTCTATATGTGACATGGCACCAGGGTTAAGTTAGGGTTTTTCAAAATGCTGACACGCCGAGCTCAAAAGGTTCGCCATCACTGCATTAGGGTAGCAGGTCAAGATGGACGGGGTATAGTAACCGGACTCCACATTTCTTCCAGTCAAGCCCCCCTTCCTAGGATGGGGTTGGGGTGCTTGTGGAACACCTGCGGGCTCTCCCCATACCTGACAACCTGCCCCCACTCCCTGAGAGAAGCAGGGACAATTCAATGGCCAGCATCTGTCATTCATGAGTCTGGTTTTACTCATCTGAGACAAACTGGCCTCGGAGGTAGGAGCCATCGCATGCCCGTAACCACAGCTTAACCATGTTAAGAGCCACGCTCTTCACTGCCACTACATTGTATCATCCCCGTTCCCGTGTCTCCAGGTGTGAGGACAGAGCCCCGTGTCCGCTCTGGTGAGACACACTTGGGGAAGATGCAGACAGCGATGCTGCCTCGTGTCACTTCCAGTGGCTGACGTGCAAGGCCCTCATTCAGAGCCATGTGGGAGCTAAGGCCGAGGTGCTCTTGTCCACTGCTGCCGGCTCTGTAACTTGGCAGGGCACTTTGGGAGAGCAACCAGCAGTAATTAACATGTCCTATCGTTTTACCCACCAAATTCTAACTCCTGGGAGTCTTGCCTAAGGAAATAATTCAAAACAGAGAAAAAACAGATATGCCCAAAGATGTTCCTCGCAGTAAAGTTTATGATAAAAAAAAAGAAAATGCAGACAACCTAAATATCTGATGATAGGGTAAAGATGGTATTCATTAACAGAGTACGTTGTGGTCGTTAAAAGCATCAGTTATAATGGCTCATAGCAACACAGAAGCAGCCATCTAATGTTAATTGCTAACAGTAGATATAAAATTGTATATAATGTAAACCTATGCCCATGGAAGTAAAATCAGAAAGCAGCAGACACTAGAATTAATTTAGGGCGTAGGGAAGTCTCCACCTAAGGAATTAGTGTCGTCCTTCCTTTCTGATAAAACAGGCCAGTATATAACCTACTGCACTTCCATATCTGCCCTGGGTTCCCTGCTCAGCCTCACACGGCAACCTGGCCCACTGCTTGGCACAAGGGTTCCTTCTCCATCCACCATTCAGCATCCCTCGTATTCTATATATTCCCTATTGCATGCACCTCACTTCCTTTCTGCAAAGGGGTGGAAATAATGTAACTGTCAGCCTGCTAAATAAATCCTATCTCAGCAGGAGCCTCAGGGCTCAGCAGTGACACTTGTCATCGAGCCTGGCTGTTATTTTGTCCTGAAAAGTGAGGATGGCCCGATCCAGGGAGGAGATGAGGCTGGGCAAATGAGTCTTTAAAACTTAACCTCCCCCCCGCACCCTCCTGCAAGCAGAGAAATGTGTATGAAGAAAGAGACTTGAAAATCTGAGCTGCTTGCAGTTTACAGCTTGATCATTTCCTTCCAAACTTCCCCTTTTCATTGTGTGTCTGTAATGGAGACAAAGGGCCTGTCGCTGCTCAACCACAGTGACCCTGACTGCGCGCAGTGGCTGGGAGGCCACGGCAGCAGAGACAGACGGGCTGCGAGCTCAGAGACCTGGTTCCAGTCCTGGCTCTGAGAGTGAATAGCTGTGTGACCTCGGTCATGCCCCTCAGTCCCTCCAAGCCTGTTTCGTCATCCATCAAATTAGGAAAATTCCCCTGGCTCTTCCCATCTGGGACCAAATGGGAATATGCAGGACAACCCTTCCAAAGCTACGAGGCGCCCTGCATGCACACCCGCGTGGCACCGGGGCCACACCTTGCTAGGCAAGTACTGTTCTCTGATTGAGACTGGAACCCCTCTTGGAGTCATCATTTTCTGGAAGGCCGGTTCCATTAAGCACATCAAAATGACCAGTACTCGTGGCCTCACAAGAGAGTCTAAACTCCCTGGCCCAGAACACAAGGCCCCTCATGAATGTGACCCTACCGACTTTGCCGCCCACTGCCCCCAACCTCCATCACGCCCAGGAGAACAGTAAATTGTCTCCCACACGAGGCCCTTGCACACCACCTCCAACTCATCCTACCCCTTCTGAGGAACCACCAGGTGGACCTCACCCCCGCTGCCCTCATGCCCCACGCTGCAGTAGCTGCAATAGCAAGTTTTCAACTTCTGTGGTCCACCCCCCTGCTCACCATTGCAGGGGGTTACCAAGCAATCACTGAGCGGATGTCAGAGTCCCTGGGGCAAGGCTGGTGCTCGTGGATGTAGGGGACAGAGAGCTCTCTCTTACGGCTCACTTCCTTAATAGAAAAATAGTCAAGCTCAGGTCTCCTTGGCTCCCTTACAAAGCACTGGCTCAGGGCAGCTGCCCCGAGTTCTCTATCTGAAAACCAGAAGAGTTTCTCCAAAATGCCTGGCACAGAGAGCAAAAAGGCAGTTCCCCAACGTCCTGTTCTGTTCCTCTAATTCACTTCCTCCCCGATTAGGGCAGCGCCCCTCCTAGCACAGACTACATGGCGTACGGAGGCAGGAAAGGGTGCAGGCAGATGAGGGAGGCAGCTTTCATTTGCAGGGCCTGGAACAAAAGGCCCCTGTCCCCATTTACTGCGGTCAGAATGGCCTGCACCATACTCTCGTCTGTTAAGGCAGAACTGAGAGGAGAAGTGAGCGGCTAAGTCAGCAGGACGACTCCCTCCCTTCGCACGCAGAACTAACTTAGAATCTTTTTCCCTCAGGCTGAAGTGCACACGCCTTCAGCATGCATTTTACTCCATACTTCAGGGTGCTGAACTGCTCCTGGGTACAAACCCCGCCCCTTGCCTTCTCCAGACTGAACCAACAACTCAGCCATGACAGAGAACTATCCACCCATCCATCCAGAACAACACCAAGGCTTTTACCTTGCAAGCCATCAGCATATCTGACACGGCTTTCCGGCTCAGATTAGCCGTGGCGATCACATCCTCCTGTCTACACGAGTTCCCAGCTGCCACGGCTTTGGCTGTTGCCATGGTGATGCCTTTCGTCATCCTTATAGACTCTTCAGGTGATGATGTCTTTTCAGGTACTTCTTTTGACTGGAACACCTGGAAGTTAGAAATGGAAGAGGTGAAAAAAAAAATAAAAAAGGGAAGGACAAAAATAATGTATTCTTTTCCAACCAGGCTGCAGCTCAGAGTCTGAAAACTGAGCCAGCAACAGGAAGAAAGCGTCAAAAGGCAGGAAATGAGAAATTTAATTTGAGCATAGTAATATCGTTCTTGCTTTCAAGATTCTAGCGTGGATAAGCCTTGCACACCTATACTCAGCATTTAGGAGGACCATGAGGGCAGAGAGATATACCTACAGCATTAACCCACGTGTCTGTCTGCAAAAATGGAGACTCAATGTTTGAAACCATCCACCCCAGGGAAGTGGGTCTGTGGCTGCTGCTGTCTTGCCCCATCCCCAGAAACGCTGCAGTCCCGATGCTGGTCCCGGGGCAGGGCTGACCTGGATGCATCAATCTGGACTCACCTCTCTCTCTTTAAAGGGGTGTGGGGCTGGGGGAAATGAAACATTCCATTTCTCCTATTCTTGGCCTGTCTTACAAATATAACTGCATAATTGTGCGGAGGTGTTCATGTGGAATGTGCCACAGTGACACTGTGAATTATTTAAACACACACACACACACACACACACACACACACACACACACACACCTCTCCAGAGGAGCTGGAATAAATTAACCATGGCAAGTGAATATACCACTTCAAAGTCCCACCTGTCAGTCAAGCCACCCGTCCATGTTTCCAGCCCATGGGTCTTGTCTTCCCACCAAGAGTGCCTAGTGCCCTGGCTGTGTGCTGAGTGTGCACCTGTCCCTGCCCATGAGGACTCCCACACCAGTTGGGGCTGCTGTGTTCAGTCCCAGGCAGCCACGGTCCCCAGGGTGCAGCAGGGAAGTCTTCCCTGAGGCAGAAAGGAGGGCCCAGCCATCATCCTTGCCATGGGCCAATCAGTGTCAAACATCACTTCTCCTAAAAATGGGCAGCTGCAACTAAGGCAGGACCCCAACCCCCAGGCCCACCCCTGAAGGCTGCGCTGGAATGAAGGCCACACTTACAGAGCCCTCCACCGGAATGTGGCCCTCCTGGCTCATGCTCTTTGGAACCTCCTGGGTCCACTTCATATCTGGGCCCATTTGAAATCACACTGGGATTCTTAGATTGACCGTGTGTCTATAATTTCCGAGGAAAGCTCCACCTTCCAAATTTTCTCCCATTGCCACTATTAGGCCCACTCACATTTGTCAGAACATGTGTCCAGATGTTGGTCGGAAAGCCACAGCCCGTGTGGGCAAGTTAAGTTCCAGGTAGCAGTACTTAAGGACACCACCTGTATTCCTTAGCACAGCATTAACCAAGGTGGGTTCATTAGAGGCAGGAGAAAAGAGCACAGGCTTCGTCACCAAAGCCCAAGAGAACCACTCATTTCCACTGCTGGCCCTCAAGGGCTGGTGACCGTCACAGGTGACCTTCTAACGATGCAGGACAGCTGGCAACAAAGGCCAGTCCCTCATCCCCACTGCCAAATAGAAGCTGAATCTGTAACCAGACCTCCTATTAGAAAGAACTCTCAGTCTGAAACACTCTCTTCCAGCATACTGCTGTTCCCAGGGATGAGGGCGAGTCAGTGCAGTCATCACGGAACCAAAACAACCATCGATAGATAAAGGCATTCAGGTTCTTCTAATGGCAAATCTCAGACTCCAAAATCCACACATGAGCAAGGGTGAAGTGTTGCTGGTTGCGACGGGAATCCAGAGGGGCTGTGAGTGTGGCTACACTATTGTATAGATGATTAAATCTCAAACAGCTATACTGACTTTTCCCTTTGCCAGGAATCTTCTGTGATGCTTTGGTTTCATGCTGCAATTTTAGTGTCATGAAACCTGAACTGTCCTACTTGATTCATTTCAATTGATCCCGTAATTACAATTATAAATTGATCCTAACCAAATTCTGGGTGGACAGTTCCAGGTGGGATTTCGGGCAGGCAGGGGAGTGAGCCTCCCTAGTTCAGGTGCTCCGGGTAGAGCCTCTTTATCCTCACAATCTCAGAAGAGCCTGGGCTGGGGGCAGCTGTTGGACATGGTGCCCCAGGGAGGAGATGTTGGCTTCTCACCGTGAGCTCCTGCTTCATGTACTCGATCGTGGCCTCAAGCGCCCGGGTGCCCCGCGTGGCCTCGTCCTCCACGGCCTTCACAGTCTTGAGAAGGGAGGTGACGTTGGTCACCATCACCTGCATGGGAAGAAAGGCCGAGAGGAAACAGTGCACTGAGGGCCCATCCCTACCCATTCCGTTCCAGATCCGAGGCCATGAGCAAAACCACCTTTCCTTAACACATTGCGTACCGCATAGAAATCTCTAAGACCTACGCCAGGGACCGCATGTTTTTGGGCAAACTGCACGTTATTTGAATCATCATAATGCACTTTAGGTGTTGTTTTTCAATAATTATCACATTTCTATTTACAAAAACAATTAAACAATTAAAGTTCCTAGTACTTTTTTAACATATGGTACTGCGGAAAAAATTTTCCTCTATGAAGAGGGACCAAACAAAATTTACATAAGTATCTAGATTCGCTCCTTTTTCCCTGGGCGTGAAAAACGAGAACACTCGTGAGCGGTCCTTAACAGATGGCGCGCAAAACACGAGAAAACTCCTGAGCGGTACGAAATGTGTTAAGCAAGAAAGGGGCTCAGATGTGCACCCTGTGCTTCTCGCCCAGCACTCCTCCTGCATGCTCGCCCCTAGTTGGGGCTCCACTCTACCTTGGCAGCCCCCTTGAGCTGGTACATAGAGGGGTCATCAGCGGGCTTGCTGGCAGCTCCCTTGGTAGCACCAATGAGGTCCGAAAGGGCCTTGGCCACGTCTTTGATGGCATTGATCAACACCACCTGAAAGAGAGCAGGAAGCCCAGGTGAGCACCCCAAGCAGTCACCTACTGGCTTCACCTAGAGCAGCGGTTCTCAACCTGTGGGTTGCGACCCCCTTGGGGGTCAAACGACCCTTTCACAGGGGTCGCCTAAGACCATCCTGCATATCAGGTATTTACATTATGATTCATAACAGTAGCAACATTACAGTTATGAAGTAGCAACAAAAATAATTTTGTGGTTGGGTCACAACATGAGGAACTGTATTTAAAGGGCCAGAAGGTTGAGAACCACTGACCCAGAGCACATGCCCAAGGGCAGGCTGGGGGCATCTGGGTCTCTAAGTCAGTGGCTCTCAAACCTGCAACTCACAGAATCCTGGGAGCTATCCCTGGGCATTCTGATGCAGGAGTCTGGAGGAAGATCCATTATCCAGATTCCAAAAAGCTCTCCGAGTTACTTAACATGTTTACACACCTCCTAGAGGGCAGCTCTGCAGACACGCTGCCTACGGAAAGAATGAAGGTAGCTAAGCAGACACCTGAGAGGCAGCACCATTCACCTGTGCTCTGAATTGGTGACCAAAAATGCTGAGGACAAAATGTGAGCCTCATAGCCTGGCCTGCAAGGCCTCCCTGCATCTTCGGCTTTGGTTCCTAGAATCTCTGACTCACTCAACACGCTACAGGCACGTGGGTCTTTCCTCCCCACTGGAAGGCCCAACCCATCCCCCATTCAGGGCCCCGCTCCTGCTGTTCTCTGTCTGGAACCGGGCTCTTTTCATCCTCCAAGTCTCAGCTCAAATGTCAGGTCCTCAGAGACCTTCCTGAACCACCCAAACTGTATCCCGGCCACACTCACCTACACCCGCATCCACACTGCAACTCCATCAGCTTGCCCTGTTTTATTTACAGCGTTTATCGGCATGTGGAATTATTTTAGTATTCATTCTCTTAAACGCTTCTGCCTTCTCCCCTGACTTGGATGTAAACTTGGATGTAAAACCCAGAGGGCCGGCCTGGACTCCTGCCTGTGAGTTTATACTCAGAACGGGGCGTGGCACATTGGTGTGCACTCAGCACGTGCTCGTGGAATGAATGAATACACAGGTGTGTACCCATGGAACACAGTATCTTCCCTCTTCTAATGGAACATGGCCTGTCTTTCCGTGTGCTGGCCTTGGAACCTGAAGTGCCAGCCATACTCGGGGACACGTGACATCGGGCATTACATTAAACTCTTCTAGGTCCAGGTGCTACAATTTCAACTTCTACTTCAATAACAGCAATAGCAACCTCACTTTATTGAGGGCAGTGTTCCAGGGCTGAGCCAGGCAACATACACATATCATCTCATTCAGTCCTCACCACGCCATTTCAATTGGGAACTAAAATGCTTGTGCCCACACTCTCAGGGCTTGGGAGTGGAAAGTTGAGATTTGAACTCTGGTCAATGTGACCCCAAGGGCATGGTCTTCACCTCCAGACTCTATTATGCTCTACAGCTCTGGCTCCTACAAATGAGATCAGCAACACCAGCCCTGCCCATCTCCCTGCACTGCTGTGAGGATGAGCTGGACAACATATGTGAAACACCTATTAGAAATTGAGAGTCCCAGTCAGCTACAAGCACAGGGACACTGCGATTTCACAGCCCCGTTCTCCACCCCGTGCCTTGTCACCCATAGGACACACGGAACCATGGCCAACCTCTGAAAACAGGGCAAGTTGGGCTGTGATGGGGCTCGTGGGGAAGGGCTGATATGTGGGGACCTCACACTGATTCCTGAGACGGTAGCAGAGAGGCAGAGAGAGGAAGCTGAGGGACAGAAGCATCAGAGCTGCCAATATCCCACCTGCCCTGTCCCATCCCTGGTCACTGGACAACTGGCTGGCAAGTGGGGACATTTTCCTCTAGAGGTCTCATTAGAAATTGAAGCTTCAGGATATCTAAACCACTTGGGGGTTAAGACTAAGCAATTCAATACATTTCTCTATTCAAAGATTTAAACAGTTTCTGGCCAAGTCACTTCTCCTAAAGTTGAGCCAGGCTTGGAGAGCATGAGTTCCCATGCCAAGGATGCATTCTCAAGCTTTTTCTTCCTCCACGGGGGTAGGAACAATACTGCAGGCAGGGATTTCTGTGAAGACTTCGAATTGCAAAGGGCAGCTCTGATGCTGTCAGAAGGAAATCCAGCAAAATGAATAAAGCGGCCACATTTGCAAGGTTCCCTCAGGGCGCCAGGCTGCATGGGAGCAGAGCTGGTGGCCTTGTGCTCATCAGAACAGTAATGACCCAGCCACAGAATGGCGGGAGCTCTCTACCCATGTTGTCCAAAGGGCCAAAGAGACTGGTCTACTAGTCTACTGGTTTCATCAGTGAAAAGGAAAGTGTCTACCTATGATGGTGCTGGGATAGAGAGAACGGAGGGAACGTAAGTTTTGCACTTGGCTGTTAGTTTAAAAACAGGTGAGCATACTATCAACAATAGAAAGTATATTAAAATAGGTAAAATAAAAATAAATACAAAAATAAAATTAAAAAAAACCAAAAAACATAGGCGAACATATATTTGATGGGTATCCACCATGTACCAGGAGCTGTGTTGGGTTAGGTTTCAAAGATTAATAAGCTATGATTACTGTTTTTGATAGCCGACAATCTAGGCTGAGGGACATAGGCAGAAAGCGCCAATGAAACTGTTAAATCAGAGCAGAGTATGAGGGCACAGAGCCCTTCCCTACCCCTCCAGTTCTCTCCCCCACTTCAGAGCCAAATTTCTCAAGTAGGGAGTCTACAGGTGCTGGCTTCGTTTCTTACCCTCGCCTGGCTTCCCTGCCCTCCAGGTCACATGGGCCAGTGGCTAGCTCTCAGACCTTCCCTTTTCCTGACTCCTCAGCCATCACTGGGTTGGAACACTCCCCACCCTTCACACCAGGCTCCCTGGCTCTCCTCCTAGCAGCTGCACCTGCTTCTCGATCTCCTTACTCATCTCTTTCTCCTTAAATGTTCTTAAATTGTGCATTCCTCAGGGCTCCGCCTGAAACCCCTTCTTCTATGCACACATTTCCACTTGTGGGGTCACAGTCTGTGTGGCAACCACACCTGAATCCACATCCCTGTACCTGAGCAGGCTCATGCCCACACACTAGCGGTACCTGCATGTCCCTCTGCCACTTCTAATTCAACATGCCCCAAACGGAACTCACCTTCATCTCTGGCCCAAACCAGCTCCCTCCAGGGAGCTCCGTACATGGAGCCACGCTCCACTCACTGATCTAGCCTGAATGTGGAGTCAGCCTGCCCCTCATCTCCCTTATCTCCAAATGCTCACTGCATTCAATTTTGTACCAAGTCCGGCTGAGTCTTCTGTACAGATTCCTCTCAAATCTGTTGGCTTGACCCCTCCCGTTGGTCCATGCCACAGTCCTGCCTGGACAAGGTTATCCTACCATCCCCAAACCACGGACACCCTCACACACACACTGTTTACTTCCAAGTCCCCATTTTGCCTTTGGCTTCTTCTGAGGCCTGGTGTCAGTGTTTGTGGGATCGCCAGGACCGCCTTCTCCCAGGCCCAACCATACCTGGGTCTCGGGGTCATCAGAGCCCAGGCTGGCGGCCCCCAGCTTGACCACCTCGGCAAGCTGGGTGATGGTGGCTGCTGAGGACTGGGCCGCCTGGGCCAGCTTGTCTGGGGTGGATGCGGCCCCGGACACCAGCAGTTTGGTGTCTTCCACCAAGGCCTTGGCTGTCTTCAGAATGTTCTCCCTGGAAGGAGACAGCAGATGGGAGGAGAGAGACAAGGGCTAAGCGTGGTTACTGAAAGTGGGAGGAAAGGAAACTCTTCAGAGGGGCTTTTTGTGGAAGGGCTTTGAGGAGGAGGGTGATGTTCCCCTCCCTTATCAGAGGCGCTCATCTTCTGTGCAGGGAGTCAGCTCTGTAGGAAGAGTCGATTACTAGCAAAACTTCAATGAAAAAATTCAGGCCCAACAGCCCTGTAGCTAAATGAGAGGTCAGCTTCCTTCCTGAGGTTCCCCCTCTCCCTGCACATACGTCATAGCTATGGGAACACAGGAACCAGGGACCCTCCTAGCACCTCAGAGCCAACAGGCTGGGTCCTGGAAGGGGAACCACTGGGACTCTCTTCCAGCCCAGCCTTGGGGCTGAGGAGAGAGGGAAAGGGCGCTGGACACGGGCTGAGGATATGGTGGACTCTAGCAGCAACGGAGACGCTGGCACCAGCCTTTTGAGTGGGGCCTGAAGAGCCAGCCCAGGAGAGATTGGAGGCTCAGAGTCCCACACCCCAAACCATGGACGAGCTCACTGTCCTTGCCCCCACCCCATGCTCCCAATCCTGCTGGGGCTGGTGAGCAGAAAGAGGCCCACGCTCCAGTGTGCAAGTGGAAGACCTGAAAGCTGCCCTCTGCAGAGCAGGCTGGGCTTGAGCTGAGAGGCAGAGCTGGAACATGACTCTGTGGGGACAGCTGGCAAAAGGGACTTACTTAGATTACTAAAGGCCTGGTGCACAAAAATTCATGCACTTTTGGGGGTGGGGGGAGGGTCCCTCAGCCAGGCCTATGCCCTCTCGCAGTCCAGGAGCCCTTGGCGGATGTCCCATGGGGAGTGGGCCTAAGCCATCATCAGACATCCCTAGTGCTGCTGTGGAGGCGGGAGAGGCTCCCACCAGCACTGCTGCGCTTGCAGCCATGAGCCCAGCTTGTGGCTGAGCCGAGCTCCCCGCGTGGGAGAGCACTGACCACCAGGGGCAGCTCCTGCATTGAGCATCTGCCCCCTGGTGGTCAGTGCGCATTATAGCGACTGGTTGTTCTCTGTCATTCAGCCGTTAGGGTCAATTTGCATATTACCCTTTTATTATATAGGATGTGGTTCACTTCCCCCACTTGAACATCTAGTTGAAATCAAATCAGATGGGGCCACATTTCTAGCTGCTGGGAAGCATCTCCACAGTCCAGCCCCACCCAGGAGCCCGCACCTGTGGTCTGCGAAGGTCTCATTGTTCTCTGCATTCAGGGTCCCCGCGGTCGCAAACATGATGGTGGTGTCCAGGTCGGCGATGATCCCGGACACGGCAGTGGCAGCCGTGATACATGCCTGGGTCCCCTTGTTCCCAGCCTGGAGAGCTGACAGCACCAAGGACACCTGTGGGCAGACAGGGAATGTCAGGGGGAGCAGAGGAAACGTAACCCAAATGTGCACACAGTCTGAAAACACTGAGTTCTTTCTCTGCGAGTCGATGCAGCTCCTGGGTTAACAGCACAGTTTGGAGTCAACACTTCAGTCTGAACACCTGCTTTGTTGCTAGCTGGTTACCTAACCTGGGGTAGGAGGGTTTACTTCTCTAAGTCTCAGTTTCCTCATCTGTAAAATGGAGCCATTACTTCTTGTCCATCAGGGCTGTTGGCAGGATTGAGTGCAGGAGAATGTATGTAGAAAGTCTAATGCGGAACTTGGCACATGGTAAGCGTTCGGGAGAGGGCGGATGCTATGATGTAGTTATGATTGTTTCTGAACCCACAAGGAGGGACACAGGATTAGGCTCCTGTGAAAGGTGTGACCATTTCTGTCCCCTGTGATGAGGATTTCTGTAGATCAGCCCCCTCTGCTAACACTCATCGCTCCCTCCCTTGGCCGCTTCTTTTTGTTTATATTTTTCATACACTTTTACATATTCTTCATTTTAAGTAAGAAGGGTACCTCTTGACTGAAAATCCTCCAGAGTGAAGCTGTATGTTACCTCTACCCCAACACTCCCGAGTCACCTGCCGCTGAATCATAATCATTCCTGTGACCTGAGGGTCCAGCAAGTTGGCTAAGGTGTGCATTCCAGCGCCTTGTGTGTCAGGAACCCTGCCCTGCCACCTGCCATGCCCACTCCAGTAACACTCACTGCTCCCAGAGACACTCCTGTGATACAAGCCTGACCCCCACCACACGCTGAGAACAGTCCTCCCTGGCTGTGGGGAGGAGTTGAACAGGTTCAACTTCTCCAGGACTCCTACCGCACTCTTGCCAGCTCCTTACTTCAGCATCACAGCTCATCACTACACCAGCCAGCTCCTACTTCCCAACATCCTCGGCTTCTCCAGGCTCTCAGTGGTTCTGCTCTTGGTCTGCATCCCCCCTCCCCTCCTCTTCTCCAGCCATTGATCTGCTCATCCTGCCTTCCCCGCTGTCCCCTCCGGGAGAGATGGCTGGACCTCCTGAGGAGTCTACACACTCTGTCCGTGCCCTCAGGGTGGCCTGCGGACCACCGGTCATAAACCGTATGAATGGGCCTGTGGCAGGAGGCCCTCTGAGGCCAGGAGCTGCCACATTAATCCCTGAGCACACACACTCACCACCCCTGACCACGGCTGACCCAAAGGGGAGTCTGACGTGTGTTGTGAATGCATTTTTAAAGCACGCCGACCAGGACAGGCAGTGACAGCATCCATGCGAGGCCCAGAGTCTGAACACTTTCCCCCTCCCGTGCAGCTGAGGTCTCAGCAGAGGCCGGGGACAGCCTGGCAAGAGGGGCAGAGAGCCCGCTTCCTGAGGACCCACCACGTCCCAAGACTAGCCCACAGACAACTACTTCCCAAGTTAAACTCTGCTGTGTCCCACCAGGAAAAGGTGAGTCAGGCTGGCACAGAGCTGGCCTGGGAAGAGGAGTCCAATTTCTGGAATGAACTCCCAGAGGACAAAGGCTGAGGCAAGTAATCAGAGTCCGAGAGGGGCCTTCTCAGCCAGTGTGAAAATAAGGGTGAAAAAGTGTGTCCCGCCCACTGCGAAAGGTGTGTAAGCCAGCGGGGGTTTATGGAGCATCTACTAGTCACTGTACTAGTCACCCGGGGACCAGGACAAAAAAGTGAACCAGGCAAGGGTGCATGGCTGGGGCGAGTGACACAAACACAACCCAGACGTGTGAGAAAGACACGGAGGGAGGGGGTGGGGAGAGCAGGAGATCAGAAGGGCCAAGTAGACGGGCTGCTCTGAGCAAGCCCCTCTCTGCCTTTGATCCTTCCCAGGCGCCTTCAGTCAGGGCCAGTTCAGGGGCTGCTCTGAGCAAGCCTCTCTCTGCCTTTGATCCTTCCCAGGCGCCCTCAGTCAGGGCCAGCTCAGGAAGCCCATGCTGCCTGGCCAGGCTCACCAATATCATACGGCTTGATGAGGACCCTCCCCACTGCTCCTGCTCTACTGGGAAACTTGGCAAGAGTAACTTCAATAACAAGGAAGGGCTTTCAAAGGAGGGAGAGAGCCTTCCTGAGCTGAGAGATTTGCTTCCTCATCCTGTGGAGTCCAGGAGGCCTGGATGGTCCTGTGGGCTATGGGAGGCGGCCACATCGCGGCCCAGTGAGGGGCCACATACAGAGCAGCCTCTGTAGGGCAGCTTCCAGGTGAGGGGCTCCCCGCCCAACCCTCAAGTCCTGTTGCCAAGCTTCTAAACAGGGCAGAGCTCTGTGTCCTAAGAAGCTGAGTGCAGGAGCAGGAAAGCCAGCCGAGCTGGGGTGTTCAGCCTGCGTTCCTCGCGGCCTGTGAAAGCGCTGCCCCGGAAAGGGTGACTCAGAAATAAGCCACGCAGCAGGTTAAGGACTGCGGGAGAACCAAGGAGACGCTGGGAGTGAGGGGCATGTAGAACCGGGAAACTTCCCGGGAGGGCAGCGCTAGAGGACAGCTCACACAGATGGCAGCTGGCCTTTATTAAGTGAACTGTGTGCCTGGCACTGTGCCAAGCCTTATACACATGCCATGGCGATTAATCTGCACGACCCCACAGGCCAGGAATGAATGATATTCCTTTACCCTCATTTTACAGATGAGGCAATCGAGGCCTGGCAAGGTGGAGTTACTTAGCTGAGATCCTAGAACCCCATCCACCACCCTATGCGACTCGCTCTACAAACGGCTGCTGTCAGTCAGAAATGGCATGCAGGCTCCTGCTCTTCCGCCAAGTGCCATGCGGCTTCGGGCAGGATTCACCCGCCCCCACATCACGTCTGGTTTGGAAATAAAGAGGTTACAGGAAAGGAACTTGAGGTCCCTCTCACTCAGCCCTGCAACGACGAGGGGCCTCCCTGAGAGGGAAGCACAGGGGACAAGTGTCCGAGGGGTTGCAGGGAGGGGCTCCCGGGGCTGATCCTGGACTTTGCAACCATCTGTCCAGTCTGTCCACAGCAGAGCCCTGCACGGTGGACGGCCAGGGCCCTGACCTTGGCGGGACAGTCCCTCTCACACACTCAGTTTCTTAAGGCCTGTGGATCACCCCCAGCTCCCGGAGGTACCCCCATCCCTGGGGGACCCTGGGCTCGAGGGAAGATGCCCAGACCTGACTGGGCTGGGTTGTTTTTGGCTTAGTCTCTTGCTCATGACCTTGGTCACAGCAGGTCACCGTGGCTCTGTCTGACCCTGGGCCGCTCCTTACCTTCTCAGTGACGGCACGGGCACACTCGATGAGCTCCCTCTTGGTGTAGCTGTCGGTGGGGCACACCTGGAGCGCCCCCGCCTTCTGCACCAGGAAGATGCAGCCGTGGCCCAAGTCCTGCACCCGAGTGCGAATCTGAAAGCCGATCTGTGGAGGCAGCGGGGTGGGGAAGGGGAAGCGTGATGGACCCGGCCATCGAGGGCCTCCCTGCGTGGAAAGTTTCTCCTGCGTCCTATGGGAGCCTGGCTAGGAAAATTCCACTGCTGCTCAGAGTCACTGCTGGGGGGAGTGTGGAATTTGGTTGACTTGGCTTCCCATTTTTAGAGACGGTGACATGCCCACAGCCCTCAGGAAGCAAGCCTGCACCTCATCCTTCCAGCAGAATGCCTTCCCGGTGCTCGCTGCCTCTTCTGGTGCACTGCTTGTCTGTGTCCTGTGCCACCTGATAAGCATGTCAGTTAGATGAGCTCTGGGGGACAATTCATTCTGTGATTCCTTCCACAGGCATTTATTGCGCCCCTACTGTGTGCCAGCGCCTCTTCGAAGCAGGTCATGCATTTTACTTTCATTTATTCCTCACAACAGCACTGGGGGGTAATTAGGAGTTCAGAATGTAAAGCTTTAAGAATATTTTAAAGTGTCCAGATTCCTGTGAAATTGGTATGTTTACCAAGCAGGACTCCCCCTCCTCAGCTGTAGCCATGCTGAGAGCGACCATGTGGGGCCCAGGCTTCCTTTCTATCAGGCCAGGTTGGAGGTGGCCTTAAAAAGGTACATTTCTAGAGCTAATGGCTCAGCAGGCACACATTCTTTTCATGACCCCTGGCTTGTGTGATTATCAAAGGCACTTTGCTTAAAAGACACCAGAGAGGATCTGCTATGGGTGAGCTGGGTGAGCAGCCAGCTGTCTCTTTAAGACGCAATAAATCCGCGGCCACCCCCAGAGTTCGCACTCCTCTGGCTCTGTTTCCTGTCAATTTCCATTTGGGTTTGATCAATACAGCTGTCATAATAATCTGACCTCCAGCCCAGGTAAGCAACTAAAAACAAAACAAACTAAAACCTTTAGGCTTTAGTCAGTATTATAATCACAATAGCAAGCAGCTGTGGCCTATCCGCCTAGCATCTGTCATGAAGAGTTACTGAATAACCTCAGGTATTGGGGATAAGACCTGGGAGTTGCGGGCCCCCTGGATGCCGTCTCCCACTTTCATCCCAGGAGGCAGTTTAGGGGACTCTGAGGAGTGAAGGGGCTGCAAATGTCAGTTCCCCTATTATTGAAACACTTCCTGTTTTTAGGGAAAAGGGGAATTCCCTTAACCCCGTAAGGCTCAAAGAATGTTTAAATCCATTTAATGGGGAATTCTCCTCATCCAGAAAGTTGGGGTGTCTTCTATGGTACCCAGGGGGCTGCAAAAGCTTCCCAACCAGGCATGGCTTCTGGCAGACCACCTCCACGTGTAATACGACAGGCGCAGCATCCAGGGTCACACAGCCCAGCCGCTCTGAAGTACGCCTAGACCAGTGCCTCAGCAAAGCCGCCCCTGAGTGGGGAGAGACACTCTAACTCGGCCCTCGCAGGGGGACGCCATGGAAATAAAAGCTGTTTGCTGGGCATGCTCATTGCTTTAAGCATGTGGTCAAACTGAAGCAGGCAGATGCCCCAGTCACGTTTTAAGCTTAACCTGGCTCTCAATGCTTGGTGGATCCGTAAGGTTAAATCCTAAGTACTCAGGGGTCAGAGCGAATCCAAAGCCAAGAGCTCTGCTAGGGAGGATGACCACAGATCTCTCCACGAATGACAGGTGGTGCCAGGAAGTCAGGTGAGGGGCAAATGGAGGAAGCAGCGTGGATGGAATCTCACAATAAAAAACGACCTCACCAGTTCCACCTCCCTTCGTCGACAGATGAAGAGACGGAGGCCAGAGAAGGGATTGCCTGGTCCAAGATCACACAGCGGGTCCCTGGGGAAGCAGCCCAGTGTCCAGGCCTCCACCCAGCACAGCGTCTTCTCCTCAGAGCAGCGCTTTCCTAACTGTGACTCCCCCAACTGGCAGCAGACTCCTGACTCCCCCATACAAGCTCTCATGAAACCTCAACATGTAAAATTAATCGAATTTACCATTGGTATACTCTTCGTCCTGAGTTAACATGTATACCCTGACTCAATAAAAAGCCAACGATGAGACCGAGTGAACCTGAAGCGTGGGGGTAAGGAAAGCCAGCCACAGCCACAGCCACCGACTCACTCCTGCGTTTGGCTTTGGTTGCACAGTGTTGGGAAAATCCCGTTGTGTGAGCGAATAAAGCAAGCAGGAGCGGTTTCTCACAGTGTCCTGACCAGAGCGGGCAGACAGAGCGGAGTCCGTCCGGGGTCTGCACAGACCCCCTGGGCCTGGGTGCGGGGCTGGGGGCCGGGGTTACCATCTGGCCTGGAACACATTCAAGAGTACGTGCAGCTTTTCCTAACAGTTTTAAAGTTGTTCAATTACGTTTAAAAAGTGAGACTGGCCCGAGCCGGTTTGGCTCAGTGGATAGAGCGTCAGCCTGCGGATCAAAGGGTCCCGGGTTCAATTCTGGTATAGGGCACGTACCTGGGTTGCAGGCTCCTCCCCAGTCTGGGGTTCTGTTCAGGGCTCCTGCAGGAGGCAACCAACCCATGTGTTTCTCTCACATCTATGTTTCTCTCTGCCTTTCCCTCTTTCTTCCACTCTCCCTAAGAATCAATGGAAAAATATCCTCGCGTGAGGAGTAACAATAACAGCAACAACAAAAAAGTGAGCCTGGAGCCAAGTGTGCAGAACTTCCAAAGCCCCTCCCTGGGTCAGGGTTCTGACAAATAAGGCGTGAAACCGGAATCCTGCTCCAGAGCAGAGCTGTTTACAGAAAATGGGGTACGGGGACAAGCACAGGCCTCTTAAATCACCCCCAAACGGGAAACCTATGGGCAGACATGGTCTGTGGTGGGAATACGTCCTCACGACACTCTCAGGCTCCCTCGGCCCCCTCTCAAAGGGCCATGCTATAAACACACACCCAAGGCCTAGCACGCAGCCCCTTTCTTGGAGGTGACATCATGCATGTAGCAAAGATCTTAAAACGTGACAGGGTGACATCATGCATGTAGCAAAGATCTTAAAACGTGACAGGGTGACATCATGCATGTAGCAAAGATCTTAAAACATGACAGGGTGACATCATGCATGTAGCAAAGATCTTAAAACGTGACAGGGGAGGTGGCACAATGGCCATCAGGGATGATATTCCAGTTAGAAAGCATCAGGGAAGAGCAGCACTGGAAGCAAAGGGATGAGACTGAAATAAGGGAACAGTTGCAAAAGCCGTTGGGGTTCCTGGTCACCCCAGGGTAGGCCTGGGCAGTGGGGTCTGTGCCAGGTCACACAGCGTGGGTGCCTGGAGGGTCCCTTGAGGTTTGGCCATGCAAACCTCCTGTACACCTGGCTGCACAATCCTATTTGGACGGCATGCAGGGGGGAGGCAGGATTATAAAGGACGGCTGAAATCGGCTTCACTCACTCACCTTCACAGGCTGAGGGCTGAATGTAACGAAGGGCTCTCGGGATCCCCACCCCAGGCCCACTCCTGCTCTAGGCGGACCCCATGGGTACCAGAAAGGACCAGGGGCCTCGCTTCCAGCCCTGCCCTTCCCTGGCCACCGGACTCTCTGGGTGAGCCTGCTAACCTCCTGGGGCCTTGGTTCCCTCACCTGCGACCCAGGACAGAATCCGCCCTGCCCACTTCTCAGGGCTGATGGATGACCCAATGCAAACATCTCACAAAGCAGGAAGGGCCATGCAAATGTTCCCTGTTGTGAAGAGGCAGCCTGGTGCAGGGGAAAGAGCAGAGGTGGCCCAACAAAGCCGGGTTCGAATCCTGACTTTTCCGCATAGTTACTTCTTAACTTACTTGAAACGTCACTTATTCCCAAAAGTTGTTTAAAGTGGCTTCGACACTATGGAAGCTGTGTGATCTTGGACACTAACTAAGCTCTAAGCCTCAGTTTGCTCATCTGTGAAATGGGGAAGAACAATCCATGGCCTGGCATGCTGCAGGCGAGGGTACCAGGCCAGGACAGCACAGCACCTGACTCCTCCTGTGGACGCAATCAACAACTCTCTCTCATTCTTTTCCATCGGCCACTTAGTGAAAGAGGACAACAGGACCAACATACCCACAAAGCAATCGTCTACTCTACCTCACTTCCACAGAACACTTTGTAGGGCCGGAGGGACATTTTTAAGACTGAATTCCAACAGATAAGGGCTTTAAATACTGTTTCTCAAAACAACACTAAACTTCTCAGCATACGGGGTGAGCCAACTCACAAAGAAATGTTGCTCAGAGACATTCAACTTGGGTTTTAAATTGGCAACTTTAGTAAAACATGGCTTGAACCTCAAGGAAACCCTCAATTGCCTCCTTGCCCAAATGGAAGTAAATGGAGAAGGTGGTCTCCTGGGGGTGCACCCTCAGGGAACCAGAAGCCCCGGCCTTCAGGAGTTTGGGGTCACATTTCAACCTGGAGGGAGTCTAAGAAAATACTAATCATCTTCTTTACGGCTTAAACTCAGGTTTTTCTCAGGCTTTGAAAACAATCCCATCTGAAACTGGGTCATGTATACGGTCCCTTGGAGAGCCTGTGAAAGCTCAGACGCAACCATGGAGGGTGTCTGACAAACCTGACGGTTTCTCCTTCCGCAGGAGAAGGGGAAGGAGCAGGGAAAGGGTGTGTGCCACCGGAGCAGGGCAGCGCCTGCTCAGCTCTGACAGTGTGTCTGGGAATGGAAAGCTGAGCAAGTCCGGGAGCGGACACCCATCCCCCGGGGACGAGAGGGCTTCGGTTCTCACCACAAGGCTCCGCAAACGTTCCTGCGGCTCCCCAGAGCTGTGGTCACCCAATCTCTTCCCCAGGTTACACGTAGGAGCTGCAGCTCACAGCACCTGCATTTCTTCCTTTCTTCTTTTTTTTTTTTTTTAAAGCGGAAACCAATCTTAAATTGCAAAGTTGTCTGAGGGGTTTAACTTTTCTGAAGGAAGACGTTTTCACAGCAATGTGAACAAATGTTTCAATTTTCCATGGAACAATCAGCAAGATAAAGCTCCCGCGTGATGTTCCGGGCAGCGCTGTGGCTTTTCCTGTCATTGTCACATTCTGGAAAAGACCAGAACGCTGACTTGGCACAGCAGCGGGCAGGGCTGCAGCGAGGGCAATGGCTTATGTGCCTGGAAATAAATATTTTCACATGCTGTGATGTGGGGGCCCTCTTGCGTATACAAATAATGCCACGGTCTTGGACTAAAACACTACGCTGCTTCAGGGATCTCCTAACCTTCTCAGTTTCCCCCCAGATATCTGTCTGGCGAATGCACACAAAGAATTCTCCTTTGCAAGCCACTGGAAATTTTATATTCTGTCTGCCCCTTCTCGCTCCAGGTCACACTGCTCGTGTCTGGAATGTAAAATACATCTCAAGATGTAACAGAAAAAAGGGAGGCTCTTAATGGAAACATCAGCTGCTATGAACGCAGGGCCCAGAACTAAAGTAACTAGTTGTGCTTTCAATGACACATTTTCTGTCCTGGTGGCTGTGGCATCACTGTATATTCTGCTTCCGCGGTCTGGGTCGCAATAAGACAATGTGCCTGTTTCACACATGGGGTGGGTCTCGGATGTGGAAAGGGCTCTAACGGATGCCTGGGTCTCCACTCACTAACTCAGGCCGGCCAGCATTTAAACCAAGCAAGGCAGATGGTTGTCGATTCCATTTTTAAAGCTTTTTTTTTTTTTTTTTCCCAAGCCAACCCTCCCTCGCAATCACAGCCTCTTTCAGTTTTAATCTCCCTGCGAAGCCAAACTACTTTCTTCGGTCCAACCAAATTCTTCCTCCCTGTAACATCAGCTCCCTTACACTTGCTTAAGAAATTCAGTTACAAGTCAAATAAATCATAAGTCCAGATGATCGGTCTATTTTTTTTTTTTAAATGATGGGCCTTTTGTAAAGGGTCAACAGAATCCCAATGTGGGTCTCTCATAATTTTTCTTTCTTGGTAGTGACTGGACAGGCTCATTACGAAAGGATTATTCATGCTGTAGCCTAAATACTCAATCATTCTAAAAAATCTCAAAATGCAGGCACTGTTAGAGACTCAGGTCATCCCATGCCAGATATATATGTAAGCAAGTACATATATATGACACTCCTACTTACATGCATTGTTACAACACGCGTTAGAAGGGGATTTTCGTGTCAGGCCTTCATCTCTGTAGTGTCTCTGGGAGCCTTTGTTAAGACATGCTTACTAGACCTGACTCCCAGGAGAAACAGCAGCACCGAGTAACGGGGGACACTGGCTGTCATCGCCAGGAGAAGGGAAGACCGGGCACAGCCTTCTGCATGGCCACCCGGCTCACGTAGGAATGTGGTGAATGGTGTGCGCTCGATAAAGAGCTTGCAGAATTTCACGGAAAGTGGTTACCCCATCTTCCCAGGTCCCTGCAGTCCACTCCTTTATTTTGTAGTTCAGCCTGAGCTCTCTTTCTCTAAGGAGCGACATAGAGGCTGGGATGGAGCCCTTTCTGTTGCTAACACTGACACCCATGTAGCCAGGCACCCCAGAGCTCCCTGTGGGCCCCTGTGTGCTTCCCATGGACCACTCCATTTCTCTGAGGAGTCAGAGATGGGAGCGCTCAGAAATGCCCTTTGGGACCAAACTTTTGCCATTTAACTCTTTAAGGATTCAGGCATTCTGAGGCAAAGTCTGTGCTGGCCACGAAGGAAAGTAAGCGTAGGGAAGGCATGTAGATAATGAAGAGAAGTGTGCAGGAGGTATGGGGACAGGGGTCTGGGCCAGTTCTTGAAAGTCACCAGAAATATTTGGGCAAGACGTTGCCTTATGAAAGCAGGCTACTCAGCCCAACACTTCAGTGAGCCTTTGGAAAACATAAAAATAATTAAGAGAAATGTGCTAGGCAGGAGTAGGCAATAATAGGAAGATGGCAGCGGGTGTCTGCTCTTGGCATTGGGTGATGGGCCAGGGGCCAGGTAACCTGATGGAACACTGCAAAGCGAGTCCTTCTGTGGGAAAGCCCACCTCCCCAGATGGCCCCAGATCCCAGCCAGCTGGCCTCAGAAAGCACAGGGAGCCCCGAGCACAGCCTGGACGACTGGGCCTGACCCTGGGGGCTGGCAGCATGCAGCGGGTACTAGGCTTGACTCTGGCTCTCAGGCTGGGGTCTTCTGGAATGGAGCTAAGCTGTGGAGGATCCCCTCACCCCCCAGAGTGGGCACCAGGGTGGGTTGGCTTCTTAAAACAGGGGCTTAAGGTGGCAGACCTCCTCTGGTTCCGCCGTGGCTGCTGCCATCTGGCCCTGGAGAGCCAGGTGCCCATAGTCACTGGTCATTTGTGAAGCCAGTCCTCCCAACTCCTCCGGGTTAGTAACCGACTTAGTCATCTGGAAAAAGAAAACAAGCAAGACACAAAACACACACACAGAGAAAAGCATGAGAATCACGTGTTAATACCTCTGGTAGCCACAAGGTTTCATTCACTTTTCAGCGCTTGGCTTGCATTTGGGGCTGGACACTGGAGAGGGCAGTACAAGCGAAGCCCATGCTGCATCGCACACAACAGGCCAGGGCCCTGTCAGGCCAGCAGGTCTCGGCCGATGGGCCACATGCTAGGCGCAGGCCGTGCAGCGTGGAGTCCAGGCCCTCGGGGTCCATGCTGGGAGGTGAGAGTGGCAACTCGGCCAGCCCTGCCCTGTGGGTTGGTCACCAGAGGAGCTCCCCAGGAAGACCACAGGGTGCACAGTTCCTGTGCGGCGCACACCCCTGGCCACACCCTCTGCAGGGAGTTCGTCTGGTCCCTCGGCACGAGAGGGCATGAGGACAGAGCTGCTAAGGACTTCTCGTGACTGAGAAGTGACGGACAAGACAGATGCTTTGGAGGAAGACATTCATAGAGAGTACAGCTTTGTAGTAAATTTGTGCCAAAGAAAGACAAGGTTTTGGCCCCGACTTGAGTTAAGGGTATACTGCAGCCTAAGTGGTCAAGATCTACATTTTAATTATTAAGATGTTCTGTGTCTTCCTCCTGTTTCATGGAAAAACTTACCTTAGCTTATCCTACCTAGCTAGCATGCTGGCCTCACGTTTTTCCTCTACCTTTGACAAAATGCCTTGGTTCCCACAATAGCAGTTTTGGCCTGCCTCCCAGAAAGCTTCCCGTCCCTCGGGCAGAGGCTTCCCAGCTGCCCCAGCTCTTCTCTCGCTCTGGGGGACCATGCTTTCTCATTTGAAGACCCTGATTTTAAGGGGCTTTTAACTGACTCCACATCCCCTGAGGCGGGACAGGAAAGCTGGCTCCTAACCACTTGCCTGCCTGCCTAATCGTTCCTAACCACTCAGCCATGTGTACCAGGAAAGGCCACAGCGTTTCCGGCCCAGGTGTGGGGTCCCCAGGAATGCACCCTGAACCCCAAGAAAGTGAGGCTGTACCAAGAGTTGCTTCATTGGAGCCCTGCCACGCAGAGCACCGCGATTCTGGGGCGCCCCATTGCAGTAAAGCAGGACTTGTGCCAACGCCAGGCCCAGGCTAGTGATCCCAGGAGCGGCAATGCAGCCGGGGCCAGGCTCCTTAAGAACATGGACACCAAGGTCAGGACCGGCCGGCCGAGAAGCTAGCCCGGGAGATATTCCAGAAACTCCACGAGGCCACTCAAAATGTCTGCACCCTCTGCTGCGCTGTGTTCCCTAGGCATCGGCACCGTAGGCCTGCCTGATGTGACCTGTGACCTGCCCCCGAGCAGGGCCAGCTTGGCCCCGCTCCAGCCTTCCACAGTCACGGAGATGGGCACTGTTCCTCCCTCCCTCCCCAGCCCCAAACCTTTTAAATAACAACCAGCCTGGCACAATCCCAGCGTTTCTGAGGAGCAGCAGCAGCCAGGGAAGCCTTTGTGGTCCAAGCTCAACCTCTAGTGGACACATGACTGCATGACAAAACCTCCAGACAGGCAGTGGGCCTGATGGGCAGGGGCCTCGCACGGCTCAGCCTGTTCCCTCCAGCTGGGAAGGCTGCTCGCGCTCTCAGCTCCGGCTCAGGTGCTAGCATCAGAGGCGGCTTTCAATAGCTTATCCTGGGCCACCTGGCCCTTCAAAAGTTGAGTGGAACTTTCTGACTAGAATTCCTATGAAATCTTTGAAGACACCATTTGTCATCTTTTGCTCAACTTTTTAACATATCAAGTAGTATCCAACTGTTTCTCATTGCCATTTACAGTGGGGCCTTGACTTACGAGTTTAATTCGTTCGGAGACCGAGCTCGTTAAGGAGCTTGTTAACTCAAATTACTCTGTCAACTCAATGCAAAAAATCGGCCGAGAGACAGCTGGTATCTCAAAAAACTTGTGAGTCAGGACACTCGTAAGTCAAGGCCCCACTGTATATGTAAAGATCCGTATAATACAATTATGATTGCATTTTAGGGAAAAAAAAGGTACATGCCTTCTATTATTAGGAAAAAAAATATTTTTACACATAACCATTGTGTCTTATTTTGCCTGAAAGACAGGCAATCTTTTTATTCAAATATTGTAACTTGATTCATTAATCTATGTTCGATGCCCACCTGTCCTCTCGTACTATAATTTCAATCTATAAAAACACCTCAAATCTTTTGTGAGGTGAAGAGGATTTTTTTTTCTCTATCTGAAACCCCAACTTCCTTCTCATTTCCTCCTTGATTCTTGTTTTCTCTCCTTCCTTTGCTCCCCGGTCCTCATGCCCAAGTTCTCAGCCACCTTTAACGTCCTCTTGCAGTGGACTGGGGCTTCTAGACCATAGGCAGCCACAGAGACCATGGGTAAAGGACAGAAGCTGGGGCCCAGGAGGAACTAGATACACACACTAATCTCCCCAACACAGACCCCGGAATTAAAGATCAGTGGCGATGTGGATAAAAGGGCAGTTCTTTTTCTTCTTACCATTTCCTGAGCTGTTACCGCAATGGCTTTAGAATATTTGACCACAGTCGTCTGGTAGTCGACGAATGTTCCCTTGGGCTCTGGAGGAGTGCCATCGTCCAGCTGGAGGAGAGGAAAGGAACCCAAAGGTCATCAGAGGCCAGTTGACATGTGGGCTGTACTTACTGGAATGAGGAACTTTAAAGAGGAGAGGCCCTCAGAGTTCCTTTGGCCCAGAGTCAGCAGAATCCCAGAACTTTTGCAATGGGGACTTCAGTAGAGGTGCATGTAAGGCATTCGAGGAACATGGGCAAGGCGAGGCCCCAGCCCTGCCTGAGAGGAGTGGGAGGGCTTTCCAGAAGAAGGATGTTTCAGCCAAGTCTTACCACAGGGAGGCGTCTGCTACATATATGAATATGTGTCCCAAGGAGCAGG
>NW_006289718.1:163454-226584 GCF_000327345.1 Myotis davidii
GCTGGCCAATTGCAGGGAAGCACAGACTGATAGAAATGGGCTGGGAGAGGAGGCAGCACCTATATCAGAAAGGGTGTCTATACCCTGGAACACTCACGTCTGATCTAACTCAGGAAAGAAGACATTGGGAGCACCAGATATAATTTGTTACTTGTCTGACTCTAAGTGCAACAGGAATTGAGAGAAGGGCAAGATCACTGTGGGGTGGAAGGGTTAGAGAAGTGGAACAATGGCTCTGTTCCTTGAGGGGTTAGGGACATATTGGTTAAGACTTGTATTCAAGACCTGGTACCAGGGTTTGTGAATGGGCCTAAAGCTTGTTGCTTAAACTCTTCGAGTCTCAGATCCTTCACTGGAAACTTCTAAGCATCAGTAGGCTGTAGTAAAGGTCAGCTGAGATTATACCCAGTCAAGAGCCACATGAAGGAAGAGGAGTTGATGACGGTGATAATGAAGATGATAATGTCAATGATTAGATGAAGAAAAAGGCAACCCATCTTCACCATCATCATCATCATCATTACTGTCACCATTGTTGGCTGAATGATACTCAACAGATGAGGAGACAAAGTGACTATAAATAGAGAAAAAGAAGAACAGTGAACAGAGAGGGCTGTTGAGAGAGGTGGGAATGAAGCTGGATCTGCTTAATGAAGAACCGTGAAGTCATGAGAAAAATGGTGGCACTGGGGGTAGGCAATGACACAGCCAAGAAGATCGCTTTGGCAGCTCTGCCAGGTAACTTGTAGTCCGGGAAGAGATGAGGGGCCAAGAGGGCAATTAGACAACTGTTAGATGGAGTCTTCAATAAGAGCTACACATGACTGCCAGGCATAGGCCACAGTGTGAATCGAAGGAACGCATGGCTGTAGCCTATGTGTGATGGGTCTGCTCAGCCCAGGATCAATTTCCCCCAAACCATCAACACAGACTCCAGGCTATCTAGCATTTTTTTTTAGGTTTCTTTATCAGGGAGATCGATGCTGCCAAATATCTCCATCACACCGTGGGAGCCTTGAAGGTCAGATGAGAATTGAGTTGTGGACTCATACACTCAGTATAAACTGACTGGGTATCTTCTTCATGTCAGGCTATGTGTGAGAGCCTTCATATGAGATGTGGCATAGCTGCATACACTCCAGAGGGTTGGAGCTAGAGGGCAACTTAGATACAGGGCCACCAGCCACCAAGATGAACCTTCTACCAGTTTGAAGACAATGATAAAAGAACAAAAGGATGAATTTAGTTGAAAGAACTTCGCTGTATTCTGAGATCATAGCTTTCCTACTTTTTAAAAATGTTAACATGATCTTTCTTTTATGAGATAATAGTGATGTAAATAGCAATATTTTTGTTTATTTTGTTTCTTTAGGTTTTTTTTTCTTGGCCACCCCTCCTCCCAAAATACAACTCACCAAGCAAACAAAGAAAGAGTATTGGGTCACAAAATCCCAAAGGTTGAGAACTAATGTCACTGAATGGGGAAACCAAGGTTCAGAGAGCCTGAGTGATCTGTCCAAGGTCACCCATAAAGCTGCTTCCTTCCTGTTAACCTCCGAATTCTGATGTGGCTACAGAGAGAAGCTCCATAGCAGAAGCCCCAAGAGTGTCAAGAATGGCATCCAAGTTAGAATCAACTTTGGGTACATTCACATTTTTCTCCCAGTAACTGTCTTTGAGAATTATAGACAAGGATTCTGAAAGTATATCAATATTTTAACCAAATAACTGAAACTCAGGAAATGCCAGATTTCTAATGCCTCGCTTTAGGGAGGAGCTCAAAGGACCTGAAGTGCCACTTACCCCCAAGTCCCCAGCACAGGCAGGCTGGGGTGGGCTTAACAAGGGGAAAATGGGGAAGAGGCACTGTATGGTCCATCTTGGGTGTCAGGTCTGAGTAGATGAGAAATTAGGGGTATTAATGAAACCACAATTGTATACTTTACAAAACTGAGTGGGTGGGAGGTAGAAACCTATGTTGCTGGCCTCTGTGAGCCACAGCATTCCCTATCAGGTACATCAGACTTCTTTCCCAGACCTCACACAAGAAGCTACACCACTGACAGATTGCACAGCACAGCTTTCCATATTGAAAGTCCACCCCAGCCCGCAGGGCTCAAAGGCTATTAAGAAAGCACTTCAGGAACCTGACTTCTACCCTCCAGGGATTTATGAAACTTCCCTATCATTACAGTGGCTCTGAAAAACACCTTCTCCTGAGAAGAAAAAGATTATCACTTGGATTTCTAATTTGTACTGAGAAAGCTTGAGCGCCATCATTTAATACCCTTGGTGGACACATGGCTATTTTCAAAGCTCGGGTATTCTGATGTCCTGAAAACCAAACAAACCCACTGAGATTCATCCGAGGGCCTTGAAAAGGAGGGGGATTTCACTCTTTTCTGCCAAACCGTCTGTATCTGAAGCATGAGAAGCCCACAGCAGAAATTACTGGAGTGCTTTATCAAGGCAAAGCCTGGAGTCTCGCAAGGGAGCCCCAGCATCCCTGCCCGGCTTGTGACTTCATCCGTCTGCTAATGACTGCATAATGTTGAAGGGAATTATCCTAATTAGAGTTTCAGGCTATCATCTATTTATGGAGATATGAACCAACCCATCTTCTCTAAATTAGCAATTAAAGACTGCTTATTATCCTTAAAATCCACAAGAATGTATTCACAATCTGACAATGGACATTTCAAAACACAGGCGATGTCTAAAAGTCTTGGCTGTTCTAGCATAGGGTAGGAATTAGATGTTTATGAACAATAGTCAATTCAAATGAATATCAAGCTGACATGACTAATGAGGATTCCTTGGGGGAAAGAGCAGGAGATACAGAGTTGAAGCTGTCTCCAGTCATATTTCCTTACTGACCCAACTCAACAGATGGGTCACTAGAAGAGAAATGATACTCATGGGGCCTTCTCTATCTACTTCCTGCAAGACTTCACGAAGGGTTTTTAGGCATATTCCTTTAGGGGTTTCTGCAGCTGGCTAGATTTTCAAAATCTGGAGAGATTTAAAAATTACAAATAGAGATCCATAGCCTCCGTCTCATAGAGATTCCAGCTGAGCAGGGCTGGGGAAGAGCCCAGGAATGTTCTGTCTAAAATGATCCCAGTGGTTCCAAAGTGGCCATTCCAAAGACCTGCACTTGGCAATCACTGCATTATTTCACTGGGCGTTTGTTCTCTACAACAACTCTATGAGGTAGACAAGGGAGGTGGATAATTATTTTCATTTTAAAAGTGAAGTAACCAAGGATGCCTTCTGCACTTCCATTTCCCCCCATGTAGAACTGGAAGGAAGGGTACAACTGGCTTACCAAAGTCATCAATGAACAGTGAAGAATGAATACTATGTTGAACATATGATATGGGAACCTGTACACTAATCAGAACCCTCACAGAAAGAGAGAAGGTGCTCCTTAGAGAAAACCACCTGGGACCAGGTCTGAGGGACACCTTGGAGGCACTGGGGTCAGGGAGTGAGGGAGAGGGATGGGAGCCCAGGCCCACCTTGCTCATGGCCTCTGCAATGGCGTCGACCATGCCGCCCACCAGCCCCACTTCACTGGCAGCTTCGTTCAGCGTCACCATGATGTCGTCCACAGCCTCCTTCATGAGCTGGGCGGCCTCCGTGATGGCATCGTGGGTGTGCTGCGCCTGAGGAGGGAAGGGGGAAAGAAAGTTGTGAATTGTCTCCTTTAGCAGAAGAATGGTGCTCGGTCTCTAAGAACCACTTCGCGTCTTTTAAGAGTAACTATAAAAAGCAGAATACAAAACTACATCCCCATTGTGGCGCACAGCAATGTGTCCTATCTTTTTCCTTGATCACATTACACATTGGTTGTCAAAATAAATGAAAGTCAGCAAAACCAACAGAAAAATATCTCTCTATAATCCCAAAGAAACATAAAACTGCAAGCAGTGCCTGTGACAGGACTAATTTTACATTACTATGTTCAGGGTGGGAGAGAATGCCACAGATCCCCAAATACAACTTGGCAGAGTGAATTTAAAAAAGCTAATATAAGAGAAAAAATGTGTTCAATTCAAATACACTTCTCTTCTAAGCTCCCCAGCACAGTATAATTCTCTTTTCACGGATGAAATCGCTTTATGGAAATGCAGGTCCATACAGGAGGCATCAATCTGTAGAAGACCTGACAGGTTTTGGAACTCTGTCACAAACTGCATTGCCATGAGGTGGGAGGAATGAATGAGGTAAGTTCTCCAGGGACAGATACTCTGCAGGCAGCACCCAGCATTGGAGACTTTGTATAACTGCAGGTTTAACCTGTGTGTCAAAAACATAGTAGGAGCGAGATACATGAGTGCAAGAAAGGATGAAACAATGATGGCTGCTGTGCTCTCTGAAATGGCAGCAAGATGATAGGGGCAAGAGCCAAGGTCCTGGCTCCACTGTTAACTAGCTAAGTGGTCCTGAGCCTGGCTCCCGAGGCACAGTGGGAATGATAACAACGCTGAATTCTGATGAGATCATATGTTGCAGGCACCTTATCATTTCTAGTGAGAGTGGTCTAGTTGGGGCCTGTGCCCATCACTGGGAAATCTGACCTAATGCCAGGTGGTTAGTGTCAGAACTGTATTGCCCCCAAGCACTGCATGTTGTGGTTGTCCTGGCCCACTCAGGGGAAGGTGACCCTACCAAAAGGTCCAAGAAATCACATCTTTACTTTGGTAGATGAGAAGGTAAACCAGTAAGAGATGTTAAATGACAACTCTTTTGAGTAACTTACATAAAAGGGAATTCTGAGGAGAGGGTATGATTGAAAAGCCGTGGGAACCAAGAACATATTTCACATCTGCCAAGATCAGATCTGATCACATTTGGTATCCTTGAGGCAACTGTGTCAGACGTAAATGGTAATTACTGACCATCACTACTCAAATTGCTTTAGAAGATAATAATGAAAAATAACCTCGAGGAACAAAGATTCCTTCACTCTTTACCAGACTGGTGCTCACCTTTTCTATTTTTCAGGCCCTCTGTGGGGACAGGCAGTCAGTCTCTCTCTCTCTCTCTCTCTCTCTCTCTCTCTCTCTCTCTCTCTCTCAACTTATGTCCCCGTCCCCCTAGCATGGGGTCCTGGCTGCTGCCTGGCTGTCCTTCTCACAGGTCTACTCTCTCACGCTCTGTCTGCAGTGACTGATTCTGTTCGCCGTATCCCTCCTCCCATCCATCCACATCCCATCCATCCACATCCCATCCATCCACATCCAGGCACCAGACTTCAGAGTGACTGAACCTCAGGTCATTCCAGCCTCAGCCACCATCTGGCTGCACTGGCAGAAGGGCTCTTGCTGAGCTCCATGAATCTGCAGGCCCACCAGAGATAGTACTAAAATGGTGCCTTAAGCCATTGAATTTTAGGATGGCTTGTTTACAGCAATAGCTAACTGGTATGGCCCCTAGGAAGGGCTCCAATTCACAGTTTCCAAAATTGCTCCCTAGAGCTCCCAGGGCCCAGCCTGAATGTGTTCCAACCCCAACTCTGATGTTGATCAGTCAAATATTTGGCTGGTCTTTGTTCCAGGCTCCTTGGAGGGAGCCGCCAAGCACTCAGCATTTCCTGAGTGGTAGGAGGGTCTCTGCTATTCGTGGGGGGCTCCTTGATGGTGAACCCTGGAGGAAGAGTCCCGGCCTGAGCAGAATTGATGGGGTGAGAGAGAAAGGGAGCCTCCCAGGCAGAGGCCACAGCCTGTGAAAGGCCCAGAGGTGGGAAGGAATGTGGGCTGTGACGATGAGGCGCAGCACCATCTGTAAAGTGCCTGGCACACGGCTCCTGTGCCCTCTGTCGTCGCTCACCCACTCCAGCTGATGTCTCCAACTAGACCCACGTGTGCTTCTTGCAGACAGTTTACTCTGCTTCTCTTTGGAAGCACAGTGCTCACAGAAGATGAAGGGCCTGGTGGGGTCAGCTGGTGGAGCTAAGTAACTGATAGTTTTATATTCAGAGAAGTTTTACAAGGATAACCTTCACAGGCTGCTGGTGCAAAGCTCTCTGGAGAGGCTCATTTAAAGAGAAATGAAACCATCTGTTTTTAGCTGTGAGGTAGGCATGGTGGCCAGTGGAGGGTAGAGGCGTGGCTTAGGGGAAGTCAGATCAGGACTGGCCCTCCCTTCCCAGCCATGAGCCACCGGCTGCACTCAGGCCGCAATGACATCCTCTAGCTCCTGCCTGGACCAAGAACACTGACGACATGCATGCAGATGCTGGCAAGATGCCAAGGGCTCTCGTGTCCTTTATACACACAGAGCCAACCTGTGGCCCAACGCAACTTTCGTACCAGTTTAAAATCTATGTTCTTGTATCTGGAGTCAGATGTTTTAGTATTTTACCGTGGGGAGCCAGGAACAATAAATGTCAAACCACATAACAGCAGCAATGGCGAGGACAGCATAGCATTCGGGGGGGCCTCCCGGCTGCTGTGCTCATCTCCTCTAACCCTCACTACCCCCTGGAAGGCAGGACTCCACGGCATCCCTGCCAGGGAACACTGACAGTAACAGTCTGGCAATGCAAGCTTATACCCTAGAGCTTAAAGACCTGCTGCATGACACCTGGAACTGACCAGCTGGCTATTTGCTGAACTTACATGTCACAGGTCAAAAGGAAGATGAGCATATGGCTAGATCAAATCATACTTCTCAGGGCTACTGGAAAAATGAACTTTAATGGAAGGAATATGCCATCTCCAAGATGGAGGTGGCAGCCTGTTCCTCCAAACAGGGGGCTTTTAAACAAAGTCACCCAGGCAAAGTCACCCAGGTACACATGACCCAGGCAAGGGGCCTCTGGACCTGCTACCACTCCTCGAAGCTGGCTGGGCCACCCTCCCTCAATGCCCTCCTCTGCATTTCAGCATCAACCTGGCCCGGGCTCTCTCCGGTCTACCTGCCCCTGTGGGCTCCACACATGCCATGAACTTGTTGCCAGTTCACAGTTTCCAAATCTGCTCCCTAGAGCTCCCCAGGGCCCAGCCTGAATATGTGTTCCAACCCCAACTCTGATGTTGAACAGTAAAATGTTTGGCTGGTCTTTGTTCTAGTTTCTCAGAAGGAACCGCCAAGCCCTCAGCATTTCCTGAGTGGTAGGAGGGTCTCTGTCATTCGTGGTGGGCTCCTCAGATCACTCATTACTTTAGGCCAGTGGTCAGCAAACTCATTAGTCAACAGAGCCAAATATCAACAGTACAACAATTGAAATTTCTTTTGAGAGCCAATTTTTTTAAACTTAAACTATATAGGTAGGTACATTGTTATTAACTTAATTAGGGTACTCCTAAGGCTTAGGAAGAGCCACACTCAAGGGGCCAAAGAGCCGCATGTGGCTCGCGAGCCCCAGTTTGCCGACCACGGCTTTAGACTAACAAGATGGCTCATTAAATGAGAGAGAATAATCCTAAGAAGAGGCCCCTAAGTAGTTTTAAGATAAGGGCTGGCCATGCTGGAAAGATCAACCATGTGATTAGAGGGTTGGGACTCGGAGCAACATAGTATTAGCCTGACCTCTATCTGACCTCTAGGGAGATGAGAGGACTAGAGATGGAGTCACTGATCATATGACTGACCTCAATCCACCAAGCCTATGGCATGAAATCCCAGTAGCAGCTACGGACGGTGAAGGTAGAGTGAGCTTCCCCGGTTGGTGATGCACATCAGTATGCTGTCAAGCTGACATCAGAGGACATGGGAGCTTCATGTGTGGGACCCTTCTGGCCCTCCTTCTCTCCTTTTGGCTGGTTATCATCCTTTTTTAAGTGGAGCCATTTCCTGAGTTCTATAAATCATCTTAGCGAATTATAGAACCTCCTGAGAACTCCTGCGTTTGTAGCCAGTGGGTCAGTGTGAGTGGCCCAGGAACCTGGAGCTGTGGCTCTGTCTGCATTGAGGTGAGTCTAGCAGGATCCTGAGCCCGTAACCTGGGAAATCTGACCTAATGCCAGGTACTTCCATCAGAATCACAGAGCATCCAGGCACTGGGTCCCCCAGGCAGTGGCCATGCTGCCCTGACTCTCCTGAGGGAGAGATGACCCTTCCAAAAGGCCTAAGAAATTGCACTGTTACTTAGGGAAGAAGTAGGTACGAAGCCAGGAAGAGATGGTAGATCTTTGGAGGGATTGAATAAATAAAAGGGAAGATTCCTAAGAAGAGGCTGTGTGAGCCATAGGAACCGGCCCTGTCTGCAGAATCAAAAAGTCATGGGAATGCAGAGGAGTTCTCAAACATGACATCTGACAGATGTGAAATATTCAGATCACGATGGTTATCCTTGAGGCAATGGTGTCAGGATGACCAGCTCTCTCTCAGGGATGCAAAGAGGAAACTGGTCAGTCAGGGTGACTGCTGATTTCATGGCACAGAGACCGTAAAGCACAAATGTGCAGATCTCAACTTTGGGAGGACAAAAACAACCAGCAACTAGACTGCCCAACAATGGATAGGCTGTGTATTTGCCGAGTGCTGGAGGCAGAGCTGCAGGGGCCCTTCAAGGAGGCTGTGGGAGGGAACCTGGGGGGTAGGCATGAGCGCAGCGGGCTCTGTGGGGTGAGGTTACACAGCAATGCCTATAATCACATCAGGCTCTGGGGCAGCCACCTTTTTTTTTTTAAACATATAATGTGTCAGGTGCATTATCTCATGTAATCTCTACAACTACCCTAGAGAGACACGCATTATTAAATCCATTATTTAGATGAGGAAACAAAGAAATGAAGTAATTTGCTAGCAAGAGGCAGAGCTGGGATTTGAATCCAATTATGTCACAACCCAGAGTCAGTGCTATTTTTCACCAAATCCAAGCTACTGATAACTATTTAACCACATTTCCTCTGCCAAACAGAGACATGCATACACACATACATATAACATATAACACAGACCTATACATACACACACATCACCTAACACATAAATATTTGTCCACAGACTGGCTCCTGAGGTAATTACGTCTATGCATCGAGCCTCTTAGGAAAGGGCCTAAAAGCCAACTTGAAGTGTCCCAGGCATCCTCTGTGACAAACCTGCCAGGGTTTGCAGACAAAGCACAGGTTGAATGACATCACCAAGGGGACAGACATAAACACCTGTCTTGCCTTTACTCATCTTAGCTCATCCTCCAATGCTTCAGGTCATTCACCGGAAAGTATGCTACACTGGCCCCGGCCACCATTTCTAAGCAGATGTCATTGTAAAGCTTACAGTGCTGGCTGTAAATGCTCTCAAACGCGAGGTTCCCTGGTATGAATGGAATTCCATGAGTTCTGAACTTGCAGTCCAAGCAGATGTGCTAATAATCTTACAGACCCAGAACACTCCTGGTGTGAATTATTCTGCTGAGAAGGAACTCTCCAGGCAGGAGTGGAGAGGCATGGCAGCTAACAGTCCTGGATAAAAGACAACCCAGAACTGGGTCTTGAAGGTGAGTCCGGGCTCCTGCAGTTTGGGGAGGGTGCAAAGGGGGCTTGTGGGAAACTGATATAGGGTTAAGCCTCAGACTGACCTGTTGGCAAAGTCACAAACAAGTCCCAGCTTAGAGGGCACAGTCCTCTTAGCATAATTAGGCTTGACCTTATAACACTCCCTAGATCTTATCTGGGAAGCTAATGGGCTGAGGAAGTGCAGGAAGTGTAACCATGGTCAAAACAAGTGAAACTCACAAGAACTGTGTAACTATGGTAACCACTACCTTGTTTACCTCTCACTATAAAAAGCTTGGTGAGGCCTGAGCACAGTGGAAGTCCTTCCTCTTGAGTTGGACTTACTCTCCTGGTCCCCCAATATTCCCAAATTATCTCGTGTCTTTTCTTTTGTGTCTTTTCTTTTTCATTTGTTGTGCGGCTCCTCTTCCAGACCCGAACCCTGAACCACGCAGGACATGGAGGGAAACACTTACGACAGGGGCTGGCCTGGCTCTGGGGCACCTACCACTCACTAACCCCCCACAATCAAAAGGGTGTTCTTGTTGCTCTAGCCCATGGCTTCAGCAACTGGACTTATTTTTTCAGAAGGCTCAGAACAACATGAGGTCAGTGGCTGACTCTTAATATTTTATTTTTTTTAAAAAATATTTTTATGGATTTCAGAAAGGACGGGAGAGGGAGAGAGAAACATCAGTGATGAGAGAGAATCATTGACCAGCTGCTTCCTGCGCTCCTACAACCCAGGCATGTACCCTGACTGGGAATTGAATCATGACCTAGTTCATAGGTTGATGCTCAACCACTGAGCCACGCTGGCCAGGCAAGACTCTTAATAACTTTAGCATTCCCAGAATTAGGTTCTTAATAGGTGCCGGATACATGAATGAAAACTGAATAAAGACTAAGACATTACTCGTGCGTCTACCAGAATGATGTTCCTAAGCTACGGAGGGGCTGTGCCATTCATTCCCCGCTGCGCACCACAAAGCCCCACTCCTCAGTTTGGAGGAGGAAGGCTGTCACAACACAGCCCATCTACCCTCCACCCAGTTGCCCACACTCTGCATGCTCCACCATGTCAGACTGCACACTATTTCCTAAGCCAGTGATGGCGAACCTTTTGAGCTTGGCATGTCAGCATTTTGAAAAACCCTAACTTAACTCTGGTGCCGTGTCACATATAGAAATTTTTTGATATTTGAAACCATAGTAAAACAAAAATTTATATTTTTGATATTTATTTTATATATTTAAATGCCATTTAACAAAGAAAAATCAAAAAAATGAGTTTGCGTGTCACCTCTGACACGCGTGTCATAGGCTCGCCATCACTGTCCTAAGCCATCGGAATTCTTCGATAGCCCCATCCATGCCTTTGCATATGCTCCTCCCTCCTTTGAACACCCCCTCCCTCATGTGCGCCGGGGAATTTCCTTTTTTGAGACTAACCGACCCCATGTCCCCACTTTCCTACAATGGTCCCTGACCTCTCGCTAGTCTTTGCTTTGGGCAGAGCCAGCCTGTTATCCTCAGGGCACAGGCTCCGTCCTGACGCTGCCTCCACCCCTCGTGACCTCGGACACCTTACCTCAGCACTCTCCGTCTCCCTTTCCATATGAATGGGAACCTTTCTACTTCACAGAACATTTATGAATAAATAAGATGAGGACATAAGGTATAATAGGTGACAGTCGGCATTCAATCACTGTTAGCTCTGATGACTATTTTACGTCTCTCTCTTTTTCAAAAATTTTATTTTTCTATTGATTCCTAAGAGAGGAAGGAAGGGAAAGAAGGGAGGAGGGAGAGAAGGAAAGAGAGAGAGGTTCCACTTGCAAATGAGTGAGGGAGATTTTCATATTACACTACTGCCCCTGAGGCAAAAGCAACACATGCCATGGGTGACCACAAACCAGGGTTCGCACTGAACTTGAGTGCCAGGAAAGGAAACAACATCCACTGGGAAACAACAGAGCCTTGCTCTGTGGGAGCTGGTGTCAGCACTGAGCTGGCACTGGCGGTATTACAGCTATTCCTGTAGGAACCACATCATATGTCTTTCTTTCCCAGGGACGCTGCCTACACACTTACAAATATGCATTAAACATGTATATTTCTTGTCTTAAAGAGCCCCTGGAAGGCCAATGGAAGATTACCTCCCACCTCCGAGTAGGAAATCAAATGCCACCAACTAGGAACTGGAGGTGTTTTCCCCGGAGAGATGCAACACAGAGGAACACAACAGCTTCTCAGTGGCCCGGAGTCCCTAGAACCCTGATCTGTACCTTGGGGTTCCCTCCACCTTCTTTGGCTGCGTACAGCATCTGCAGGGCAGACTCTGCGAGCGTCTTGGTCTGGTCCAGCACCGTCATCTGCTGCTGATGGTCCAGAATCTTGGAGGCGACACCAACCGCTGCTAAGATCAAGGGCTCAAAGTAGCTTGCCAGCTGCGTCACCTTTTAAGACAAAAGGGCCACAGATGCATCATGTAAATACATGTGTCTCCTTTCGGGGCCCCGCTGGTGGGGCGGGGGCTGGGACAGGGTAGGATGACTCACAGAGAGAGGCAGATATGCTGAGCTTCAGGTTTTTTCTTCCTAGTATGCAATCCAGTATCATGAATTACAGTCACCATGTTATACTCATCAGATCCTCAGATCCGATTCAGTCATTGCTCAATTTTATTTTTGAAAGCACTTGCTGATCACAGACTCTTGCTCGGGCTTTCCTTCCTCTGGGAGCTCACTGTCTCATCTCTCATCATGGCAGGAGCGCTAGGAAATCCTTTCTGAGATCCAGAGTTAGGGGTAATGATTTTACCAATTTTGTTTGAAATTTCATACTGAGCAGGTGCTGGCAGGCATTACAGGTATTCCTGTATTCACAAGCAAAAAAGCTCTGGAAAGAACCAAAGACCAAGAAGGAAGGGGCAGGGGAGCAGGGCATGAGAAAAGACCGAGAGGAAAGGTACACAGATGTTTTTTTAGGACGCCAATCCAACTGCCCTCTGCCCTGAGCATTTAGACCAAATTGTGGATTTGGAACAAAAGCAAAAATGATTTCACATCACCCTAGATGTTCTGTTTATGATCAGCAGGTTTTTGAAGGGATGTGCTTTTCCTTGTAGTTAGGGAGCTAACACCTTCTGTTCCTGAGAGACATGATAGGACAGGAAACCTCTCACCTGGGCCAGCACAGAAGTCAAAATAACAGAGAATTTTGAGTGCTTCGTATATGATGTTGATCCCCTCCAGTGGTCGGCAAACTGTGGCTTGGCAAACTGCGGCTCGTGAGCCACATGCGGTTCTTTGGCCCCTTGAGTGTGGCTCTTCCACAAAATACCAACTTCTGCGCATGGGCCACGAAGTTTCAATCGCACTGTAAGTGCGCGCCCCCACGTGGTATTTTGTGGAGGAGCCACACTGAAGGGGCCAAAGAGCCACATGTGGCTCGCGAGCCGCGGTTTCCCCTAGGCCGAAGGTGGCAGAGAAGGTTGAATGGTGCCTCCCCTACCCCCCAGAGCAAAGACCCCTTGGGAAAGGGGTCTTTGTAGATATACTTAAGGATCTTAAGATGAGATCTTCCTGGGTTACTCAAGTGGGCCCCAAGTTTGGTTACAACTATCCTTATAAGAGACAATAAGGAAAAAGAAACGGAAGAGCAGGGGACAGTGTGACCTCAGAAGCAGAAGTGGCATGATGCAGTCAAGGAATGCCAGGGAATGCCAAGGGCCACCAGGAGCAGGAAGAGGCAAAGGACTGGCCTCGTCTGGACTTCTGACCTCCAGAACCAGGTGGGTACCACTCTCAGTCTATGGCTCCTCTGGATCGATGGCCCCTGGGCTGCCTTTGTCCAGACTCCCTCTTAGAAAGTCAGATGGGCCACAGATGCATCATGCAAATACCAAAGGGCCAAGAATAAAATGTGTAACTTAAGGGAGGCAAATAGATGATGCTTCTGGTTCCAGCCACCAGCAAGGGAATCAATCTTCCTTACTAACATATCGGCCGAGACAAGGCTGTTGCCCTAGAAGTCTAAAAATATTTTCTGATGAAATTCCTGCGGGGATAAAATGTAACTGCTGCGTTTGGCTTCTCTGCCACGTGGTTTCCCCTCAGCATGCACACGGGTGGCGGCTCCCGCCTCGGGGCGGTCCCCCCACCTCGCACACCCCTGCCCACAGGAGGATGAGTCCCTCCCTTACTATCAAGGACCTCCACTGAGAAATAAGACTTGCCACGCTGGAAAAGGTAGGGACACTGACCATTTTAAATCTCAAAACCCTCTCCTTACAACACCAGCAGCAAGCTTACTCAGCTCTTAAACAGTTCTGTAATTTAAAAAAAGCAAGAATATTGATTTCCTAAAATCGATACCCACGGAGACGGTTCTGGCTCCTGGATTTCTGATGTGCGCGTCGATACTGACGGCTGCACTATAAATGCGAGGAAGCCCGAAGGTTGTTAAAAATCCAATTTCTCCCTCTGTCTGCCGAGGCACGGGCTGCTCGACGAGCCAACTACCCTTGAAGGATTTGCAAAATGAACTCCAAACAGGCCACGCGTGACTCACCACTTACAACAACGTGGGTGGAAGCGCCCTCAGGGGTGGCCACGAAGGAGGCCCGAGTTGTCCAGAGTGAAGTGTGCATGTTTGCTCTGCTTTCTCAGGTGTGGAAACAGACATGGTGTTTTGCGGCCACGGAGGAACATGTGCCCCTAAAACTCATGAGAATGAGGCCAGCCAGCCAGGGTCCAGAGGTGGGTGGCAGACACCAGGCCAGGAATGTCAGCTTCAGTTCTGGTGAATCTCAGCCAAGGCCAAGAGCCACGGGTGACTCTAAACGCCTCATGGGCTGAAAAGTCTGACCACAACCAGAATCATTTCCCTGCAGTTTTTGTCTCAACACCAGGTTAAAATACAGACCCCGAAGAGGGCAGTTTTGGAGAAGATGCCGCCGAGAGGGAGGATGAGAGCTATTTCCTGCCGTTCAAGCCAGCATGGACCCGGGCATAGTAGCTGGCACCAGGATTTGGGGAACAAAAACAAATCAATACTCCCCCCCCCACACACACACACACCTCTCTCTCATGAGCATTCCCAGCGGGCTCCCCTGGGTGCGCGTTACCTTATGTCCGAGCTGAGCTGCTTCTCCCCGAGCCGCCGTGGCGATGGGATCGATAAGATGCCCGATTTCCTGGACCACTGAGGTCAGCTGCTCCTGCAGGGCCTGAGAGGAGGGAGAGCTGAAAAGGTCGCCCCACAAGGGTTCCTCCCATAGGCACGGATTTAGAAAGGCCCGTGTGAATGACAAGGGGGGCCACAAGGAAGGACCTCGAAACGCCTGGGCATGCCATCAAGCTGCTGCTCCACCTCCCCTTCCCAGGCGCCCTCAGCTCCTCTGGCCTAGGAACCCCGTCTCCAAGCGGCACCGTGAGTGACAAAGGCAGGCCTGCGCAACACCGTTCCTGTAAGGAACGGGCTTCTCACTCCCACCAGCCGCAGTGACAGCTGATGCCACTGGTGCCTTTACACTGGATTATTCAGCATCCTTGCTGGAGATGTGGATGCGCCATGGCTTCCTCAGAAGAGAAGACAACTTTGTCCAAATGGAGAAAGCTAACAGTGCGGTCTGAGGGCCCACCCAGGTCATTGTGTCCTCAGGGGGTAGGAGAGAGGAGGGTGACGTAAACATGACGCCACCACTCTGAAGCAGGACGATTTCTCCAATGCCACACTGTGCAGACGCCAGGGGAGATGCGCACCGAGCACACAGCTCAGGCTTTCAGGTCACGGAGTTTGGTGATGTGGACACAGTAGCTGAAAATGGCACCCCCGGGGCATTTCTTCCCCGGTTTGAGAGAGGGTTGAACCTCTCCATCCCATAGAATTGAACTCATGCTAGAAAGAGACAGGGTAAGCTATTCTAGGTGATGCTGGAGTGCAAGGGGGCAGGGATTCAAAGGTGGAGATCATTAGCTGGCAGCGGGAGAGATCAGTCCTTTTGCAGGAATCCTTACAGGAACTTTGCTTGATAGAGTCAGGGTTTAGTACTAGATGGTTTGGGTTTGCACACACCAGCATGGAATGGGTGCAAGTGGTGGCGAGGTAGCCGTGTCCTGCTCCTCAGAAATGAGACTCAGTGCGTTCCCACTGAACATACTGCATGCGGGCCGGGAGCTCTGGGCAGAGTGCAGTCCATGAGGAGAGCAGCCTACTATGCAAACTTGAAAACAAAATCGTGGGGGGTGGGCAGGGGGAAGGAAAAGAGATGGAGGAGGAAGGAGAGAAAGCTCCAAATCTTCCAAGGTTTATTTCGCTAATTATTTATCTTCTCATTTATGTGACTATGGTCAAGAGTGCAAGAATATTCCAGCAACGCTGTCTTGCTAAAGAAAACATGGTGTAAGTAGGAGTGCATGCAGCTACAGGGGAGGGTGCTCTTCCCAGGGAGGAAGATGGAGGATGTGCATTGGCGGGAAGGGAAAAGGGTGGGATCCGAGGGGGCTTCTGAGGGACTGGTCACCTTTGTTTCTTGGCCAGGATGCTGGTTAAAGGGTGTGCTGAGCTGGTGATGATTCATGTAGCTGCACACTTATGATACTTTTCTGTATGCATATTCTACGTGAATGAACACATTAACAATACTTCTAACATTCAGCACAGAATGGGAATGCTCATTCCTTCTTTCTTCCCTTGGAAATGGGGGTGGTCACGCGAAGCTGAGGTGAAACAGCTCTCGTAATAAAAACGAGCCACATCAGCTCTGGGCCCGCTCCTTGGAGACAGGGGCCATCGAGCCTTCTTCATGAATTCAGAGTGGCAGTAAGAGAAACATCAGTAATGAGACCATCCATATTTATTAAGCACCTTCTGAGCGCAGGCACATTCAACAAAGAGGAAGAAGTATTACTCAGAGGTCTTTGGACAGGTAATGGAAAAAAACCTCAAAGGATCAAAGCAGGAAAATTCAATTCTCAACTTTAGAAAATTGGCAAGAAAAAGTAAAGTGGCTCTGAAATAATAACAGAATGTAAGAGGTCCTCAGATATTAGATATCGGGTAACACAGGGAAGACTCTGTTATCTTTGAATGCACCGAATGTACAGGATTTAAAGTGCACTGATGAAATATGACGAGAGGAAAGTTCACAGTGTCCTGCTCAGGTCTGCTCTGCTGATGTGTTACACTGAATATGATAACTCCACCTTACTGACATATTCTTACCTGACTTTAATTTTTTTTCAAACTTCAGGCCACCTCTGAACCCATATTCTCCACTTGGCATTTGCCCTGACCCATCCAAAACCTCCCTGGTTGGTTCCACAGGGGAAGGTGGTTCAATGATGAAACTCCACCATCACAAACAAGTTGGCGCTATTCTCCCATCCCCCAAAGCCTGATACTGAGATTCTTCAGCACTTCCAGAGGCTTCTGAGCCGGCCCCAGAGCCCCCATGTACCTCCACAGAGATGTCGTCCCTCGTGGCCAAACTCTGGCTGACCGCTGCCAGGGAGGCCTGCTCGATGTCCCGGATGCACCGGTTGATGCCATCGATGGAGTAGTCACACTCCCTCTGTCCAGGGGCCTTGTCCCTGGAAGGGACAGAGGAAATTAAACACAGGCTCCTTGGGGGGCAAGTCCCACAACCCACTCCTGTGTTGGTGATCCAGAGCCCCTCTCCATTCCCTGCCCCACTCAATAGCTTAATTTAAGGGGCCAAGCCCAAACACTTGCTTGGCAATGCCTTCCTGCACAGCCCGTGCATTTCTTAGTGTGCCACCGGTGCTAACTCTGCTTATTTCTGGTGAGAGGCTATGGTGCTGCCCTCCACCTCAGGCAGATGCCAGGCAACTGCAAATGAAACGATGTGGACTTGGATTATCTTTTCCTTGGCTTAAGCATAGACCCTTACTTAAAGAGAAAAACAAATCAGTACTATTTCCAGTGCAACCATATTATGCTCTCTACATTGCATACTATTCACAAAGTCCTGGGTTAGGGTAGAAATGAGACTATTTAGTGGACTTTTCTTTGCAAGGCATTAAGAGAATTAACTGTGGTCCTGAGCTTCAAAAGTAATTGAAAAACAAAATATAACTAACACAAGGGATGCATTCCATGATGTGAGATATTAACTTTGGTCCATTTTAGAAATGGTGTATCTACTCGGGGATATTTTATCAGGCTCCTACTATCACCAAGGAGGTCAGAGATGCCCAGAGTTACTGTGAGACCTAGGATATTCTTTTTGTCTTATTAGCAAAACAGTGGTGCTCTCCGCCTAAACTCTCAGGAACAGACAAATGAGGTATGGTGGTTAGAGCCATCAGGCTGGGGATGACCGTGGGAATGTTACCTAAATCCTTTCTGCCTCAATGATCTCCTTGGTAAAATGGAGACAATGGCAGTATTTACCTGACAAGGTTGTTGTGATAATCAAATGAGATAACATAGGTTAAATGCTTGGAACAGTATCTGACATAAATTAGCTATTATAACTCTGACCAGTGCTACTACTGATCTCAAAGAGAGAAAGAAAAAGATGATCACATCAACCACCTTGCTATTAAATGCAAGTCCTGATAGGCTATTTCCTCCTGCTCTGTTCAGATGCAGGTCCCTAGTGATTTCTGGAGGCGAAACTAACCTGATAGATGTGATGAGACTCTTGATGGAGTCAGACACAGTGTGGGAATGTCCGGCTAGCACAGACCAGGTGGGTGGGTCTTTGGGGTTGATGGCCAGTGAGCGTGCAGTGCGGATGAGGTATGATGAGCTCTCCAGCATGGTCTTGGCTGAGACCAGGATCGGCTCCTGTGCCTGAGAGCCCTGGGACCAAAGAGCAGAAGGGTCAAGAACAGGTGTACAGAGTGAATGGTCCTGTTCTTTACCAATTCATCGTCTTTGCCCTTTGGAAGGAGACACAGAGGGTAGGGAACCAGGGAGGCTGGCTCACACAGGGCCTTGATGGTGAGAACTTGGGTCCACGTTTTCTCCTTGTATTTACTTTCTGAGGGTGACACATACCAAGAATCAGCCCCAAACCTATGCACAGAGATTGTTCCCAACAGGTAGAGCCACGGCATTACCTCTTAAGAGATGTGCAGATATTGAGTTTCCTTAACTCTGTGCATCATCAACAATAACAATGCCCTATGTGTTGACAGAGAGAAACTTTGGCGTTCTTAACTGTTTGTGCTCATTTAGTGCCACACAAAACCAGCCAAAGATGTCGACATTACCTTTGCTGCAAAGACTCCCTACCTCGGAGCTGATCTGGGCGGGAATGCTGACAAACTCAGGGTTGGATGCGAATGCAGTCAGGTTCTCCACGGCTTCGATCAAGGGGGCGGTGGCAATGCGACACTTATTGCGGTTGTCTTCAGAGAAATCCCCGTCCAGGGCCTGATGGGAGGCAACACGGAGACTTTACCCCACTGAGAGGCACAGATTATTTCCGGGCCCCGGTAATTACCTCCCAGAGAAAGAAGGTGGCTTACAAGATCTGGGAATACAAGATGTTTGGTGAGCTCATGAGTAACAAATAAGAACTAATTAGAGAGATTGCTGCCATCCAACCAAGGGGCTCAGTTAGCGATGATAAGAAATGAAGCTGAATGTGTGGCTCACAGGACAGCTGACCTCACAGAACGTCACTTCCCACTCACACACGGCAGAAATGGATTCAAATAACGCCCTGCCCGTCACCCCCAGACCCTGCAGCTCAACCCCTTTCCTCCCCACTTTGGACACTATAACCCTTGGGTTCTTCCCCTCCATTCTCTCTCCAATTAGGTCTGTTCCCTCCCAAACTATAAAAATACTTTACATTGTGCAGCACTTTCAACCCTTTCTAAGTTTTACCTCAGTGTCCCTGAGTGGCTGATGGAGGTAAGGCTCGCATATCAGCCATTCTGAAATGAGCAAAACAGAATCCATTGGGAAGGAATAGATGAGAACTACCCTCAGCAATATGGACTCATAGATAATCTCATAAACATATTTAGTTAAAGAGACCAGACACAAAAGGTACCTACTGTATGATTCCATTTGTGCAAAGTACAGTAACAGGTGAAGCTGATTTAGGGTGTGGGGCCAGGAATGATTGAGGCGCACCAAGGGGACCCTGGGCGCTGGCCATGTCCTGTGTTTTAATCTGGCTGTAGTTACCCAGGTGTGCTCAGCATGAGAACACTCACTGGGCTCTACACACATGATTTGTGCTTTCTGTCTATGTATCTTCTGCTTCAGTAGCATTTTCTTTTTTTAAATTAGCAGCAGGTAACACAATGGCATTAAGTGGTCAGTGACATTGCTGATTAATGACCCAGATGGATGAGAATCAGGAATGCGGCCTGTGGTCCATGCCACACAAAAGGATAACACTGGATTCAAGGCCCTGCAACCCAACTCCACCTGTTTAAGAAAAAGACTGTTGGAACCAAGAGCCTGCGACCCAGCAGTAGCACCCCTGCCTCCCAGCAAACAGCTGCATCTGAGAAGGCACTTATGTTTGTAGGAGAATGTGTATTTTCTCATTAAACAACTAATTAAACTTTTAATTTAACTGTCATGAGCAATATGTAAATGCCAATTCAGACAATTAGTGAACAAAAAACCAGGGGCTCCGGCATCAAGAAACCACAGGATTTGAGATGAGCCCGTCTCTATTTTTCACGAAGGCAGGAGTAGGCAGGCACGATCCGCTTAAAGGCTAGTTCTGAATAACAACTACATTCTAACCAAGCCTTGGCAACTTGGGACAATAATTACATGCTCACCAAGCTAACATTTTCAGAGGAATTCCCAAGAACCTGGCTCATTTACCATCATTGCTAAAACTGTGCATGGCTTGCCTCAGTTCAAGCCCCTCCCCCCCAGATAAGCACTGACCTCTACCTTAACCGCCGACTCTGCCATTCTTCAGGGCCCAGTGGACACCCAGCATGCCTGCTGCTTCTTGCTCACATATGTGGTCTCAGTTCTAACTTCCACTCGTGAACTCAGTGAACACCGACTTGGCGCCTGTTAGCGCCACTGTGCCGGGCACTGGCAACACAGAAGTGACCGTGGGGATCTAATCCTGTTGCACTGACTCCTTGAGGTGAGGCTCCACAGGCTTCAGAGCAATTGGGAATACAGTGGGAGGCAGGGCGGGTGCCACATTGCAGGAGCCTGGCAGGAATGGCCCTGGCACAGGAAAACCAGGGAAGCAGGTGGGTGGTGGGAGTGGACTTTAGTGTCAAAGGAACTCGGGTCCCAGCACCGCCTTTGGCCAATCACACCCCCTCCGGCTGGGATGACATGGCTTCTAGCTGAACAGAAGATGACAGGCCTCCCCTTGTGCTGCTCACTCCTGCTTCTTACCTCCCCACACTCTTCCCACCCCCTGTGCAACCTTCCACAACCCTCTGGGCCTATTTGGAAGGCAGGCATCTGACTGAGTCAACCCGTAGTTAAACTTGCTAAAAATGAAAAGATAATTACCTGAGGGAAATCCTGAGAAATGGTTTTTAATTGTGCAGTTTCATAAACTGCACCAGTAAGATGAAGGAAGAATTTTTTTTTTTTTTTTGAGCATGGACCCTAATGTCACATACCTATAATGTAACACATTAGGACAAGACCTTGAATAACATGGAGTAGAACACCAGCTACATCACCTGCTTTTTTTCATTTTTAAAAAGGAAAAGCTATCCTATATAATAAAAGGCTAATATGCAAATCAACTGAACGGCGGAACGACCGGTCACTATGATGCACACTGCCCACCAGGGAGCAGATGCTCAATGCAGGAGCTGCCCCATGGTGGTCAGTGAGCTCCCACAGGGGGCACGCTGCTCAGCCACAAGCCAGGCTGATAGTGGTGGGAGCCTCTCCTGCCTCCACGGCAGCGCTAAGGATATCCAACTGCCAGCTTAGGCCTGCTCCCCACAAGGAACGGGCCTAAGCCAGCAGCTAGACATCCCCTGAGGGCTCCCGGACTGCGAGAGGGTACAGGTCGGGCTGAGGGACACGCCCGAGTGCACGAATTTTGTGCACCAGGCCTCTAGTTTCATATAAAGGAAGCACTTGTCATCAGAAAGGATAGCTCACAAAGATACTATTTCACTGTGAATGCTGCTCCCACCCTGGGGATGGCTCAGCCACCTAAGGGAGCTGTATACTCAGGCCTGCCCACTGGAGAAACTGCAAGCAGGCACAGCAGCTTTCATGGAGACGGTCCCTGTCACAGAAGGTCAGTGGACCAGCCTTAACAATGAAAGGGTGACTTCACTTTAGGCCGCATAGGGACAGGGCGCTCTCGGCCCCTGGACCAGCTCCTCTGGATGTTCTCACTCAGCAGAACCGCTCACGGAGCTGGGAGAAATGACATCTGCAGGCGTGCCAGGTCACAGATTCAAGGCTGTGGGAGTCGGGAGAAACCTTACAGATCATTTAACCCCAGCTCTCCAAAGTTCCAGATGATAAAACCAACACCCAGAAAGTGACATGCTAAGCCAAGGTCCTGCCTCAAACTAGAACCCATGACCCCTGGCTGCCTTCTCTCCTACTGACCTTAGACTAGCCATGGGCAAACTACGGCCCGCGGGACGGATCCGGCCCGTTCGGCTGTTCTATCCAGCCTGCGGAGTCAAAAGAGCGGAGGGTTCTCTTGCTCTCCCCTCCGCTCCTTCACCAGCAGCAGTGTTAACATGGCAATGTCGGGAAACACACCACAACTCCTTCTTCTGAGTCCAGTTTAAGAACCCATTGTGGCCCTCGAGTCAAAAAGTTTGCCCACCCCCTGCCTTAGACAAAGGCGACAAGAATAAGGAGTCAGAGAAGCCCTTTTTTCCCCTCTTTTTCTGAAGACACCTACTTTACCAATCTAAACAGAAGGATGACCAAAACAGCCAGGTCAAACTGATTAACGACAACTGGATCTGGTTGTTGGTACCTAGAAAAACTTCATCACAAAACCCTGAGCTTCAACTCCACTGTGAGGGGCAAGGCCACGCTCCAACTTCTCAGGAAAACAAAAGCTGTTGCTGCACAGTTTCTACTTGGCAGCCAAACCCGAGCGACTGCACATTTAAAATAACAGTCCATTCCACACATCCGATTCGAGAGAAAGGCAGGCAGCATTGTACGTGGGGACCAGTAGAAAGACAGCAACCATAGCTAGGGGTCTGTGTGCTTCTAACTTGCCCTGGCAGGAAGTGGGGCGAAGATAGTTACACTTGCTAAGTCATGCTCTGGCATTTTAAGGAATGCCATCCGTGGAGGTTTAAGATTCCTGGAAGCACACATTCTGCATGGGTGCTGATAACCCACTGAGAGGTGATCTGCTCCCCGATCCCCGATGCTCCTCCCTTAGCGTCCCCTCCTTTTGGGGGGTATTGTAAGGGTGTGGCAGCTGGGATTTAGGCCTGGGCACATCCTCATGGTTAAAAGGAAAAAAAAAGCACCAAGGAGCATAAAACTTATGGTAAAAGACAACTATGAGGGTTGCCTTAAGCATTTAGGGAATTAGTTAGTCATTTGTTTTACTATTTGACAGGATTCTTAACCATCCCTTAAAACAGGACTCTATTCAGTATATGGTATTAGTGAGCTACAGTGAAATGACCCTCTACCATTTTCCTATTAGTAAGTTAAAATAAAGTGTATGGTACCCAGCAAACCCTGCCACTCAGTGGGAATGGAAAGACCAGCACATTTTGGCGAGTTGGGGGGTGAAGGTTCATTTCTGTTCCCTTGGCATTGCTACCGATTCCCGGGGTGCTCCGGGGCGGTAAGGCCTTCCTCTTCTCCACAGGACATCATCCTGAGTCCCTTCTCTGATGTTCTGCACAGGCCTATCTTTCAGGCTGACACACAAGCACATCTGCTGCAGGGAACTGCAGAGGGTTTGACACTGTGAGGAGAATCTGGAAAGAAGATGAGATCTTAACAGGGATAGGTAGGATTTAAAGCCAAGGAGGAGGCAGAGAAGAAAGGTTTCCAGGAATTTCTAAACAATTGTTTCTTTCCTTTTTTTTTTTTTTTTTACTCCCTTGACCCATCTATATATAGCCTGTTTTTTAATGATCAGAAAATGGCCACGTTTAACTGATTTAATAAAATTACAAGCACCCTAGCCTGTTTAGCTCAGTGGCTGGAGTGTCGGCCTGTGGACTGAAGGGTAGCAGGTTTGATTCTGGTCAAGGCCATGTACCTCGGTTGCAGGCTTGATGTCCGGCTCCAATCGGGAAGCATGTGCAGGAGGCAACCAATTGATGTGTCTCTCTCACACTGATGTTTCTCTCTGTCTCTCCCACTCTTTCACTCTCTCTAAAAATCCATGGGGAAAAAATATCCTAGGGTGAGGATTAACAACAACAACAAAGAAATAAGAATACAAGCAACCAACCATGATGTCACTACTTTCAATTTTCTTGCTTTCTACCTCCACCCTCCCCCAAATTTGCACATGCGCACTGTGGACAAATCAAAGTATTTCTTCCCAAGGTGGTGAGACGAATCAGCTTCTCCACAGAGAAGATGTGCACATCATCCCCAGGGTGAGAGCAGAAGAGAGAGTGGGAAGAGCAGGGGGTCTGGTTTGCTTACTGGCGGGGTCACCTTGGGGAAGTTACTTAACCTCCCTGTTGCCACAGCGTCCTGTCTGTGAAATGGGAATAAGCACAGGGTGGCTGTGAGGACCGAATGAGTAATATACACAAAACACTTGGGACAGGCTTCATACGAGCTAAACGTTTAAAAATGTAAGCTGCATTCGTTTCTAATACCATGAACTATGATGGTAATTAAGGTGGGCCGCCACCAGGATCCTAGGGCACTGGCTTCAATGTTTTCATTTTCAACCTTCATAATTGTCTTCAAATAGGCAGGTTTCTTGTTTTTGTTTGAAAGACTCCATTTAAACAGCTAAGGAATTGCTGACCAGGGCACCTGCTCCGACTCTGGCCCACAGGCGGCCAGCTGCTGCTGGGCTGTGTGTTCTCTCTTTGCTTCTGCTTGGCTCAGCCCGTTGACTAATGTCTCCATGTGAACACACTGGCTTTGTGTAGTGAAAGGGAAAAGAGGGGTCCTGTGCCCTACCCTCTGGAGGGAGATGGGGGGAGAGGGGGGAAAGTCCCATTACTCCAGACCTGCCCAGCAACAAAGCATACTCCTATCTCCAGGAGCGTGAACATCCTTAAACAGTTAACCCTCCAATGCCTCTCCCTCCTCCACATCCTGGTTTACACAGAACTGGTAGCTGGCTTCCCACACAATCTCCTGTACAGGTTGGAGGGGGCGCTGGACTCTTTGCCTGGGGTCTACGGTCCAGGCCGTGGCTATTTCCCCACAGGGCCGGCTGCCTCCTGTCTGCCTGTCCCTGCTTAGGGCAGACTGGGTTTGTGGTTTTATCACCTACCTACAAATGCTACATTCCAGCCACTACAATTGCCTCCTCACCATGCCCCTGCCCCAACCTATCCATGGCCTTTCACACAAACATGAACTTGGTCTGTTTCAAAACTCTGATGTCCCTTTTAAACATTTAATCAACTATAAAGAGTACATATCACAGGATAGATTAAATTGATTTTTTTTTTAGATTAAAGTGATTTTTCTCACAATTTCCCATTCCCGTCTCCCTCCACTTGCTCCAGTTTTATAACAATGGTGGGACCCTCCACCAGCCCCCTCAGAATGAACCCACAGGAGCACACAGTTTAAGTACACACAGGATGCTTGCTACCCAAACACAGTGCCAAGGGATGCCCCATAGCCAACGCTTCCAGATTTCTGCCCCAAAGCTTCTCACGTCCAGAATTTGGGGAGCTCCCCACTATCTGAAAGGTTAGGAGAGACCAAGGCTGTTGATTTTCCATGATGAATGTCTCCACTTGTAAGGGACTCATCCTCAGAGACTTAAATCATGTGACCAAATTAGAAGTTAAACTCCACTAGACCTACGTCTCAGGAGAACAGAGCGTAAACCCTGTCCTCTCCCCTCTGCAGCAGGTGTTGCAGGGATTATGAGGCCTCAGTCCAGCCACCTACCTTGATGGTCTTCACCAGGTTGGCGGTGCTGTTGGCGACTTCCTTGGCTGACTGGACAAAGTGCCTCTTGGCCACTGGGTTGGCTGTCTTGGACGAGGCGATGCGGCAGGCGTTGCATAAGGCCGAGGTGTGCTTGGCGACAATCGTGGCGGCTGACAGAACCTAGAAAGTATGGAGCTGGGTTGGGGGCACCCCATGCCTCAGTGCAGAGGGCTCCAGTTCAGGAGTCCACCTGGTCCCGAGCCCTGGATTCCTCTTCAACCCGCACATCCAGGGCCTGTGTAATTACAATACACGTGTCTAGCTCTGCCACCCCCAGTCATCCCAAGAAAGGAGAGGGCGAGAATTATTCAGCAAGAGAGAATAAATGAAGAAAAGGAAAGTGGGTGCTGATGTAGGGGTAGGAGTGGGTTGGGCTCCAGACAGTCTTAAAGGAGACGCAGTCAGCTGTCCTGTGGAACCCCCGGGGAGGAAGTGTTTGGCCCAGGGTCTACGCCAGCACTGCCTAACAGACATAGAGCATGAACCCCATATGTCATTTTCGAGCAACCACGTTAAAATAAGTAGAGAAACAAAAGAAATTAATTTAAATAATATCTTTTATTAAACTTGAAATATCCAAAATATTTCATTTCACCATGTAATCAACTTGATAATATTGAGATTTTACAGTCTTTTCTTATATCACGTCTTCAAAGTCCAGTGTATATTTTATACCCACAGCCCATAAAACTAGACAAGCTACATTTCAAGTGCACCTCGTGGCTAGCACATTGCAGAGTCCAGGCCTAGGTAAGTAAAACAGACATCAAGGTGCGATAGCTCCTGCCTCATGCAGGCACCTTATTAAGTGGTCTGTCTCAGGGATCTTCTAGGCTCTACTATCCCCTGCCCCACAACACATACCCCACAAAACACAACTGCTCTCCTGGAGCCACCTGATCTACTTTGCTGAGGCTGGTAGCACCCCTTTGCCCTTAACTGGACAGGTAAGGAAACTCAGGTGCACTGATGCCTTGCAAGCCCGCTCTGAGGCCTACTTCAGGCCCAGGTCTTCCCTGTACCGCCTCCTTCACTTGGGTCCTTCTCCTGCCTCAAGAATGCTCTCCCAGGGTTCAGGATGAACATGCCACTCACAGGCTGCCTCTGATACCCCAGATTGGCCAGTTCTTGTTCCTTTCAGCACCTCCTGCTTTAATAAGTGAATGGGAGCCCATGCCACGTAAGCATGGAATGTCACATCCTGTCTAGTCCTCAAATGTCTGTGGCTCCTTTATGGGCTGTGGATTATGACCCAACTTGGAGACCTGGCTCAGCACCACCATCTCTGTGATGTGACCCTCAGAAAATTCATCACACCTTCCTCTGTGTGTTGCTGGCACTGTCATCATAGCCCAGTCACTGCATTTCCCAAACTTTACCCAACAGACTAGGCGCCAAGGGTAATGGGGATTGGATCAGACTCATGCTGACCCATGTTGAACACGGTACAAACCCTCAACGGATGTCTCTGAACTGAATGGAATCACAAGACTCCTGATGAATCTCATGCTGGATGTTTTACCCTAACAGCCTTCCAGCATCCCATTTCAAAGCACCTACACATTTCTACTTTCACCTCGTTTTGTGACATCCCCCCGAGTCACTATCTCCAGTGCTGCATTGAGCTGGCTTTGCAAGCTCTGTAAGAACAGTATTCTTCACTAATTCCTCCCACTCCCCCACAGCCCACCTACGAGAGCTTAAGGACTCACGGATCTCATACCCTTGCCCCGTGGTTACCTGTGACGGGCTGCTGCCAGGGTCCACCAGGTTCTGGCATGCCATCTGGATAGCCTGGTTAGCCCTGGCGAACTGGATGGGGTCCACGAGGCCCTGGTGGCCTGCCTGGCTGTTTGGGTCAGAGATGCCGACAAGGTATGCAGCCTGGAAAGGGAGAGGAAAACCACAGCTCAGGCTCCGGGCTCCCAGGTGAGCCCATGGGGGACAGCCATCCTGTAATGTACACGCAGCAGCCATGCTTAGGGGGCTCCTTAGTGCAAGTCTATCAAGGTAATCAGAGTGGTCAGGCCTTAGGGATGGACAGGTGAGTGCCAGCTCAGGAGTTAGCTGCAGGCTCCTGGGAACAAAGCCCCCTTGCTCTGAAGAAAGACTCAAGAAGCTCTTCTGTGGGCCACGAACAAGGATGGACCTGGACTGACGGTTTCTGGCAGACACCTTAGGACCATCAGGGAGGACACCCAGCCTCAGCCTGAAGCTGACCTTCCTGCTGGCAGATGGGAGAGGCAGGGAAAGTGGGCGCAGGCTGATGGCATGGCGCTGGTGGGTCAGCCAAGCCTGGAGTACGCCCTTCATGAGGGTTTCTTATCTCATTGCCTAACGCATCCTTATTTTTTAGGCCAGTATTTCCAATAGCAAATAAGAAGAATGAGTAATATGGCTCAGGGGAAAAGGTAATATTTGGTCTCTAAGAGGACAAGAGGCTGGAGGAGAAGGTCTTTTCTTTAAGCCCTCTGGATGCATTAGACTAATAACAGGGAGAAAATGAATCCGTGAGCAGCAATTTTAAACTTAATTCATTTCCCCTGAGATGGGTGAGGTAGGATAAAGGTAGGCAATTTCATCCCCCAAACTAGGGATGGTTTTCTTTGGTTTAGTAAAACCATCTAGGCTCAAAGCAACTGCCAAATGATAAATCCCTTAAGGTAAATGCTGACATTTTGAAGCTTCAGTCACATGAGCCCGATAATTATTGGAAATGCCCAGGACAGTCGAAGAGCAAGGAACATGCCCGATGGCATGATGGCATTGTTTTCTCTCTCTGATGCTAAAAGGATCATGATTAAGGTTTTTGCAATTCTAAAACCTCAGAGAGAATTTGAATTATGTAATGCCCCCCCCCCCCCCCACCCCACAAAAAAGAACAACAAAAAACAACTCATCTGGAGCTCCCCTATGCCTCGCACAGGGATCTGGTCCTCCCCTAGTCTGCACAGGACACAGGCTGCACTGCAGGGGAGGGGGACCAACCAGTCCCTTACCTGAGCTGCTGCCTCTGTCAGCCCACAGAGAGCCTTGGAAGCAATCCCTACACACTCCCCAAAAGCAGGAAGGTCCCCGGTCTTGGCATTCTGCGAAATCCCTGCCATCGACTCGCCCAGAACCTGCAAAACAAATAACCAGCAATATTCTCTGACCAGCATTCTTCAAACCATGGGGTAAAGGGAACTACGCTTGCAACTTTAACATTCAAGGATGCCTAATTTACAATATTGGCCATTATTTCCCTTTATTTGCATTAATAAAGGATTTAAGACAATTATGTTGTTTCTGTTCCATAAAGAGAATTGAATAATAAAAATATAAACCTTTCACCCAAAAGTTATCTATATGTCAAGAAGAAACAGTAAATATACTCAGATCAATAAAGTAAAATCTATACAGGGCATCCCACAGGGTAATGGTCTGGACTGAGAACTCTTAATTCCCAGAAAACAAAAATCAGACACATCCATTGAGCTGTAGATGAAGTCACATCCAGAAAGCAGAAGTCACACTTCTACTGGTATTACCTTACTTATTTAGAGTAAAGTTTAAATGTCTCTATGAAGCTTATATAATCTGAATACTAATAAGGTTTCCTAAATATTATATTTTCCCATATTTTGAACATCATTGGTATATTTTCTTCAGAGGGCTCTAAAATAGCAGCTAAAGGGGATTTTAGTATTCAGAATCCGACCCAGAGAGGTCAGGCACAAGGTCACAGAGAAGGGCATGGGCAGAGGCAGGGCACCTGCCCCTTGTCTGGTGTTCTGTCTTCTGTGGGCCTCCCCAGGCCCCCGCGGGCTGGCTCTACCTTCCAGGATAACAGATGTTGGAGCAGAAGGCTGTTCAACACCACCCCTTGGAGAGGCACTGGGATTGCGAAGTCTAGAACTCAAGGCAGAGCTCTTCATTTGTCAATAAGCCGCCTGGGCTGGGTGAAAGAAAAAGAAACTCCCTAAAACTGTTTGGAGATAGAAAATAATCCAGCTTCCTTAAGGACTTGCAAAGCACAGAAGTTAGAGGGTATTTTCAGATACAGTATTTTCGTCTCCCTAACTCTGCATCCCTCTTTGGCTCTAAGTATGGGGAAAATATGTATCCTCCCTTAGACAACCCATCGTTCCATAAAGAACGCTGGACAGGACAAACCCTAGTCTTCGCCCAAGGCAAAGCAGGCTCTCCTGACACCACCGACAGAGATGTCTCCCTGAGGCTAATGTGAAGTGAGGTAAACAAGCAAAGCCAGACTGCCACTGCTCAGTGTCCATTCATCTCACTCGCATTTCATTTTAACCAGATGCTGGCATTCTCAAAAGCATGGACATTATCATCATGGATTTCTCAACCTTTTAAAAATGATTATTACTTCTAACATTTTCCCCATAACTGTCACCCACATCAACTTAATTACTGAGAAATAAGATTTTGTTGAATAAGGTTAAGGTTGGGGGGGCGGGGCACAAACCGCTGTATTACCTTAGATTTTTCTACCCACATCCAAAAACTTCCCCCACAGTTTCACTCTCTTTGAGAATGGCTGCCATGGATGGATGGCAAGGAGAACACAGGAGAGGGGCTCATATAAGCCAAGGTCACTGAAGGGCTTTCCCCAAGAGTTCAATCCCAGGTAGAGAAAATACATGATTCGATTCACAGTGAGACCCATCTGTGATATGGTGGAAGCAGTGGCTCTCAAAGTGTGGCTCCTGGACCTCATGGGCAGGACCTGGAAACTTGTCCAAAATGTACAATCTCAGCCCTACCTCTGATCTACCGAATCAGAAACTCAGGGGTGGGGCCTTGCATTCTGTGTTTAACAGGAAAGAACCCGAGATGAGTCTGGTGCACAGTCATGTTTAGAGAAGCACATGAGCCCAGGGCTACAGGAGAAGACTATGAGACGTGCAGCAATACAGAGCAGCTACGGGCAGATGCACTGGAAGCACGTCTGAGCTCCTCCCACACCGAGGAGGAATGTTAAGAGCACAGGCCAGCTTACCTTGGAGTTTTCCATCACACTCTCAATGCAGTCAAAGTAAGAGAGGTCACTAACAGGTTCATTAGGATTGTCCAACATCCCCTTGACAGTCTACAGAAGGAGAACACAACTTGAAAAGCATGCACGTGTTACAGAACAAGAAAAATTCAACCTAACATACTAGCAATCAACTTCCCTCCCTGCACAGGATTCTGGTCACGATCACTCATTGACCCGGGTAATTGAAAGGAATTTATACCAAAGTATCCATGACATCAGATTTCCGGCTAAACACACAACATTGAATGGAGGGGTGGGTGTGTGCGTGTTGTCTCAGGTTATTATTAATGGAGAGCAGGATCTTATTTTCAATTTCGACAGAGAAGTACGGTATCTATAGGGCAGGGAGAATTTTTTCTTAAAGAAATCTGGAAGTTAATGCCAGGCAACGTATTTATGGTAAATCAGTACAATTTCTTTGCTGGCTAACTCCAAGGAGTTTAAATTTTAAGAACACACTCATTTCTTCATGATTAATTGAGCCTGCGGTTTTCAGGTCTGGAACCTTTTCATGGTAGGCCTGAAAGAAGGTAACTCCCCCAGATGCTCAGTGCGATGGTTTGCTTCTTTTTATTTACATTTGAGCACTACAGGGAATGTCCCCTCTTGCTTAGGTCCCCATCAAGGAACTGCATATACGGATTGCCTCTTCTGTCTTTGTTTCCACTTGACTGAAAGTGATTCCTCGCTTTCATGTTATAATGACCTTCGAAGCTGGAAAGTCTGGAGATACAGCCATTCAACCTCCTCCCCGCTGAGAGAAAATGTGCACGAGGACCCAGCAACCTTTGGGGCACAGCCAACAGAAAGACAGGGTCATTCAAGTTGCAAAAGTTTGCGTGGTGGTCACGGTAGAAACTGCTGAGTTACTCAGTTAGAGATATGAGGGATAGAGGGCGCATAATGGAGTTCATTTCATTGAAGAATCTCCTCTCACCCTTTGTATAATCAAAATTGTTTTAGTAACAGCAATTCTGAAATAGTCATAATTTTGGCAAGTAAGGATACCATTAAGGCATCCATTTGCACCTAGGCCAAAAGAATTCATTTAGATCAACAGCCTACATACTTATATTTGCAAACGTGAACAGACTGGAATTGAGAAATAATTCACCCAACGCAGGAAACACTCTCCACTGTTTTCAGAATGCCTCAGTCCCGTACGAAGCCACTTTTCACTTCCAGCACTTCTGCCTGCTCACAATGGCCTATTGCCATCGTCAGACTGAGCCTCAATCAAACCCCCTGCTGGCATGGGAGGTATTCCCACCAGGCCAGGTCCATGTTAATCATCCAGAAAACTCAAGGTACTTGGGTACAACCAACCCATAACTACTGAGACATCCATTTGGCTGTTTCAGAAGAACCTAGATTGATTAAGACTGCTCTACATACAAGTAGGCATACTGTTGGGCATAAACCAATTTTAAATTAGAAATAAACCATAAGTATGAATATAAATGTAAAAGCACCCACGCTGTGTTCTACCCCATGGGCACGCACCTTGGGCATATGGTAATGAGTACCACTTTTGGGTTTTGTTTTATGTGGTCCTTACATGTTACAAAATAAAATATATGGGGAAATCATTTTTACTCAGAAAGCACATCTATCTCAGATTCTCTCAAATGCCTCAGAATAACCTCTCCCAAACTTTTCAAGTAGAGCTTGCTCATCTTCAACCTACACCCAATACCATAGGCCTCTTTCAGTTTGAAATAAAGAATCCTTTAACAAAATAACTCTCATCCTAGTGGAAAAAGGGGAAGCAGGGATGGTAATCCCACCAAATCTAATCTTTCCTCATTCCTCCCACGTGGATGGAACTTTGGCCTTGATAGTCTCCCAGGAAGATGAAAGACAACACAGAGGAGAAGGAACTGACCCCATGGGCAGAGGACAGACACACACACTCTTGGATGCTCAGAGGCCTGTCCGGGACCCACCTCGAGCTCCCGCAGGGCATTGTCACACTCCTTCTGGCCAGGCGCTTGCTGGGTGCACAGTGTGATGAGTTGATTGATGCTCTCTGTCACAGCTCTGTGCCGGAACAGAAAACATGGGGTGCTTTTGTTTTTTTTAAAAATCAACAGTAACTTCTCCAAGGATACTTTGCAGGTTCGTTAGAAGTACAATGAATTCACTGTATAGCCTTGGGGACCCCAGTAGAGCTCTACTACAAGGCTTTAAGCAACCAGAAAAAAACTACTCCCAGGAAAGACAGGAGACCCCTTACCTTGCTTCCAATCATCCATTTGATTTACCCGTAAATGGTACTGAAAGTTCTCCTAAGGCAGTATGACCACCTTATAATATATTCATAAGGAAGAATTCACAACAATGTTGCAAATAGCAAAGAGATCACATTAACTGATCATGAGGAGCTCCAAAAGAATAAGATTATCAGTACAACGCTATTTTGTGTAGCCTTGGAGTAGTTTGGAATATCTTGTATATTTTTAGACACAGTGATATATAGTAGTAAACTCTGTCTATAATTTTTAAATCCCCACTTTCCATTAAATTCTATATAATTGACTAGTTCCTAAATGCTAACTCAAAATTATTCTTTAAAATAGCAACTTTCTTTGTTAATACTAATACTTGTATGATTGATTTTACATGCGTTTCTATTTTTCTTAGAACTTAAAAGGCAGCCCAGATTTTTTTTTTCAAGGACTAGAATTCAAATTATTCCAGCACCATTGGTTTAAAAGGCTATCCTTTCTCCATTGAATTGGTTTTGCAATTTTGATGACAATCAATTGGCTATATTTATGTAGATCTACTTCTGGATTTTATTCTTTCCCACTGATCTATGTGTCTAACCCTTCGCCAATACCACACCACTTTGATTACTATAGCTTTATACTAATTCTTAAAACTGAATACATTTGTGTTTAATAAATTTAAAAAAAACAGAGTTGAGATCATTCCCTAAGGGGCCGCTACGAGTAAGGAGCAGACACAGACTGAAACCCATGCCTATCTAACTCAAACTCTTTTCAGCAGGGTCATAACCAGTCCACACTTCTGGCAGGGCCTGAAACCTATTCATGGTTACTAACCACTGCAGCTAGCAGACAACTACAACAAAAACAAAATAGGGCACATATTGCTGTTAATTATTAACACTGCCTAATATAAAAGATAGCTCATTTTATTAGTTAAATTCACTTTGCAGCTTCCCACAGAATATCAAATTAGATGTAAATGATGTTGGAATGTACAGTGGTAATCAGCTTAATTACTTGATGAGGAGATATGCTTTGAATTTTAAAATTTAGCCAGGGTGAGGGGAAGAAGAAAATCACTCCTGAACTCAAGTAAGAGCCCTCAACACCGATTTTTGCCACACTAACTCCAGTGGTTTATTATTTGGGGAAAAGTGCTTAATTACGGTGTCACTGGGAAGTACTGTGAGCTCCATGGTGCAAAGCAAAAGAAGGACCCCTGGGATGGCAGGGCAGTCCCCAGTTCTGACCACTTGGAAGTGCACCCGTGAGTACCCACTAGTAGCGTCCCTCAGAGGGTCCCACACCACGTTCAGTGTGGCCGCCTTCAGATCACTCAGTGGACAGGCTGATGATGCCAACATGACAAAGGGAAGGGAGTGTCCTGAACTGTGATAACCTGATCATTTGGAGAATATCACACAGCTTTCCATTTAACTTATTTCTTTCAGTGTTTCCTATTTATCTGCATTTTTAAAAAACCTACCTTTTACGTGAAGATATTCCAATTAAAAACTAAGGATTTATAATCGATGAATCCAGAGAATATATCACTGTTCACTGTCTTATTTTTAACTATTGTGTAGATGTAAAATTTTTTTCAAATAAAAATTTCGGAGTTAAAAACAACAACAACAAAACCCCAACAGACTGAGTTGTGGTTAGAAAATCCATAAAAGTGCCTGCACAACATTGCAGTCTGAACAAGCCACTTGGGTAACAGTGATCCACGACCGAAGAGCATGATTTAAGTATCATTTATCCACATCACTCATTTTAGCCTCTGGATTACACAGCCAAATCGTCAACTAGGTGGCCCAGAGGCAAATGGTTATATAGATGTGACAGTGAAAAATAATACAGTTATGTTTCAAAGTACAGCAGTTATTTACAAGCGCAAAAGATTAGAGGCAACACAAATACAACATGATAAAGGATTGACCAATTAAATGTATTGTTCACAACAGAATCCTGGGTGCCCATTAAAAGTCATAATGTATAGGGTGGGGCAAAAATAGGTTTGCAGTTGTAAGCAAAACAGAGTTTATTTTGTATTATTATTTAATTATTGTATTATTTTTCATATGAACAACTATAAACCTACTTTTGCCCCACACTGTATAACAGCATAATCCTAATGCCATAAAAGAATACTCATGACACACAACTAAGTAAAGTAAAATTTACAAAACAGTATAAACAGTATGAGCCTACAACTGTAAATACATAAAAACTAGAGGCCCAGTGCACAAAATTCGTGCACTTGGGATGGGTGGGGTGTCCCCCAGCCTGGCCTGTGCCCTTTCACAGTGCGGGAGCCCCACAATCGATTGCTCTGATGAGGTAGGCCCCACCCACTCATCCGGGGATCCTCGATGGATTGCCCCAAAGAGTAGGCCGGAGCCCTGGGCCTCGCCTCCGCACCACGCATACAGCCCTGCCCACCCACATGCATCCACTGTGCACGCAGCCTCCTGGTATCGCTCGTTGCGGCGTGAGAGCATCACAACATGAGGGCATGACGACCACATAGGTTTTTATTAATAGGATGTTTACAGTCATTTTACATTTCTTAAAAATATTTTTTTATTGATTTCAGAGAGGAAGAGAGAGATAGAAACATCAATGATGAGAGAGAGTCATCGATTGGCTGCCTCCTGCACGCCTTCTACTGGGGTTTGAGTCTGTAACCCCGGGCATGTGCTCTTGACCGGAATTAAACCTGGGACCCTTTGGTCTGCAGGCCGATGCTCTATCCACTGAGCCAAACCAGCTAGGGGTTTACATTTTTTATTTTAAAATTTCAGTAAATCTACTAAAAAGTTATGAATCAATCAACTTATATTATCAATAAAAATTTGGCCCAAATTAGCAGCATCTGTTCTATATAAACCCCAATAGGCCTGAACTGTAGTTATTCTTTACTACAATTTTTAAAATGATCAAATCTATGCAACTTTATTTTTAAGAATATAAAAAAGTTAAATGACCATAATTCCACCATCTATAGACAGAATTTTCTCGTGTTTTATTCTTTATCTAGGCATATCTAGCCAGTCTCAGTTTTTAAAAAATTGGGATCTACAACCTCAGAGGTTAAAAAGGGGCTTTCTAACATACAAATCATTTAGTGTTTAGAGATACTGAGTTGATTTACCTAAAGTTTGGGAGCTCTGGTGGGAAATTTTAGCTAGACATGGAACTGTATTAGGAATGAGAGAAGAAAATCACCAATTTGTGCTTTTGATTATGTAGTTAAGGCACTAAATATCCAATAAGAAGCTTGGAGGGAAAATAGCAACATCAGACATTTCCCTCCCTCAAGGGATGAGATGCTTAGGGAGGGAGTAAATAGCAAACCAAAATCCATGTGCAGTATTTCCAGCGTCCTGCTATGCACAAGGCTCAGGACTTAAAAATTGCACAGTTGAACTGTTGTTTAATCCAATGACCCCACCTCCAGGAATATAAGCTAAGAAACCCGAAACACCAATCAGAAAGAATATATGCACCTATATGTTCACAGCAGTGTTATTTAAAATAGCTAAGATCTGGAAACATCCCAAATGCCCATCAGCAGATGAGTAGAGACAAAAGCTGTGGTACATCTACACAGTGGAATACTATCCTATTAATAAAAGCCTATGTGGTCGTCACGCCCTCATGCCGTGATGCCCTCACACTGCAACGAGTGATCACCAGGAGGCTGTGTGCGCAGCGGGCATGTGTGGGTGGGGGCTTCACACTGTGTGCACGGAGACAGGGCCCGTGGTTTCGCAGCAAAGCCTGGGGTCCCAAGGCGCAGAGCAGGACCCCCGGATCTGACCTACCTCTTTGGGGCAATCCATCGAGGGGCTCCCACACTGTGAGAGGGCACAGGCCAGGCTGGGGGGACGCCCCCCCCCAAGTGCACAAATTTCATGCACCAAGCCTCTAGTGCAGCTATAAAAAGGATGGATCTCTTACCCTTTGAGGCAACATAGAGACACACCTATGCCAAGTGAAATAAACCAGTCAGAGAAAGACAAATAACACATGATCTCATTTATATGTGAAATCTAATTAACAAAATAAACTGACCAACTAAATAGATCTAAAGGGATGGAAGCATGGATCAGACTGATGAATCTCAGAGGGAAGGAGGGAGAGAGGGGCAGGAAGAGCTTAACCAAAGAACTTATATGTATATCTGCATTCCCCGTGGTCACAGACAATAGTGTGGTGAAGGCCTGGGGTGGGGCAGGACCTGGGAGGAGGGGGGCAATAGGGGGAAAAGGGGAAACATCTGTAATACTCTCAACAATAAAGATAAAAAATAAAGTAAATAAGACCAGGCATTTTAGCTCCAGCGGAAAAAAAATACAATTGATGTCTGGTTGAAGAGGCAAGACAATGACTAGACAAGGCACAGAGAAGGTGCTGGGGATACAACACCAGGCAGGCCACAATGGATCCTGAACCTCCGGGGGGCAAGATGCATGCCAGACTCACAGGGAACACGAAAGAAAAGTAATGAAGGCCTTCACCATGGGCACGGATTCCACATGGCAGGGAAGGTTCCATGTGGACTGGGGTTAAGCCGGAGAGTGAACCTGATTTGGATAAAGGGAAGAGAACATTCTAGAGGAGACCAATAACCGGAAGGCCCAGATGAAGGGACTGGCTGTCTCTAGGGCTGGGAAGGCAGTGGGGCTGAAAATGAGGGCCGCAGTGACCCGATCCCTGCTGCTTACCTGCAAGTGCACCTATGCTCAGCACACTGGGAGGCCGAGGTGGCTCAGGCTCCTGGTACATGCCACCTGCCCAAACTCCAGCGGGGCCATCCCTGTCCTATCCGTAATGCGCACCCGCACTATCCCACATCCGGCATGTGGTACAAATGTGGGTAATGAATACAGCCCAACCTGGGAGAGCTTTACCAACAGGCGGCTGCCTGACTCACCTGACCTCCTGGGAGCTTGGCTGGGAAACCACCCCGGGAGCAGGGCTTGCCAGCACGTGCCAAGAAGCCCGCAGGAATGTGCCAGCATCTTCTTGCAACAGTTCCGTCCTGAGATAATCATTTCACATAATGATTTTTAAGTGCTGACCTGGCTATAAAACCATCAGGCTGGGAACTCCTGGTAGACTGCTGAAAGCCAGGACAACATAGGCAAAGAAAGCTTTTTCACCTAAAGTCTTGAGAACCTTTCCTCAATGTCACCACCAGGGGGCCTTCCGGTCCCCACAGAGCCAGGTCACCACAACATCCCTTGGTGGTGGTGGTGATGGTGTGGGGGTCTGCGTTTCCTTCCTTACCTGGCTTTCGAAAGGCCAGTTCTTACTCTCCCCTTCCTCCCACAATTTAAGAGAGTGAACAATACATTCTAAGCTGGAAACTGTAATTCTGAAATGATGCAAAACACTGAAGATAATGAAAAACATCTGCGATCAGATACCTGGAAATGTCAATTGCCTTATCCTAAGGTTCTTTGTAGGAAAAAAGAACATTCACGGGAGGGTTTTATACCAGAAACAGCTGCTCAGCACAGCACACATATCCCCCTCCCGCCCCAGCCCTGGGCGAGACTCACTGGAACTATCACCACACACAGCGTAAGATGGAAGTGGGGAGACGTCAGGATATTTTTCCAGTCTCTAATGGCTCTAGCTACTGCTTGAAGCTAGAGTATGTATTTGGGAATAAATGAAGAAACTCAAGGATTTTCAGAGGCACTGCCCCCTATCTAATCTACCCCCCCAAAATAGCACTACAAGCCATGCGGGGACCAGAGCCAGGTTTTCACCATTAGTACATGGCATCGCATGTCCTGAGAACTGAGAAGACCTTCAGGATGATGTGCACACCCCCACTTTGCAGACAGGAAAGTTTAGGCAGGTGAGGGACCTGACGGTGTGACCTAGTTAGCAAGCATTAATGATATATCTAATCTACCCCCACAAAATAGCACTACAAGCCATGCGGGGACCAGAGCCAGGTTTTCACCATTAGTACATGGCATCGCATGTCCTGAGAACTGAGAAGACCTTCAGGATGATGTGCACACCCCCACTTTGCAGACAGGAAAGTTTAGGCAGGTGAGGGACCTGACGGTGTGACCTAGTTAGCAAGCATTAAAGCCTGGACTGTAATTCGGGCCTCCTGACTCTGACAACTTAACAAACAGCCTTTGAGCTCCCAGGAGAGAAAGCCATAGAAAAACAAAGGAATAAACTCATAAGACCAAGTTTAACAATGAAGGATTGAAGCTGTGCTTTTTAAAAACCAGTCATCTGCCCCTTTTGAAAAGTTCCCAATTAGGCTTTAGATCCTAATTGTTTTGCATTTAATCTCTTCCTGCTGCCAGCTTTCCTGTACATGTGAGGATGCCAAGTAACGTCAAGAAAACCTGCCCACACCCCCACAGCAGCAGAAACGCCCTCCCTATTCGGGACAGGAGAGTGAGGTGAGGAGTTTCCTGGTGGTCACGACAGTTTCTCTGCACACTAGCCTTCGCTCACTGGTCATCGAACTCATAGCCACAGGGGCCCTGGGGCAGGCACTGTACTGTATCTCCCACTTCCTGCGATGACCAGTGATATGGTGGAAGCAGTGGCTCTCAAAGTGTGACTAACTAACATTGCTGCCAGGCGGAATGAGGAGTACGCAGATTCCTGTTTAAATGTACTTCCAAGAACTATTTACTCCCACGGCCACCCCGTTCACCCTAAACAAGAATCACTCTGCATGGGGCAGACTGAACATGTTTCCATCCATCTAACTAACATTGCTGCCAGGCGGAATGAGGAGTGTCTACCATGAGTATCATTTTCTTTTCCTTTTGAAAAAATATATTTTCTGAGTTGTTTTTCAACAAGCATATATTGCTTTCATAATCTGGGATATGCCACCTGCCCAAACTCCAGCAGGGCCATCCCTGTCTTATCCGTAATGCACGCCCAGCGCCATCTCTATCCCACATCCGGCATGTGGTACAAATGTGGGTAATGAATACAGCCCAACCTGGGAGAGCTTTATCAAGAGGCGGCTGCCTGATAAAGACTTATCAATCATTGAGGGTCTTAAGTCTAAGCAAGGCCAATGGAAAAGGCTGGAGAAGACAGGTTCCTGCAAACAGGAAAGCACATGAAAATGAGCCAGTTTACTGAAACCCTAGAGTTTCCGCCACTCTGGGCTCCCCAGCTGACAGCACCAGGATGACACCAATCCTTCGCTCAGCAAAAGCAGCAGGATGCCAGCATATCCGCAAACACTGACCCTGCTTATCAACACATAAGAAGCCCTTTTCGTTCCGCTCTCACCTTGCAGCTGCAGCGAGGAGGTTTTTCGCATTGGGGGCTCCTGGGTCCACAGAGAGAGACTTGGCAGCTAACAGCAGCTTGCTGGATGCCATAGAGATATTCTTGAGGTTCCCGATCACCTGGATCTGGTCTTCTTTGGTCTGGAAGGTCAAGAGGGGCCGGAGTAACTAGGGATGCTCCATCTCTCCTAGCAAGCCGTCAGAGAGCTGGGGGCAGCGTCTTGGGATAGAAGCAAGGTATCTACATAGATTGAATTAAGCCCAATTAGTTTACAGATGCCTAACTTGTTGGGACACTGACTGGTGTCTACGTTTCCCCAGACAGATACCCAGACCAAGAGTCGCAAAACAGGACAGAAATTCCTCCCCAAGTGGGTCAGCCAAGAGCTGTGCTATCTCACAAGTGGAGGCATTAGAGGGAGGAGGAGGGAGAGGGGAGCGAGCACGCGCACAGTGCACAGGCCAGGCCACAGGCCAGCGTCTTGCTCAACAATGCTGGAGTTGTCAAGGGGCCCGTCTGTCTCAGCCTGGCACAGGCGGCCAGCCCTGTCTCAACAATCAGAGCTGACTGCATCCCAGAAGTTCCTGACCCGGGAGAGGGCACATTTCTCACCCTCTGGAGATAACAGAGCAAGAAGTACCCTGGGTAGCTCTGGTAGGGAGATGGCAGGAGCTCAGGGGAAACAGCTCTGCAGGCTGACACCAGACCAGTCATGCTCCCTTGTTCTAAACTAGGAGTTTATCTGTTGATCTGGAGGAGGTGATTTTTAATCCTCTGACTCAGTATTAGATACCGTCCCTTTAGACGGGCCCGCTGAACCTCAACAACACGGCTTTTTACTCTATTACCGCATTCAAAGCACAGAATGTGGAGCTATACTAATCTCGGCTAAACATTTCCCCCCGTCCCGTACTACCCTCCCTCCAAAAGATGTAAATAAAGTGACGCATTTTGCTGGAGGTCCGTGGGAATCGTTCCCCATCTCCACGAATCACCTCACACAGAAGCTGATAGCATCTTGGGGATGCCACTCCGGTGAGATCACGGAGCTTCCTAAGCGGCAAAAAGAACGCAACAGGGTAGCCTGTGGACAGGTGCCCCGTTCCTATTTGCCCAATCGGCCTCAAGGGTGGCCTGTCCATTAGAGTAGAGAGGTGAGGGTCAGTTCCAGACTGCCCCCACCACACCCACCCACACCCACCTGAGCTTGGCCCGCCATCTCAATGCCAGCATCGAGGAATTCATCGAAATCGTCACTGAACTTCCCGGAGGCCGCAGCCAGCTCCCCGCTCTGCCCCCGGGTCGCATGGACCACTTCCCCAGCAGACTGGTTCAGGTCGGCCGCTGCTTGGTTCAGTTCGCTCTGGGCTTCCTGGAACGGCTTCGTGCTTGGAGGTAACTGTGGGGAACAAAAGGCACAGCCTGTGAGAAGTTCCCTTTGCATGAGAGGGACAGAGGAAGGGACTGTGGACGAAGACAGATTCTCCAGGGATGCGCTTAAGTCACTGAGGCTGAAGGCTCTGTGCGGCCTGAGCTCATGTTAAATTTGGCCTTCAACATATATGCATTCATTCACCCATTTACATTTATTGAATACCTATTCGGTGCTAGACACTGTGGTTCTAAAAACAGTAAGACAGCCATCCTCAGGGGCTACGGTCTCCAAAGTGGCTCAGTCAGGACTCACACCTGGGCAATCTGCCTCCAGGACTCACTCTCTGAAGCACAGCTCTCTGTTGTCTCTCTTAGGCAGAAGCTCTCAAACTTTTAGCTCTTCAGAACTAAAACACTGATGCCAGTAACCTCCCACTCCTATTCTTCCAGACTAACAGCCATCCATTTTTATGAGTGGCCTTTGCTCATAATATAGCTTGGCTACAGAACAGAACTGTCACCAGCAGAACTATGACTGTACATGAAAAGTTGCAGAGAGAGAGAGGCTAGCCACTAGACTCTCGCTGTCACACCGCATGCACTGCTTGCACACCTGGCCAGTGCCGGGCATCAGACAGAAAAGAAACAAAGATAAACAGGCACACACCTCCCAGAAGGAGGCTCACAGAACAGGGAAGGAAACAGGTCCCAGGTGAAGCCCCTCACACTACCTCTCCTTTAGGGAATCTTGGGACACATGTCCCTCCATTGCCTGATTGTCATCGTCCCAGATGGCCTGATAAGAAGTCAGATGATCACCTACTCCCCCCTTTCCTGTTTCACTGGGATGACCCAAGAGCAAACGGCAAATGGGTTCCAAGAAAAAGCAAACTTTAAAAGATCCACCTGGAAACAGCACTGAGTCTCACCGAGTCCACAAGTAGCTTCTTGCTGGACTCCCCGATGCTCTTCAAGGCCACGTCCACATCCTTCTGCCCGGGGAGGCAATTCACGCAGTTATTCAGGGAGTGCGAGACGGCCTTGGCCACCTGCGAACACAGGAGAAAAGCTCTGTAAGAAAGCGGCTTTCCGTACATTTTTGCACGTGTTGGGAATGAGCAGTGACAGTATGCAGAGCTGAAAAGATGGGGAAATGGTCCACCAGCATCTTCCTGACACTGTTTACCCTTAAATCTCCTCCTCTGGCCGCTCGCTGTGGTAAATATCCTGTCTTGGCAAAGGCTCTGACACACTGAGACAGCACACCCTGCTTTTCCCCAGAGCCAGGCTAAGTCTGACTCTGCGATTCAAACTCGGAGCTTGCCAATATCATGTCAGGTGCTAAACAAAGATGTCTGATACCAAGAGCAACAGAAAGATCTCCCGTTGAGAGCCCTGCAGGGATCACAGAGGTGGAAGCAGGCCTGAGTTCTCTGGATCACAGTTCATGGGGCTGTGGCTGATTCCTGCTCAGCGACCCTCTGAGTCATCAGCCCCAAGCCTCACTGCCCGAGGGCAGGTAGCCTGCTCCGAGCACTTCCTGTGGAGGTGTCCACAGGATGCCTTTCAAGCATGTGTGAGGGCTCCCTGTTTGTACTCTTTGGTATCCTCAGTTAAAGGGCAAGACCTTAAGATGTGGTTTATGCCAATCCCTTTAACACATTGTATGTGGGAAACGTATTTATGTTCTACCAGTGTCGTAGAGCGCGGGACACGTATTAATACGTTTTTTATAGACTAGCGGTAGAATGCGGGTAACGTATAAATACGTAAACTAAAGTTACCGTAATTTTACTGAACGTTGCCATTTGCGCAAAAAATTAGCAAAAATGGCCCACGCCACCTGTTAGCGCGCAATAAAAACTACCCGCAAACAAATAATCTAAAGCATCTTCTTCCTAGTGACTGGTGTAGAACTTTGCCCAGAAGGTCTCTAGCCAACTAGGTGCATCAGGTAGTTGAAGACTCCTCCAAAGAGGCAGGAGAGAGTCAGAGTTTAAAACTCCGAGTGGTCAGAGCAAGTACATCCACCTTGTCTCCCAGGCTAGGAAGCGGAATACCCTCGAGCACATGTCAGCCCAAAGGAAACAGGTTGTGTCCTGACTCCTAAAGCTCCAAGGGCAGATTTCAACAAAGTAAAGTCCCCCATATTCTCTGTTGGCACATTATGTTGGCTACTAGGCAAGACGTACTAAAGTAGTATTAAGGCCGGGCTGGTGTGGCTCTGTGGTTGAGCGTCGACCTATGAACCAGGAGGTCAGGGTTTGATTCCTGGCCAGGGCACATGTTCGGGTTTCAGGCTCGATCCCCAGTAGGGGGTGTGCAGAAGGCAGACAATCAATGATTCTCTCATCATTGATGTCTCTCTCTCTCTCTCTCTGAAATCAATAAAAAAAATACTATTTTTTTTTCAAAAGTGAGTATTATGTAGGTAAGGGCAGCATTGTTATGGTACTTTGGAAGGTCCTGGAAACACCCACTGAGTAAGTGTTCACACCAGAAGAAGAATGCCCCGGAGGGAGCCTGCTGACACATCCACTTTAGTGATGACCACCATTCCGGGCCTCACCTGGGCCAGCCTCTGCTGACTCTCCGCATCTCCAGGAACAATCAGGGCCTGCTTGGCTTCTGGGATGAGCACGGCCGAGCCCTCCATCACATCTCGAGCAGAATCTAACATGGCGTGTGCAGCTGCGGGGTCACTCGCCGATGCAGCCACTCCATGGGCAGACTGGGCCAGGGTCTTCAGAGCTTGGGCCATCTCTCTAGCTGCCACCCCTGTGGATAAAAGCCATCTAAAGTCATACTTGGGGGTAAACCTCTAGACTGGAGCCTCCTAGAAAGAAGAGTGGCACACCTGAGCTCCAGATTCCTTACTATAAAATTTGAATTGCTGTGCTTCTCAAAGAAGTCGCCCACACCACTGGCTCTGGACCAATCCAAGAGAGGCATTCTAACAAATGCCATGCTGAAAACTATTTCCCTCTGGTTCCCCTCTCCCCCACTGCCCCACTGCTCCTAGACCTAGAACACCAAGTGCATGGGATCACACACAGGAGACTCATTCAAACCCACCTTTCTTCTCAATTGTTTTGATTGGGGCATAAGCTTATCTATAAATATAAAACCCTAATGTGCAAATAGACCGGACGGTGGAACACCTGAACAACCAGTTGCTATGATGTGCGCTGACAACCAGGGGGCACGCACAGAACATGGCGGGCGTCGGCAGCAGGTGGCAGAGAGCGGAACATGGTGGGGGTCAGGTGGCAGAGTGCGGAACATGGTGGGTGTTGGCCATGGTAGGATAGTGGAGCAGGTGAGCGGGGGTGCAAAACAAAGGTGGGGCACCAGTTGCTGTCATTGGGGTGAGCCTCTGGTGGTTACTGAAAATTTTTGCTCCCACACACTGCGGTCCCTCCCGGCATTTGTACCTGCTGCTGGTGCTGCCACTCACACTTACTAATGGTACCGGCCCTGCTCACACCCGCTACTGGTGTAGGCCCCAATTGCTCCACACCATCAGCAGGTGCGAGTGGGCCCCGCCAGCATGTAGGAGTGGCGGCAGCGGCAGTGGCAGGAGCGAGGCTGCCAGCAGACCTGGGACCGGGGCGGTGGCAGGAGGGGCAGGGCAGGAGTGTGGAGGATGGGCCAAGACCCGCCCCTGTGCCCACCGCAGCCTCGCGGTCCACAGTTCCTTTCAAGGTGCACCAATTCGTGCATTGGGCCCCTAGTATACAATAAGTGAACATGTCTCCATGGGCAGCTCAGTGACTTTCTACTTGAATATCCATTGACATATATCTGTCCTCCAGATGGAGACATAGAACAATCGCATCACTCGTGCCCTTTCCCAGTCAATGTCCTCTCACACCAGAGGTCACTGCTATTCTAGTTTCTATGACTTTTGCCTGGTTTTACCTGTTCTTAAACTCCACGTTGATGGAACCACACAATATGTATCCTTTTATATCTGGTTTCTTTCTCGGACCATAATGCTGTGAGTCACCCATGTTGTTACCCATAGCCGTTCATTCCGTTTTCTTGATGTGTACTATTCCATTTACATAAATACATCAACATCTGTTTATGCATTCTTCTGCTGATGGACATTTGGATTGTTTCCTGTTTGGGCTACTATAAATAAAGCTACCAAGAAAATTCTTGTACATGCATTTAGGTTGACATATGGAATCGTTTTTTTAAAAAATATAAACGTAGAAACACAATTGCTGGGTCACAGAGTAAGTGTAAATTTAGAAGTACTACAAAGCTTTTTTCAGAATGTTTTTTACCATGATGCACTCCACCAGCAATGTATGAGAATTCCAGTTGCTCTGCATCCTAGGTGAAACTTGCTATTGTCAGATTTTTTACTTTAGCCATTCTGGTGGGTGTGCAGGTGCCTCTCACTGAGGGTTAATTTTTATATCTCTAGTGAGTAATGATATTGAACACTTTTTCACTTAATGGCCACTGGGATCTCCTCTTTTGTGAGAGGCCTGTTCACCTTTCAATTCACTCCTAAAGATGCTGGGATTTGGTGATAAACTACGAGTATAAACTGCTCCTTAAAAACTCTGGCGCCACCTCCTGCAGGATGAACAGGAGCCTTCCTACACGGCACCTAGTCCTTTGCAACCAAGAAGAGGACGCAGACTGGAAATGCCAGAGCACGTGACAAAGGCACCTGAGAATCCGAGAGCTACAGAAGAGCCGACCTTAGAGCTCATCTCTGAACCGTTTCATAGACGAGGCCCAGCGCTTGTCCATGAACACGCTTTTAGAGGCAGCACCAGAGCCAGACCTGAGGTCTTCTAACTTCTGGGTCAGACTCTCTGCACAGTGCTCTCTGGGATAGAGAACAACGAGGGATCTTGTTAAAGGATATAACATCGGCAATAAAATACGCAAATCATTTTTTTCTAAAGGCTTTGGCTGGATGGTCTCTGGGGGCCACTGCGTGTGGCCTTTACCCGCCATGGCTTCGGCTGAATCAACAGACATGGCGGGTGGTCCTCTTCTTGCTGAGGATGATGAGGGCCCGTAACACAATGAAGAGTGCAAAAGGCCCAGCTCCAGAAAACAAGACAACTGTACAGCACAGCGGACTTGCTGACCTGTAAATGTTTAGTAAGCCACACAGCTGGGACATAACTACAACCTAAGCAAGGCAGGTTACAAAACCGCAGTCTACCACTTCTCACATGGCACTTCCGTGTGCAACATGCAGAATCAAAGATTTTGAACAACGTGCTTTCTGAGGCAGAGGAGAAGGCCAGGAGAGAAAACACGAAGATAATAAAGCGAAGGTGGTGGAGGGAAGCAAGCTGCGTAAAACAGCCATTCTACTTTCGGTTAAGCTCGGGCCCAGGCCGGAAGGATTCCCTGTGCAGGAGAGCTGCAGAGGAGGTGTGGTTAAGACCGCACCTAGCTCTGGCTCTGCTGCTCGTTAGCTGGGCGGCCTAGACTGTTGCCTCAGTTTCCCACAAGTGTTAGGGGAAGCTGAGATCACAGCTCTGACTGTTGAAAATCGTAGCCTGTGGCTTTTAGATCCCTCCTCTTTGTCGTGTTAACTGAATCCATTTCTATTAGAGGTATATATGACTTTGGAAGGATAAAAACATTTATCCTACACAATAAGGAAAGTCATGTTTATGCAAAAGTCATTTACTGAAACAAGGCCATTTTTTTTAAAAGGCAGAAACCAGAGGAACGGAGTTCTGCAAGCTGATGCTTGTCCGTCCAGGTGTTTCCTACCAAGGACTCAGCATGAAATCTCAGGGCACATCCCGGGTTCTCTTTGGAGGGATCAGGTTTCCCAGGAAGAGGCAGCCACACCATCCAAAGGATGGAACAAGGCCGCCAGAGGCTGGGAGCCCAGGGAACATCTCGGGCTGTCCATGGCAGAGTTCACAGCAGCATCCTCAATGTAAGGAAGAGAATCGTCAGAGCTGGTCCTCAAGCAAACACCACCCTCCAAATGAAGCTGCTCCACAGTCAGGCGTGCATTACCGTGCCGGAGCTGCCGTGGGAAACAGGAAAGCCGGCCACTGTTTCAAACCCACAGTCCTTTGAAGACACACATCACTTCCCCAGAATTCTTGCCTCCTGGGTCTTAAATTATATTCAGTAACAGAGTCTTAAGAAGCCATGTCCGTGATATAAAAGATAGTGGGATTTTTTGTAGTTATTCTTGATCAGAATTCATGTAGATTGTGTGTAGACAGCATTAGACCACATAGCAAACTCACAAGGTTAAAACTAAGCCTGACAGAGTTTTCATCTGTCCCAAGGGATGTATGTGGAAAGGCACCTGCCTATGGAATTGTATCCGGCTGATCAGAAATACATTTGGAATACTGCACTGGCCAAACGCACGTCCGCATCAGAATCCAGCCCTGTGGCAGCCTCTGTAACTTCTGAGTCCTACACACCCTGACCGTGGACCAGGGAACTGAGGCCCAGGGCGAGGCTGCCATTCGCGCTCTCTCCTTGCTTCCCACCCATTCTTTAACTTTCCTGCCTTCAACAGGGAGAGCAGGGCCCTGTTCTTCCTAAAGCCAGTGGGTGTTCCTTAAGTCTCTCGTAGGTAACTGTCTGGGCAGCAACTACCTCTCTAGCTCTAAAGACATCCCTCTCTCCGAGTTTCCTCTCTCCAGAGCTACATGTTCTCATTTCTTTTGAAGGTTTCTATTGCTCGGGCTTCTTCAATATATTTGAGATCCTCACGGTTTCATCTGATAAACTTTTCTCACCCTACCCCGCCCCCCGCAAGGCAAATATATCTCCACTGTTTCAATCATTATAATTTTATTAAACATTAACACATCTTCATCTCTAGCCCAGCCTTCTCTACTGAGGTCCAGAGGCAAATATCTAGCTGCCTAATGGGTACTTCTACTTGGATATGCTGCAGGCACTTCAAACGGAGAGCATTTAAAGTGAACCTGGCATCCAGCATGCCCGCCAATGGGCCCGCATTTCCATTGCAGGGATTCCAACATCTCCTATTCACCTATCAGGCCGTGGTACAAGCTGTCCTTCCTTACTCCCATCCTGCCACTCCCAGCCAGTCACCAACGGTCAGGTCTCTCTTTAACCCGCCTCTTCGCCTTCACTACCATCCCTCATGCGGATGCATGCAATAGCCTTCTCACTGGTCTCCCTGCCTCTAACGTTGTTTCCCTCCAACTTATTTGCCCACAAGAGGAAGAGCAACTTCTATAAAAGGCAATGTAAACTGTATCCGTGGGGGAAAACTCTTCAATGTTTTCACGTGCTCTTAGGTTAGGTTTCAAATGACTCAAATTGGCGTAGGAGGCCTTTAGGATCGGCCCCCCCAGCCTACCTTTCCAGCCTATCCTCTCACGCCGCCCCTCCCTGGCTTTTCCTGGACCCTTTCTCAGTTCATTTGGTCAGCCTTCCTTTCTCTCTCACCTTTGGGACTTCATAGGTGCTGTTCCCACTGCCAAAATGAATGGAGCTACTTTTAGGTGGTTTTTCAGACACCAGCGAGACAGTCTGTCATCCTGAATGTTATCAGTTATCAGATGATGTAAGGTGTAAAGCAGTCTTTGCTCCATTAACAATGCATTTCATCATCCAGACAAAATCTGGCAGGGTTTCAGGAAAGTTTAGAAATTCTTGAAACTTAAACCTCTCCTATGCCCTATGCTTTTAAGAATTTATATATACTTTTCCTTCTCCTTGAATGCTTAATGAGCCCTAAACAATCCTTAAAACCCCAGGTGTCAATTCCACTCGGAAAATGTCCCTTACCCTCCCATTAACAGAACTCTACATTCTTTTCTTTGCAGGTACTATATTATGCTGTGCCATAACTCTTACTGTGCGCGTATTTTCCAAGCAATAAATACACATAGCTATTTTTAAAATGAAAGAGGATTTTGCTTGTAGTAACGGCCGAATAACTTATTGTAGATGAACCGTCTCTCAGAAAAACCACTAGAAACACTGGAAAAACATACATACAAAAACATCTGTTTGAAGGCACTGTAAAGTCACCAAGGCATGAGCTTTACCTTGATGAGTAAACAAAGAATGAAAGCACAGAGAAGTGAGTGCAATGTTGCATTTGCCCTCAAGGCATTTTTAAATTTGTAAACTATCCTCCAGAAGCTGAGGAGCTGAGCAGAGCTTCCTGAAATCTCATGGGTCTGGGAAGATAAAAAAAAGCACAGTTCTGAGCCCAAGAAACAGCAATGTCCTGGTAGACACCACAGATGTTTGGATGGGAGGCACAAAGGACTACCCCCTAAAAGGAAAGCTGGAAATAGACTGCACTATCTCCAATCAGTTCAGTCCCTCCTCACATTACGGTGATCTGCCCTATCTTAACCACCTGCTAGGAAAGAAACACAAGCTGGAGCCTCAAACTATCTCTACAATGTAAATGCCAATGATTAGCAATATAGATAGATAGATATAGATATAGATATAGATCTATATAAATATATAGATATATAGATAAATAGATATGTAGATATATAAATACATATCTCACACCAGGAGGTAAAGACCAATGGCTGAAAACAAAGAGGAGAAAAAACCTAGACAATACAAACAGGTCCATACATGATTCTGATATTGGAATTATTAGGACTGGACATTTAATAACTGCGATAAAGATGTTGAAGAAATTCGATGATAAGATAGAGAGTTCCAGCAGGGAAATGGAAATGATAAGAAAATAATCAAATGGCTCTAATAATACTGAAATATATGATATTTAAAATAAAAAAACTCCACAGAAGGGGATGAAAGCAGAATAGACACAACTAAAGAGAAGAATCATGAGCTGCAGATAAATCAAAAGAAAAAATCAAGAATGAAGCATAAAGAAGAAAAGGTGTATTCTGGCTGGGTGACTCAGTTAATTGGAGCATTGTCCTGTACACCAAAAGGTTATAGGTTCAATTTCAGTCGGAGCACCTGCCTAGGTTGTGGGTTCGATACTGGTCAGGGCACATACGGGAGGCAACCAATCAATGTTTCTCTCTCACATCAGGGTGTGTGTGTGCGTGTGTGTGTGTGTGTCCCTTCCTCCCTCTCTAAAATAAATAAAAAACATATCGTCAGGGGAGGATTAAAAACAATAATAAGAAAAATTATGGAAAATATAGAAAAGAGCATAGGAGACACACCAAACAGTGAAAATGACTAACTTAAGTGGTAACTGAACTCTACAAAGAAGACAAAAAAGGGGGGTGGGGGGACAGAAGCAGTATTTGAAGATACAATGGTTGAAAGTTAAAAAAAAAAAAAGCTTTGGTAAGACAACAAATCTCACTTTTAAGGAGTACTACAACCCAAAGCAGGATAAATATGCAAGAAAATTCCTCTGGGGACATTGCTTGAAAATAAAAGGCTGAGAAAATTCAAAAAGCAAGTAGAGGGGAAAAATAAAATCACATTACCTTTAGAAGAGTAAACTGACAGCTGACTTCACAAGAGAAATAAAGGAAGCCAGAGGACAATGGAATAACATCTTCAAAGGCTGGAAGAAAATAACTCCCAACCTAAAATTTTATAATAATTGAAATTATCCACCAAAATTAAAGGCTAAACAAAGGCATTTTTAGAAAAACAAAAACTGAAGGCATTGGTCACAGTAGACTCAGACTAAAGGGAATACTGAAAGAAGGTCTTCAGGTAGAATGGAAATAAGCCCAGGTGGAAGAACAGAGAAATATAGGAAGGAATGAAGAACAATGAGATAAACTTGGGAGTGAATCGATCTATACCTACTGCATGAACCAATATTGAGGCTGAATTGAGGAATTAAAATGTATGTGGAATTAAAACACACGGCAATGAATGAGTTGGAAAAAATGTAAATGTAATTTAAGTGTCCCAAGATTCTTGCACTGTCTGGAAAGAGGTAAACATGGTAAATTATCTTAGACTTTAAAAAACTGTAATACTCAATGAATGTACAACTAACAAGTTAATCAAAAGGAGAGAATTAGAATTGAACAAATACATATAAATCTGAAAGAAAGCAAGAAAGGGAAGAAAAGGAACCTAGAACAGCTAGGACATAAAGAAAATAGTAGGATGATAGAATCAAACTCCAATATGATCAGTAATTGCAGTATATGTAAACAGATCAAATATCCCAATTGAGAGAAAAAGATTGTCACACAAAATAAGAACTTCTCCCTCCACCAAAGAGCAGCTACATGATACTGACAGGATACACATTAAATATAAGCACTCAGAAAAGTTCAAAGTAAAAGCATGGGAGAGGATGCATCATGCACACTATAATGAAAACAAAAGCTTCTATGCAGAAAACTATATAACAGTACTGAGAGAAAGGAAAATCTAAATAAATGGAAGAACATAACCCATTCACAGATTAGAAGACTGTGATAAAAAGTCAGTAATTTGTCCTTTACCCCAAACTGATTCATGTAACTTCAATTAAAAAAAACCCACAGGGTATTTGTGGGTGGGTGGGTAGAAACTGACAGGCTGATTCTAGAACTGATGTGGAACTATGAAGGGCCAAGAATAGTCAATACTAACCTGAGGAAGAATAACAGTGTTGGAGGACTTACATTATTAGATATTAATGCTCAGTAAATATAAAACTGTAGTAATTAGAAAAGTGTGATACTAAGAACAGGCAATTAAAGCAATGGAAAAGAAACAAAGGACCAGAGACCGACTTGCACATATATGTTGCTCATTTAATTTATAATAAAGTGCCACTAAAGACTACGGGGTTTCAATAAGTAGTGCTGGGTCAAATGCATAAGTATGTGGGAAAAAAACTAAAGTAGGACCCTATTTGCACGTCTACAAAACTCAATTCCAGATTGACTACACTTCTAAATGTAAGAAGTAAAACAATAAAACTTCTAGACTATAACAGAGGAGAATATCTTCATGATTTTGGAGAGGCACAATTTTAAGTACTAACTTAAAGGAAAAAGTACTAACCATAAAGGAAAAGAAGTGTAAATTGGACTATTTTAAAATTTAAATTTTGTTTTTCAGCAAACACCTTTATGAGAGTGAAAAGGTAAGCCAAGATACAAGAATATACCTAAGCCACATGGAATTCATACAAATAAATAAGAAAAGGATAGAAAATTCAAATTTTTAAAAATGTACAAAAGAAATGAACAGGCACTTCACAAAAGAAGTTACCCAAATGGCCAATGAAAAGGTCCTCAACTGCATTGTTCCTCAGGGAAACACAAATTCAAAACTCAGTGTGCCGCTGCTCCACACTCAGCAGAATGGCCATGGCTGACAACACCAAGTGGTGACAAGGCTACAGGACAACTGGGTCCTTCGTTACTGCTGGAAGGGGCATAGCTGAATAGCTGCACAGCCCATGACCCAGCAATGCCACTGAGCTGCTGAAAATGTTCCATTACTCGATCTTGATGGTGGTTTGGGGGTGCATTATATTTGTGATAACTCATGAAGGTATACATTTAGGATGTATGTTCTCTTCTGGATGTATATTTACTTCAAAGTAATGTATATCTCAAACAAACAAAAAACGTCAAGCAGTAGCACAGAATAACAAAAGCAACAATCCATACCCACTCCTCCCCGATTCCTACTCCTAGAGCCACTCAGTTCTTTATGCTTTCTTCTGATTAATGTCATATTTTCAAGCAATGGGCTTACACTGAAACTCCTGTTTCCATTTCAGATAGCTATAGATGTCCTCCTGGGTCTACTTCTGACTACACGAACATTTCCTTTCTTTTACAAGCTGGAGTTTTTCCTAAAGTGGATCACTACACAATCTGTTCCTTACAGTGTACTCCTGCCATCTCCAGTACTCAACCACTCCTCTCCCTGCAGACCTTGAGGCTTTTATTTATTTGGCTCTTTCAGTTATAACTGATCTATCTTCTTCCATCTTTGAAAATTTCATTGATATCTTATTTGTTATAATCTCCTCTTTTATTCTCTTTGACCTTTTTACCCCCCTTTTCTTTAGTGGGATTTCAAGTTATGTGCAGATAGTCCCAGAAGTTTATAATTACTGTTTGCTTATAGTCTAATAGGGGTATGACTCACTAATAGTTTTTTGGGGGAGGTCATATTTTATTAGGTTTTTGTGTGCAGAGCATTAAGCCAAGTAACAAGTATGTGGAAAGTGCTTGAAAACTGTGTTGAGCTGCTAAAAAAAAAAAAGTCAGGTTCACCATAAAGTCAATGAATTCCCACCCGGCCCCTGGACCCCTGGCATCGGGACGGGCGTGAGTCTCACCTGTGTAGTGCTCATTTCCTTGAGCAGCACAGGTCAGGAGCTGCGCCATGGAGGAGCCCACTGCTTTAGATGTACTTCCCAGGTCCTGAGCACATTTTTCCAGCTGCAAGAATATTCAAGCAGGGAAGGAACTTAGAAGAAAAAACATACCCAATGAAATCTAAGCATAAAAATAATGCAGACCAAACTCAGGGCCTTAGCTCTTTCCCAACAAATGTACCAGTGGCGCAAAGAAGTGGGGTGATGGCGGGGGGAGGGAGGGAGAACCCTGCTCCCCTGCTCCAAGCGCGAACTATGAGGGATTAGGTAAGTTACGAACTTCTCCAAACCTCAGCTTCTTAAGATGGTAATACCTAGCTCAGAAGGTTTGCAGAGAATTAATGTACATACTCAACAAATGGTAGCTATTAGTGTTATGCCTTTAGAGCTAATTTAGAAAGTCTGCAACAAATCCTTAGTGAGAATTAATTATCCTCTGGCAGGAAGTGGGCAGACATCCAGCGGTACCACCTTCCTGGCCTGTGGGACCATTAACATTGCTCAATTTGATCATTATACTTTGAGGAGCTCTAACCAGAAGGAAATGCAATAGAAATGGAGGTTTGGAGTGGTAAATGAGATTATGAAAATGGGCAAAGTGCTTGCTTCCCATGAACAGCATGTCATCTTGCTTTGTAAACGGAATAAATAATTCAGGGAACAAAGTCAGTGAAGGCCTGGGGTCTGGATAATTAGTTGATTACTAGATGAGGACAACGTTCTGGAAGAGAACTTCTGGGTGTACTGCAAGGGTGCAGAGAGGCATCAGAGAATCGGTGCATTTCTAATCCCGCAGGTTTTGCAAGAGAGGCAGGCCCTTCAGATGAAAAATAGAGCCTGGTCCATTACAGCCAACAGTATAACACAGTACACACACTTTTTAAGGGAAAACAATTTCCTTAAAATTTACATGGTGTTTCTTACATACTAACTGACCAGTTATTTTATGTGAAGGCAGAATTCACGTCACGCAAGCCTCTCTTGGTCTCCCTGCACCACAGAAGTTTGCAAAGGGAGAGACCTGGACCACACTGCAAAACTGCTGGCCCAGAGCCAAGCCTGACTTCATCAGTAGCTGGGTGACTTTAGTTAAGTGACTTAACCAGAGTTTCCTACTCTTTACAATTAGGGGTAGCCTGATGGGACAAATATTTTCTGAGTGCTTCTTATGTTCTAGACCAGTGATGGCGAACCTATGACACATGTGTCAGAGGTGACACGCAAACTCATTTTTTTGGTTGCTTTTTCTTTGTTAAATGGCATTTAAAGATATAAAATAAATATCAAAAATATAAGTCTTTGTTTTACTATGGTTGCAAATATCAAAAAATTTCTATATGTGACATGGCACCAGAGTTAAGTTAGGGTTTTTCAAAATGCTGACATGCCAAGCTCAAAAGGTTCGCCATCACTGATCTAGACATTGCTAATCTAGTCTATGGTAAAGTAGGTGTTCCTGAAGTCCCATATATTCTAAAAGTGTTAGTTCACCCCAAGAGCAGCAATAGTTTTAAGAGATCACTCCCAACATGAGTGACTACAAGCTTTAATTCAAACCTTTATTTTGCCGATAACTGGACCTGTTTTCTCAGCTGTTAAGATGGGGTTAACAAAACCTTCTCATTAAGGTTACTTATTGTCAGGACAAATTTTATTTATGAGTGTATAGAGTGCTTAATAAATGGTGGCATTTTATTAGTGATGTTCAGTCATGTGTAAAGGAGGTACATATAAAGGAGGAGGATTGGTAAACTTTAACCAAGAAAACCCTGCCATAAGCATCAGGAGGTAGCCTAACATAAAAACTGCTAGGTAAATGTTTTTTTGTTTTGTTTTTTAAACATGATTCTTGGAAGTATCCCCTGTACTTTTTTTTATAACCATATTGCCACTCATTTCCTAGTAAAATACCCGAGAGGAGAGACGAGACTTTATAGCGAGGTGATGATACAAGCTGCATCTATTTTTTTAAATTACGTTTTCTTTTTATTGTTGTTATTATTATAGCTGTCCCCCAACTCCTAGTTCCAAACCCAGCCAGTCAGCCGCACTGGTCTTAGAAAAAGGCCAGAGATGAGAACGCTGGCCCCCAGCACTGGCATGTGTCGGGTGCATGAAGGAGGGGTGAATCTAACACGCCGGGTCATGCCCAGCCAGACCCGAGAAGGGCCCTCACGGCACCAGCAGCAGGGCCCTCGGGCGATCCCTACCACAGCGCAGCTCTAAAGCAATGTGGCTGCTCTGAGGCTTTGCATTCAAAGTGTTTGACGTCCGGGCACACCAACCCCCAAATGAAAACCGCTTCACACGATTAGAACAGAAGGCAGGCCCCAGCCCACCTTACCGTCTCGCCGGGAAGCGGCTTCAGCTGGCTGTCCGCGGCTGCCATCTTCGCGTCCTGCAGCTCGTTCTTCAGGGTCTGCACGGTGCTCAGAGCGGAGTCGATCTCCATAGGGCCGCAGGCTTCGTGGGCCTGTGACAGAGTCGGGAACATGCGTACACAGTTGGCTTGGAAAAAGTGTCCCCAGTATTTTGCAACATCTGACGTGCCTTCTGGACGTACCCCCAGTGAATGTCCTACTCCAGCAATAGGAGGCAGGCAGGAAGCATTTCCCGAGAGGGCAAAGATCATCCGCAGTCAGAACCTTAGTCCTAACTTCCTCAAATAGTAAGTTACGTCTGTCTCTCAACTGGATAGACTTCTAGTCTCCTTGAAGCTGTTTTTATCTGAAATGCATTTGCTTCTCAGACTAAGAGGACGCTTATTCACTGTGCCTGGGTTCTGGAGATAGGGCAACCAGCACAGTAGGTGCGCACAGAGAGGCAGGGAAGCATGTGGTGAGCACTTAAATGAAGGAAGGGAGGAAGAAATGAATGAATAAACCCAGGACTTGGGGCCAAAGCTTTATCAACCTCATTGATTCTCTTTATAAATTTCTAAATTATAAACCATTATCCTTTCATACCAAAGGCTACGGAAGATTTTTTTTTCCTTAGTAATTTGTTTTAAGAAAATTTTATTCTTTTGATCATTTAAAATATTGGTCTCAAAGGCGTTGATCACCCCCATATACATATCTTAATCAATTATATGCATGTATAATTACGGAACAGTGTATTAAATACTGGTAAATCGTAATTTCTTTCCTTTTTAAATAGTTAACAACAGCAGCAATAAACGCTAATTAATTTCTATGTGCCAGTATTCCACAGTGAGGAAACTGGGGCAGAGAGATTCATTAACTTGCATAGGTCACAAAATTAGTCAACGGCAAGGCCAGAATTTGAACACAGGTGGTCTAACTCCGGAGTTGATATTCTTCACCCTTACACTAAGAAAAAAAACACTTGAGCCCTGGCTGGTGTTTCTAAATGGATAGAGCATTGGCTATTGCACAGAAGGGTTACAGGTTTGATTCCTGGTCAAGGGCATGTACCTGAGCTGCAGGTTCGTTCCCCGGCCCCAGTCAGGGCCCATGCAGGAGCCAACCAATTGATGTGTCTATTACATGTTCCTCTCTCTCTCTCTCATCTCCCTCCCTCCCACTCTCTCTAAAAAGGCAGTGGAAAATACCCTCCAGTGAGGATTAACAAGGACAGAAATACTTGAAAGCTCTCAGTGTCTTCCTGCACTCAGTGGGCCATCTTGCTTGAGCCCACGGGGAGGCTGACTGCTCGAGCCGGAGTTGGAGGTGTGCGTGTCTACGACTCACTGAAAAGCCCTTAAAGCTCAGGTGTTCAGGTTCTATGCCGATATTCTGATTCGGCTACGGAGGCCAGGCCCAGGATTCCGCATTCTAAGTGCCCAGCTGACCCTAGTACAGATGGTCTCCGGACCTCTCCTTGAGAAACACAGCTCAAAGTACTTTACTTGGATATAATCTAAATCTCTGGGTATTTTTCTTTGGTGATGCAGTGCACTGTTCATATTAATTCAAATCAGCTCCTATCCTTCTTCCCTTGCTCCTGGATGCGGCTATCTGTTTCTACACAGGGATTGTTACAGTGGGGAGAAATGAATTCATGCCAGAACGTCTTGGTAATGCCACATCAAATAGTGTAGTAATGAGGCCTCTGGTAATTAATACGTTCCAGAGACAGAAACTCATTAATCCCTAATCCTGTTCAATTGAGGACCTTATTAAGGTGAATGCTTCCATTTAAGATGTGACAAACTTTCAGAGCAAAAAGATAATATAAATGTTCTTCCCCCTCCCCCCCTGCCCCACCAAAACAACTAGATTTGTTGCCTAAATTTGTTATTAAGTTCATAAGATGATGAGGGGGAGATATGATCACTTTGGCCCACAATTTACCTAGCACCAAGAAACTGATGACTACCAGGCTCCCCTAAGACTCTGAAAACAGACTACTGTTTGTCCAGGGTATGGGAGGAGGGGGAAGTGTGCAACTGAAAATAGTTTAAGAAAGGTCATCTGTAGCCAGAAGGTGAACAATAACTCTAGGAGACTGTGGCTAAAAGTGGTAAAAGCCAATGTACACGGAGGGCACCTTTAATGGTCATGCAAATGCATGGACAAGAAATGTGCCCAGCAGTGCTCAGGCCCTGGTAGCACCCGGGTTACACAAGCGGGAAGGAATTCAAAGCGCCATTCCCAACGAGCTAACCGCTGTGACAAGGGGCCCACTTGCCTTCTGCGAGGCAGTCCGCAGCTCCGCCAAGCTGGTGGCGAGATTCTTGGCGCACTGGCTCAGCTGCATGGCGGCAGCCTGGTCGCTCACCGTGGGCACTGCGGCTTTGGCGGAGGACACCATCTTGCTTCCAGGCTGTAGAGAGAGGGGCAGAACGTAAGGCAGCTCCTGGAAAGTAAGGGAGGTGACCCCAACAGCAAGGCCACAACTCAGCCAGCACTTACTTTCCCTGAAACAAAGAATATTAGAACCACATTCACCCCCCTGCCCCCGAAAATTCCCACCCCAAATCAGATACTCTAGGCTAGGGGTCCTCAAACTTTTTAAACAGGGGGCCAGTTCACTGTCCCTCAGACCGTTGGAGGGCCGGACTACAGTTTAAAAAAAAACTATGAACAAATTCCTATGTACACTGCGCATATCTTATTTTGAAGTAAAAAAACAAAACGGGAACAAATACAATATTTGTATTTGCATGTGGCCCGCGGGCCGTAGTTTGAGAACCCCTGCTCTAGGCTGTACATTCTAGGAATGTAAAATACATAAATAAATGGATGTGTCATTGAGGAAGGGGTAAAATTTGGATAGTGACTTGAAATTCTCATTTAAAACGAATTTCAAAGAGAGTTTCTTATTAAATATGATTCTTTTTGTTTCTCAGGATAGCTCTTTAACCGAAATATATACAAAGATTATTTTTTAAAAATATAGGCAGACAGCCTGGCCAGTGTGGCTCTGTGGTTGAGTGTCGACCCATGCACCAGGAAGTCACTGGTTCGATTCCCTGTCAGGGCATATGCCCAGTTTCAGGCTTGATCCTCAGTAAGGGGCGTGCGGGAGGCTGCCAATCAGTTTATCCCTCTCTCTCCCTTCCTTTCTCTCTCAAATAAATAACAACATATTTTTTTTAAAAAGCTTTAGTCACAAAAATTGTAAAATGTCTAAAAATATAGGCAGACAAAAATGAAACAAATAAAATGACCTATTTTATTTCTCACTACTCAGGATAATTTCATCATGCATGAAATGTCTGTGCTCATGTACAAATATTTTCAAGAATAAGATCATGCATTTATTCTATTTTCAAACTCCTTGTTTTATATATTCTACTTTTTTATTAATCCTCACCTGAGGATATTTTTTCGATTGATTTTTAGAGAGGGTAGAAGAGGGAAGTAAGGGGTAGGAGGGAGAAAGAGAAACATTGATGTGAGAGACACTGATTGGCTGCCTCCTGCATGAGCCCTGACCAGGGCCGAGGATTGAACCTGTAACCCAGGTACATGCCTTTGACTGGGTATTGAACCTATGACTCTCTGGTGTGCAGGCCAATGCTCTAATCACTATGTAAGGCTGGCCAGGGCCATAGTCTATCTTTTAAATAGCTAATAGTATTACATTGTATATATCTGTTAATATTTCTCAATCCTATATTTGTTGGGCATATTTTCATTTTTCTAATATAATAAACAATGGTATGACAAACACCTTTGTAGCTAACATTTTGTACATGGTCATAATTTTTTGAATAAACTTTTAAAAGTAGAATTTCTGGAACAAAGAGTATAGACACTTTTAAGGGTTTTATTACACAGGCTATACATATGTCCTTATAAAGTTGTAACAAAGCTAATTGCCAAATCATAAATATTAATATTTAAAGAATTCATGCCCTGGCTGGGTGGCTTAGTTAGTTGGAGCATCATCCCATACACCAAAGATTGTAGGTTTGATTCCCAGTCAGGGCACATACCTAGGTTTCAGGTTAGATACTCAGTTAGGACATGTACGGGAGGCAATCGATCTATGTCTCTCTCTCTCTCTCCCTTTCTCGTCCCCTTCCTCTCTCTAAAATCAATACACATATCCTTTAGTGAGGATTTTAAAAAAGTTACAAAACAAATAAAAGAATTCATGAGAATTTAAGAAAAACCAGCATGAGTATTTAAAAAACGAATAAGTTCACATAATAAAACAAATAACTGAAACATGAAAAATGTGTAACATTTTGACCAACAAGGAAATACAAAATCAACCAATAAGAGCTTAACCAAGCAAGCTGGCAAAAACATTTTTTTAAAATGCTTGATTCCCCAACTTGAAAAAGATGTATCAAAAGGTGTGTTCCATACACTGCTAGTTGTAGATTTGGATTCATTCAGCTTTCTGAAAGGGCATTTCACAACATGTATGAAGAAAGTTGAAAATGTAAACTTTAAATGTAGACTCTGACCTGCCAACTCCATTTCTATTTACTTCTTAGTTGTAGATTTGGATTCATTCAGCCTTCTGGAAGGGCATTTCACAGCATGCATGAAGAAAGTTTAAAATGTAAAAACTCTGACCTGCCAACTCCATTTCTATTTACTTCTAACTCTGCCTTAGTCTTGTAATGATCTGATGGGTCAATGATAACAAAATTAAAAAGCAACAGAAAAAGGGAAAGGAAAAAGAAGGGCAGGACAGAGTGGACCCTGGAACACGCATACACTGCTCTGTCACAGTCTCTACAGTCCTGCCAGCAGGGGAGACGGCACACCTCTAACCACCTGAATGAAAAGAGAAACACCTACCTGTCCGAGCTACAATTCTCAATGTCCCAATAATAAAAACAAGCCGATGGCAACCCTATTTCTAGAAATTTACCCCAAGGAAATAACTGAAGGGGGGCAAAGGCCTGGAACACACATGGAGACTTTCATTCTATCCCTATCACAGGTGGTTTATGATGGCAAATAATGGAAAACAACCTATTTGTTCAATGACAGGAAAACAGCTAAACATGGAGAATTGACGGATGATAGAATGCTATTCAAAATCATAAATGCTCATAATATACTTGTTAACATGAAAAACACAGGCTATATGTGATGAATTTTAATTAAAAATATATACATACATATGCATGTCTGTGTATGTAGTCAAAATGAGAAGAAATACATCGCACTTTTTATCTTCTATCTGCATGTGGGATCTATGACACTTAAAAAAATTAACCAAATGTATGGAACCATGAGTTCTGTAACTATAGGTTCAACTAGACAGGGCCAAGGTAGAGAGCGGCCTAATCACAAGAACTCTTTATGGGATACAGGTAGACAGAAAGAGCTGAGAGATCTGAATACAAAAAGTATGTAAAAAGGGAGTTTTCCCACAACTTCATATTCTGGTTTCATTTAACTTTCCTTAAACTGAATCCACCCCTCACCCACAGAGACGGGCAGTACTTATTCATTCTACAACTGCCACAGGAGACTGGCATGCCTTTGAAGAAGATGCACTCGCCATTCCTGGTCTCCTTGGCCATGAATAATAGCATTAGACATTCTGGAAACTAGAAAACCTAAAGCAATGCCCAGGACGAGGCTGTTAATCAAACCTGCAACCTCTCCCATGCTTTCTCTCACAGGAGAGAAAGAAAGTGATTCTCCTGAGAAAAATGGATTAGGTGCCATCTCCTGGGGCCATTTCCCTGCGTAGAAGCATTTTGCTTCGCCAAGCTGAATCTACCTCTCCTGAGACTGCGAATATGAGGAGGGAGCCTTCAAGGTCTGCTACCTGCGAAGACTTCGCTGTGGCTGTGGAATTCCTTATTCCTCTCCTTGGGATAAAAGATGCCTCCTGCCCAGTGGGGGTGGGGAGCTCTGAGTACAACCCAGGTGAATGCTTCAGTGTTACCTGGAGGAAGTTCTGGCTGGAGATGATGAGAGCCAGCTGGGCACTGAGGTCTTCTGCTTGGGCTTGGCTCCCTCTCACCCCCTGGACCAGTTGAGGGATGTGATCAGCCACCGCCTAGAGGAAGCAGGAAAATGAAAACTGAGCTACCTAGCATGGTGAATTACCAAAACAAGGTGGACAATGACCCAAGTGATCAATGTTTTTTGGATGTGCTGCCATTCCTGGGAGATGCCTGTCGCAGACCTTGGATTTACACAGCACCGTTAGCCAGCTGGGTCCTTACCAACACTGACCCCTAACCCAGAAGCTCTGGGTACCCTTCCCCCACACATGCTCTGTCTACCCCGCGGTCCCAAAGGTCCCCATGTGTTCAGCAGAAGACGATTCTACATAATGAGGCCTTAAAAGAATGCCCCAGTTCCAATGCACACTACCCTGGCTCACTAGGGTTGAAAACTTCAGAGAATCTATACAATTCACTGGTGGATAAACTCAGGTCATAGGGTCCCAGGAGCAGGAAACAGTGAGAGAAGCGCTGAACTATCAGCAGATTTCAGTGCTTCTATTTTTTATTTTTATTTTTGGTGTGTGTGTACACATTTAGTTTTATTGTAACAAAGCAACTTGTACACTTTTAACGTTTAAAATTGAACATCATCTTTCCTTTCTAGTGAAACGAAAAGAAAGTTTAAAAATAAACAGGAACAAAATTACAATAGAGTTTTCTAGTGAAACAAAGAGAAAATTTAAAAATAAGCAGGAACAAAATTACAATAGAGAAATGTCAATTCCAAATAAGCTCCTATAGGTTCTGCTGATTCTCCCATCGAGTGGCAGGGCTCAAGTCATTAGGAGAGAATTTTATTTTAAAAGTGTCATCTTAGACTGCAAGGATGTCTGTTAAACATCACAATTAAACATGACAAAGGAGAAGCCATGTTGTCAAAATGCCCACTTAACCCACCCAGACATCTCAAACCTACCCTTTGCTGACCTTCTATAACAC
>NW_006289718.1:226939-233294 GCF_000327345.1 Myotis davidii
TTCTGCTCAAGGTACATCCCCCCCTCGCCCCCAAATAAGGTGAGAACCATGGTGTAAAGGAGAGAAAAGAGACCTCAAAAACAGGGCGACCGAGCACAAGAGGGGGAAAAAAAGAAAGAGAAGAAAAAAAAAAAGACTGCAACTTGCTCCCAGGGACTGGAGAAAACTTAAAAAGGTTGGAATCCATCAGTGATCATTAGTCGTCTTCTTCATCTTCTTCTCCTTCCCCCTCATCATCATCTTCACCTTCTTCACCTTCATCCTCATCCCCTTCTTCATCAATATCTTCTAACCCTTCCTTTTCTTCATCATCACCATCATCTTCTCCTTCCTCTTCTTCATCATCCATGTCAGGAACCAAGTAGTACTGTGATGGACTTGGCCAAATGCCATGTTTGATGGCTTCCCCTAAGTCATCTGCACCTGCATCAGAATGGTCAGTAAACCAGGTAAAGATGCTGTCTGGTTCCTCATGCTGTCTCCTCCTGCTGGCTTTATTCTGTGCTTGGCTTGAATGTTGGTCAATTCCTTTCCAAATTTCCATTTGATTTCAGTGGACTTTGAAGATGGATCACCGCTCTCACTTAGAGGAAACTCTTTGGAGAGAACTTTATTTTCAAAGTAAGGATTTTCATCAAAATAAAAATATATTCTGTAACCTGATTGAATCTTTTCAAATTCTGTCACTTCAACTCTGGTCAAATAATGCAGCGCCTCCTTCATCCTCTTCCCCCAGCAGAGCAGATGCTTGTGAATGGTTGACAAAAATTGTTACCCCAAAATTTGGGATTTGGGCGATCAATTCTGACCTCTTCTGAAAAACCGGTTGGCGGAGTTTGTTATATTTCTGTTCTACGTTCAAAATCTCCTCACTGGCTTATTCATTAAGTCTATTTCATGTTGTACTTCATCAATACTTTTTATCGCTTCTTGCTACTAGTATTCTTTTTCTCTCTTCGGCACGTCCTGAGGGGTCAGCTTCTTCTCTGGCTTGGGGGCTGGAGGCAGTTTCGGCTTCTTCGTTTGAGGTGGGAGTGAGGACTGGCATTTGGGGCTCAGCGCTTCTATTTCTTACTTCGCAGGTAAACATCTGTCCTTCCGCTTTCCTGTCGCCATGGCTCCTCTTCCCCACGTCTAAGTAGCTCTCTCATTTCTCAAACTGGAAAACCCAACGCCCAGAGCAGAGGAGGGAGGAGCAGCAGCCCTGGGGTGAGACCGTCTCACACAGTGACATTCCTTTTACCCTGTGTCCCCACCTTTCCCCTCTGTCCACACCTGTCCGACAACAAACAGGCCCTGAGGTCACGCACAGTGGCTCACTCTCGGGGAAGGGCCAAGTGCATCCCACCCAGGTGACACGCCTTCCTTCAGGTGCCTGCTCCAGAAGAATTAAAAACTGTCCCCATGAGACTTTTCTCAGGGCCTCTCCAGGACCACCGGCTCGCCATTTGGTCCACTGTCCCCTCCCCGCTGACAAACAGCAATGCTCTCATTTCCTGAGGTGATACCCATAGGCCGAGGACATTCAGTCTCTTCCCAAAAAATGGAGGAGGGGTTCACCCTGGAGTATTTCCCTGGACACAAGTAGCACGCGCTCCCTGAGAAGGGGAAATGCCATTGTCCTCCCCTGCAGGCTGCAGGATCGAGGCCATCACAGCAAACAAACTCCGCTCCTGCAGGAGCCAGGCTCTCAGAAAAGCCCCCGCTTTGGGTACATGGTCCGGCAGATGGGGCTAGTGCACCCTGAGGTTTTCCTACTGGAGCACACGGATCCTCGACGGGCCTGACCTCGGAGGACTCAGACTCAGGCTGCGAGGGCTCTGGCCCTGGTGGTTCCCTTCGGAAGTAAAGCCATTTCTGAGGTAGAAGTGGCAACATCCCTTACAGGTGATGGTTTCACAGAGGAGATTTGGAGAAAAGAGAGAGGGCAGTGAGCTCTCAGTCCCCAAGCACCATCACTATGCCTCCGCCAGCCCCCGCTAACAGGAAGTTTCACACTTCAGTCAGACACATTGTTTGCACGTGGGCGAGGGAGGGCTACGAAATCAGATTTTGTGTCTGGCACCATTCAGGGGTCTCCTCGGAGAGTCAATGGCCTGGCCCTCAGAGAAGGCAGCAGAGGTGGCACTGTGCCCCGCTAGTAAGCGGCTTCCATGTGCCCCCAAGGCGCAGGGGTCAGGAGAACTGACAGACAACAGCAGGAAGCACCAGGGCACCCCATCCTGGAGGCCCGACAGGATGAAATAAACCCTGGAGGTGCCATCCATGCAAAGCAGGAAATCAATTTCTAGGATGAGTGAGGCTAATGCGAAGGCCCACCCCTCCAAGGTGGAAAGGCACACTGGAAATTCAATGCTCCATTACTATTTCTGGGTTCGAAAATGGCCCCTCCTTAATTTGGGCTCTCAAAAAAGAAAGAAAAGAATCCAAACAAAGGAAAGACAATGCTGGAAAAAACATAGTCTCCCCTCAGACAGGCCATCCACTTAGACAAAAACCAGACGTGTGTGTGTGTGTGTGTGTGTGTGTGTGAGAGAACACCTGGAACAGGGGAGCCGGGGCAAACTGGATTAGGGCCCCGGAGCAAACTGGATCAGACTTAACTACATTGCCAGGGCACTCAGCGTTCTAATGCTATCAGCGTTTTCTACAGCAGACCTGGCTCTCTGGCAGCCGAGACCTCACCTTGCAGCTCTGCACCAGGAACAGGAGAGCCAGAGCAAACTGGATTAGGGGCCTGGATGATCAGACGTAACTGCATTGCCAGGGCACTCAGTGTTCTAATGCTATCAGCGTTTTCTACAGCAGCCGAGACCTCACCTTGCAGCTCTGCACCAGCTGCTGCTGGGCCGCAGGGTTCTTGTTGGACACAGCTGCGTTCTGGGAGGCGGCGATGGTCTGCGTGGCTGCGGCGGCAGCCTGCTTGGCTGCAACCTGGGGAGGAGCGGGAGAAGAGGTGAGCCAGGGTGTGAATGTGCCAGCCCACACACATGCACATTTGCCGGACAGCTGCACACGTACAAAAGGAACTCCAGGGAGATGAGCCAGGGTTTGAATGTGCCAGCCCACACACATGCACATTTGTGTATGTCCCATCACCGGACAGCTGCACACGTACAAAAGGAACTCCAGGCAGGGACTCTGCCTTTTAAATACATCGATGACGCTGACCTAACGGTGCTGCTATCTGCTTTTGGTTTACGTTCCCTGGGACAAGTGATAAGGGCAAGCACACTTGAAAGCTCAAGGTGCACTATTCACTGTCTTTCTCACAAAAACACCAGGGACAATTCCAAGGCCATGATGACAGATAAACAGCACCAGGTCTACATGCTTTAGGGGGGGAAATTCCTCCTTCGACAGCACAAGCTGCTCCCTGGGTAAAGCACAAACCTGGTGCTCATGGCTGTCCTCTGGCGGCCATGGGAAGCCTTGGTCCAGTAGACCCAGACCTTCCGGCAAGCAGTTGCCTGTGTGTGTAATCCATACTCTCCCTTCCTTCCAGGGACAAGCAGGCCAGTTTCCTTCCGGAACCCAGCGCACTACACACAGGGGATCAACACTAGGAAGGCAGGGCCTTCGCTTCCAACCTCGCAAATCTTAGTGTAAGAATCTCCCTGATACATTTGTGAGAGAGATTAATTTTCTAGCTAAGTTTTTGCCCATTACTATTTTATTTCTTTTAGAATAAATAAATGTTCTGAAAAAAATGACATAAATACTTCTTATCACTCCCTCCCATACTGTTCTAACCAAGCCTGATCCCCATCTCTGGTCTTCCAAACTCCACATTTCCTACTGGGGGCCCTGAAGGAATCATTGACTCTAACAAAATAGGTACATTTAGAGCTAATGATTCTTCCTGAGAGTGGACGTCCCTTAATGGGGAAAAATAAATTCCCGGGCTCTCCTGAAAAAAATTTTGGTTTTCTGAAACCATGAGGCAACTTTTCAGATTGTGCCAATGTGCCTAAACCATTGAATGTCAATGTATAATGTACCTAAACTAGCACTTCAAATAGTTCCCAGTACCTAAACCACTAAACTATGCCACTAACCACTAATTTGGATTTAGCTTCTTGTCCATAGGCTTTGCCTTGTTAATCTAATTATTCTTTCAAATACCTCTTTGCCATGTAAAACGAGCATCAGCCTCTATACAGACCTCCAATCGGTTGACAATTTTTTTCTTTATAGCATTCTGGGCGGCGGCGTTGGTTGCCACCCGGAGACCTTCCGCAGCCTCTCTCAGCCTTTGCTGCTGGTCCTCATTCTCAGGGTTGGCTGCAGCTCCCTGGGAAAGTGAAAATAAAGATTTCATGCTGCAGACACTGAATTCATGCCTTCAATTTTGCTCTTTCCTAGTAATGAGAGCCAAATGCTTCAAGCAATGTCTTTGTGATAAAGATGTTTCCTCGCAACAACAACAAAAATACCTACCAGGGGATGTTTCTAAACTGCATCGCTAAACAGAAGAAATGCAATGGTGATAATAAACCCATGAGGTCATAGCCTTGGTTGTCCATATACATTAACCTGTGACCTGAAATCCATGGGTTAAAAGATGTTAAGGTAAATCTCCCCCTGCCCATATCTCTGAGACAATTTTATTTTAATGGGCATGACAGGCACATTTCAGGGCTGCAAGAGTCTCCTGTCCTGAAGCACTGGTACATGTGAATGGGCTGTGATTACAGCATAACACAGGGGGCCCGAGGGGCAGGATTGGGGCGGGGGGGCGGGGAGGGGTAGGAATGCCATCCAAAATGCTGTAAGGAAACATCGTTCATGAAGGACCATGTCTAGAGATGGCATTCCTAGAGAACCTGAGTTGGAAAGTATAGTGAAGTAGGACAGGTACCCAATGGTACTGAGCGAACTGTAACTGAATTAAAGAAAGAAACTGATGCCCCTACCCTACAGGGAGAGAGCAATGCCGTGCAGAGCCCATGGCCACGCTTCCCTCCTGTGCCTCGATGGCCCTTTTACGTGTTGCTGTAAGTTAAAGTGTCCACTAGGACCCCAATCGGATTTTAATTAGATCCCAATAAAGCCAATGGAAAAAGAACGCTCAATAAGCAGGGACTTTGCTGTCGATGGCTGTCGGCACCACGCCCTGAAGACCTTCGTTCATGTGCTCCATGACCTTTTCCTTTCCCATGTGAACCAGGTTAAACACTCCAAAGCCATTGTAGGTTTTAAACAAACAAAAATGCACACTCAGCTGACCATTCTCTATCCTGAAGATTCCTTCCAAACCCTGACTTTCCATAAAGCTCACTTGTTGGTGGAGCACGTCCCCTGCAATAGTACCTTTGCCGCTTCCACCATGCGAGCCGTGGAGTCCGCCAGGAGTTTTGCTGCTGCCAGGAGCTTCTTAGAATTCTCCATGTCGATCTCGGCTTCTGCGTCTGACCTCATGGCGTTGACGAGGTCTGAGGTGGCCTGGGCCAGGACCCGCGCCTGGCGCACCATTTCACCTAGAGGGTGGGATTGAGGAGAAGGTCTGTTTGTCTGCTTTCTAAAGCTCCGGGTGAAACTTCCGGAGTCAGTCTTGTCTCTACTCCATGGGTGATAGGAATGGAGAGAAATAAGCCCCTGCGATTCTTAAGGATTTTAGCCGAATTACACCCAAAACCGAAAATAGTCCCTGTGGCTATAGAACGATATGCCCAAAACACAGCCAAGTTCCATCTTAACTCTGAGAAATAAAAATGACACAAGCACCAAAAAAGGAGCTCTTTGTAAAGAGAAGGCAGGGAACACAATTATGTGGATTTATTGTGTGCACTCACATTTACTGAATACTTATATAGAAAATGTGCTTTACCTCATGTCAAGAACTGCTTACACAAAAGCTCCTATAACAAATTCCTGGAGGAAGTGCATAAAGAACAGTTTCAGATTCTGACCTAATGTGCACGCCACCTGACCCGGATAAGAAATGGCACCTCGTCTATGTCATTTGGCTCTAGCTAAGAGGAAGCACTGACCGTTTCACGCCCAAATGCTATGATTTGCCTTGGCCCAGTTTTCCTTACCCAGTGTCCCTTTGCTTACCCTCTTCTTCTCAGTACTTGTTTTGACCTTGTTACTGATAATTGTTTGATTTTATTGTACCTGTGATTTTACTGAAATCCATTTTAACTCCCTTTTGGAAGTGGGAGGAGTATAGCGTCAACATTAACCAAAGAACTTACATATATCAATGCATGACCCATGGACAGACAATAGTGTGGTGGAGCCCTGCAGAGGGGGTGGGAGCGGGGTGGAGGGAATCCGTGAGGGGAATTAAAGGAGACGTGTAATACTTTCAACAATAAATATAAATTTAAAAATATGTTTAAAATCCAGA
>NW_006289718.1:234384-234950 GCF_000327345.1 Myotis davidii
CTGTCTTGCCGCTTGATGAACCCCTGACCTTGTGTGGCACATGGGTGACTTCCTCTCAGAGACCGGAGTATAGCAAACTTCTAGCAAGATTCATTCTTTTATTTTTTTTTATCCTCACCTGAGAATATTTTTTTTCATTGATGTTTTAGAGAGAGGGGGAGGAGAGAGACATCGATTGGTTGCCTCCTACATACGTCCCGATTGGGGCGGGGAATTGGACCCACGATCTGTTGGTCTGCAGGCCAATGCTCTAACCACTGAAACAAACCAGCCAAGGCATAGCAAGATTCATTCTTGCTTCCTCCATCTCCAACACGGACATTTGTAGAAAGGGGATTTACTATGAATGTAAATAATTTTTAAAAGCCCAGTTAACTGTAAATCTTTAGGTGTTGCTCCGGATGGGCACATTAGGAGCCTTCTGTCCCTTTCCTAGGCTCAGAGAGGAAGGCTCTGATTGAGGGTGATGAGAACTTGCCCTTGCCAGGCACCCAGGCGGCCGTCACCTACCTTACTCTGCATCATCACTATCAGGGAGCCCAACTGACCACATCCCCCCACTCCAC
>NW_006289718.1:234987-246149 GCF_000327345.1 Myotis davidii
CCGTTTCACGCCCAAATGCTATGATTTGCCTTGGCCCAGTTTTCCTTACCCAGTGTCCCTTTGCTTACCCTCTTCTTCTCAGTACTTGTTTTGACCTTGTTACTGATAATTGTTTGATTTTATTGTACCTGTGATTTTACTGAAATCCATTTTAACTCCCTTTTGGAAGTGGGAGGAGTATAGCGTCAACATTAACCAAAGAACTTACATATATCAATGCATGACCCATGGACAGACAATAGTGTGGTGGAGGCCTGCGGAGGGGGTGGGAGCGGGGTGGAGGGAATCAGTGAGGGGAATTAGGGAGACATGTAATACTTTCAACAATAAATATAAATTTAAAAATATGTTTAAAATCCAGATTACACACACAAATAAAAATAAATAAAACCAGTGAAATGTAAGGGATTTCTTCCTCTTCCAAAGGTCTTTGGAGAAGAATGCTGACATACTGCACTGTTAACGGTAAAAGCGCTTTCAGGAAAATCAAAATGTGCTAAATTCAAGATGTCTTGGATTTGGATCCTGGGACAATAGTAAAAGGACATCACCAGAGGAAAAACTGGTGAAATCCAGGAGTTTAGTTAACAGTAATGCACCAGTGCCGAGACCCGGGCTGACAAACGTGCCCCAGGGGAGGGACAGGCTGAAAATGCAAGGAACTGGGAGGGTCCATGAGAACTCTGCATTACCTCTGCAGCTTCTCTGTAAACCTAAAAGTCTTCCAAAATAAAAGGTTTGTTAAAACAGACAAACAAAAGTAACAACAAAAGTCCAAATATGTGGAGCAATGCTAGGCAGGTGAACAGTTTCAGGCTGGCAGGTGTGAGTAATTTCAGCAGGCTCCACACTGCAGGGCCGGCCCTGGGTGCCTGGTACTTGGCCCTGGGATGACTAAGGCAGAGAATATTGCTTGCTGGCCATTTAGAGGAGGCGTGGCTCAGGACACAGAAAAGCGCAAGGTAATTTTCTTTAAAAAATACTCGCTATAAAGTATTGCTCTGCGTTGATGCAGAAGCAGGAAAACAGACCTTTTACAAACAACTAGTAGGGTTAAAAATAATTGTGGGATCTTTCTGGAGAGAAATTTCATAGACACATTTAAAATAAAATAAAAACCTATAGAGCTATAGTCCCAGCATTCCACTGATAGGAATTTACCCTACATATACTGCCCCCGCCCCCCACTCACCCTCAAGTAAACCAAAATACTAAAAAGAAAGAGGGAGTTATACATGCACGTATACATGACTAGGAAGAATAAAAACAAATTGGTAAATGGTCAGTTCTGGAGATTTAGATGGGACAGTGATGGGCTGGGTCTGGGGAGACATACTTTTGAACGAACAGATGGAAAAGGTACATGTACTGTATATTTTTAAATTTTCTGCATATAATGATGTTTGCCATTTTAAGAAAATACCTCTGTGGATGGAAAGAGACTGCTCCTCCTGGGCTGGAGCATGCCTTTGCTATGCAAGCTATCCAGTCCTGAGTCACACGTCCTCTAACTGGCCAGCAAGCAATATTCTCTGCCTTAGTCATCCCAGGGCCAAGTACCAGGCACCCAGGGCCGGCCCTGCAGTGTGGAGCCTGCTGAAATTACTCACACCCGCCAGCCTGAAACTGTTCACTGCCTAGCATTGCCTTCCCCAGGAAACCCCAATAAAGGCCTTCACTGAAACTCTCCCCTCAATCCTGTCTTGCCGCTTGATGAACCCCTGACCTTGTGTGGCACATGGGTGACTTCCTCTCAGAGACCGGAGTATAGCAAACTTCTAGCAAGATTCATTCTTTTATTTTTTTTTATCCTCACCTGAGAATATTTTTTTTTTCAGAGACCAGAGTATAGCAAACTTCTAGCAAGATTCACTCTTTTCTTTTTTTTTTTTATCCTCACCCGAGAATATTTTTTTTCATTGATGCTTTAGAGAGAGGGGAAGGAGAGAGACATCGATTGGTTGCCTCCCACACACGTCCTGATTGGGGCTGGGAATTGAACCCACGATCCTTTGGTCTGCAGGCCAATGCTCTAACCACTGATCATTGATGTTTTAGAGAGAGGGGGAGGAGAGAGACATCGATTGGTTGCCTCCTACATACGTCCCGATTGGGGCTGGGAATTGGACCCACGATCTGTTGGTCTGCAGGCCAATGCTCTAACCACTGAAAAAAACCGTTCAGGACCAGGCGGCCGTCACCTACCTTACTCTGCATCATCACTATCAGGGAGCCCAACTGACCACATCCCCCCACTCCCCAGCCCAACCCCTCACCAGCATCGCCCATGGAGCTGAAGATGCTCTCGGTGACACACATGATGGTGTCGGTGGCCTGGTCGTAGCGGCCGATGGGCTCGCCTCGGCTGGCAAACTGTCGCACGTGCTGCAGGAGGTCGTGCAGGGCCTGGCTGACCACGCTGGCCGCCGCGCTGACTTGCTTCAGGAGCTCGCTGTCATCTGTGGCTGCCTGGCAGGCGCGGACGCAGTTCTCCACTGAGCGGTCCACAAGCTTCCCTGCTTCGATCAGCTGCTCCTGGCACACGGGGGAGCTGATGGTGGGGCTCACCACCTGCAGGAGGGTGAGAGCGGGTCTGGGCCCTGTGGGTCCTCTTGGTCCCCCGTGTGCACTAGCTTTGCACCAAGTCCCTTCCTGCTCTGGGCCTCAGTTCCTTAATTACAGGACCAGGAATTAAACTAAACCATCACTGCAGTTTCTCATTTTCACTACCTCACTTGGCCTTTGTGATTTCAGATGCTGCTAATTTTTATCTTTGTTAGGGATCTATAACAATCTATACTACTGACTACTTTCAAAGTCACTTCCAGTATTTACCAACTATGCCTCCTCCTTCAAGAAACCTCTAAAATTGAGTCTTCTGAGCTAGGATAACAAGACAACCAAAAGAATTGTATTTCTTTTTCCAGAGGCACATGGAACTCTGCTTCATGGCACTTTAACGAACAGGGGATTCTGTCAGTACCTGTGGATATGAGGAGGGGGACCATCCAGGACACCTCTGACAGATGCTGCACATCCTCCCACAGCCTAGGGAAGGCCAGGCTGGGCCAACGCATGGACCTGTCCTCTACGCTATGTCATCACGTTGAGACACAGACACCTCCCACCTTCGCAGGCATCATCTCATCAGATGGTGGGGTGGAAAGGGTATCTGAGGTCAGGCCCGAGTTAAAAAACTCAGCTCTGCCACCTACTGCTTCTGTGTAATAACATCTAAGGCCTCAATTTCCTCTTTCAGTGAACGGGTGACGGTGATTAACAAGGCTAAGCACAGAGTGTGCATTCTGACAACGACGACCTGAGGCCTCACCACCCTCACTCCATCACTGTGCAGAGCAGAAAGGGCCCCACAAGCTCCGCAGTGGCTCTGGGCCCATTTATCGTGCCGAACTGCACAGCGCAAGGACCTGTGTGTGCAGGTGTAAATAAGACGTGCTGACACGCCCAAACGGGAGACAGCAGAGGTGGCAGTTAGACACAGGAGGGTACCTCTGCCGGGGGCCTTGAACAAAGAGCAAGTGATGAAAGCAGAATTGAGCAGTTTACGTAAAAATCCCGTCACATCACCTAAAAAAGACACCTGAAGCACTTAGTCTCGAACAATTTTAACAAATGTTGCCCGTTTCCCCTCAATGACTGGAGGCAGATAAGAGCATGCGACACTTTGTAGCGAGGGCCGGGGGTGCGAGCCGGCTGACCTTGGCACAGGCCACCAGCTGGGAGGTGGAGAGGGCACACTGGGTGGCGGCGGCGATCACCCTGTTCTGCAGGACCGCGTCTTCGGCCACTTGGGCAACATTCTTTGCCTTTAGTACCAGCATAGCAGCAGCGTTGGCAACAGCTTTGGCCAAACTCATTAAAACGTCCTAAGAAAAAGAAATTTAAAAACAAACAAACAAAAAAACCCCATGAGTCATTCATTTTGTTTTTTCTAATGACCCTTCAGGAAAATAAAATGTGGTGTCCACTTAACCATTTTATTAGAATTCCATTTGACTTCAGTACTTCAGAATAATACTTTTCCACTTATTTTTCTGAAATGTCAACTTATCTTTGGAGCTAGTTAATGATGGAGACTCACATCCTAATAACATATTCTCCTATACATTCACTAAGTAGCACAAGTTCACATCTAAAAGAGGTTAATTTGAGGAAACGGTTTTTATTATAACCAGTGATTAACGTCCATGCACTTATCCAATACTGAGAGTCACATCTCTTGAATGTGGTTGTATTGGTGGATCAAACGACGCTGAAATGCATCCAGACGCCACAAATACTATGTGCTGTAGGAAAAATAGAATTCATGGCCTCCAAGTCACCATGCCCCACTGTAACTTGAAAATTCATTTTTTTGGATTTCTACTTTGCACAAGAATCCAAGTGATCACCATGAATTCAGCCACAACATTGCCTCCAGAGGGCAACGTTGGACATGCACAGACAACACCTACTTCCAGAGCTAAGGGATGCTCTGCACATAAGTTATTCTCAGTGATCCGTAGCCTTCTGCAGAGGGATTAAATTATTATGAAAAGTGGGCAGGGAGTCTACATAAATAAACTAGCTACAAGCCACATAGCTAAAGCTATGACCTCACTGCGGATGCAAGGAGCGCGGAGCCTTTAAAGATCAGCTTATGCTTCGACTCAACAAGAAGGCATTCTGCCTGCAGGACGGGAAATCCTTTGATTTCGGCCACCAGCTTTGTGACCGATCTCTGTGACCTGAAGACTAACCACCGCTACATTTAATTTACATCTTTGCTTTTCATATTGAAGGTAGTTTATTTGGTTTGGAAATGCCTTCCCAAACATAGGAGCCATTTTTATTTTGAACAAACGTGTGAAGACTCCCCCAGAGGAGATGTGGTCAGAAGTCTTTATTAATTCATCAGATGATAATGAAAAGCACCTTTGATTCTGAATGCAAAGGACACCCACAACCTTTACAACAATATTTCTTATGAGAAGATAAACTGGAAAGTCTGTCCAAACTGCACAGTTTTACATAGAGCAAAGGCCAATTAGAAACCACCAAGTAAGTGCACTTTAAAATTGACAAAGCCAAGCAGTTTTACAGGGACAGTCCAGCCCAGTCTGTTTTGGTCTCTGAAGTTTACTGATACTGACTGTCCAGGGAAAAACCAAAGCCTGTGATGCCACAAGCTGAAGATGCCTCTGGGATCTAGTTGGCAATTGTCTGCTGCAATTTTTAGAAATTGCTCCCAACACAGCCCAAAAGGTTACAGTTCTTGGACACCTATAGCTCAATGATCAGTGAAAACACAACCTGAATGTCACAAATTATTAACAAGACTTAGGCTAACAACTTTCCAAAGGGTCACAGTATTCATTCCCTCGTTGTGAATCCATCCCCGCACACAGAGACAAGGTTTGGTCATGTAGACTCAGGATTATTCTAAAGGGCTTTATTCAACTCGTTTACAAAAACCCTGTTCCTAGTAATTTTGTCCAAAAAAGAAAAAAAAATACAGTAAGAAAAAGAACGTGATCCTACAGCGATCGTTGCAGACAAGGCCTTTGTCGAACTTTTCAACAAGACCACTATTATGTCGCCCGTGTAAAATAAATCTTTGTTAAGTCTGGGAACATGTTGAAGACCCAAAGAAAAGCTCTGAGATCGGATCTCAAGAATCTGAAAACCGGAGTAAGAAATCCAGTGTCAGGAAGCCCGGGGCTGCTCCGAACGAGCGGCTGCAGATCACCTCACGGGGGCGGTGTTTACCCGGACGCCTTACAGAAACAAAGCGCTCCAGCCAGGCTTTCCTGGGAAGAGAGCCTCCACAGGCCCAGGTCCTGAGCCTGAACCTGAGCCTGAACCTGCTGCCTAGCGCGTCTGAACAGAAACAAACATTAGGAAGCAGTTTGCATGTATAGGTGATGAAAATGTCGAAGGAAAAAAAGGGCAGTCTTTAACACACAAGGATGCCTGAGATGTCCTAAGGAAGGACTGTGACTTCCGTCCCACCTCCCCAAACACTTTGGGGAAACAGTATTTTTGTGGAAAGTACATTGATCATTTCAAGATAATGAAGCCTAGAAAACCAAGCACGGAACCTCGTATCCACACTGTTCCTCAGTAAGGCTCTGCCTATGAGGAATTATCTGCTCTAGTACAAAAGCCAAAGGGCTCTTTGGGATCTGAGTCAGGATGGGGACACAGTCAGCTTGGAGTTAGTGGGATACATGCCAGGAATGCTGGATTGTGGGTCTCACCCCCATCACGAGGTGAATGTTCGAGCACTGAGGTGTTACTGCAGGATATGAATGAGTCCCATGGCTCCAGCCCCACAGGTGTGGATGAGGAGGAGAAACAATACATGTGTGGGTGGAATTGCATGTTTCGTCAATCACAAGATACACGGGCATGTCTTAGTGTAACATGAATCTTGCATTGATGAGATTTGGTAGTGCTAAGTAAAATGGCATGCAAAACTGCCACAGAGGGAGCTAGACACTTAAATGCTAGAGTAAAGCTGAATGAGCTTTTTATTCTCAATTCTGCTGAATTCCTCAACACTGAACTGGACATGAGATTTGGAGAAGGGCATCTTTCTAGAGGACTGCAACCATTTCATTAAAATGTATTGATACACAATTTGCAAAATTAAGATTTAAGAAGAGGAGAAAGAGGAGTGGAGGGCATCTTCCCGCAAGTATGTAAGAAGAGAAGCTCATTCGAGCCCGAGGCTCCCAGCAGCAGGCCTCGGCACCTCATCTGTGGTGGCTGGCAATGGAGGCAGACAAGTTGAGATCCCATCTGAGCTGGCAGTACATCAAAGCAGCTGCAAACAGTGGCTACAGCTGTTCACCAGAGAACAGAGAGCACATGCCCATGGTATTGAAAACGAAGGGTGACAAAAAACACTTCACCGCGTTTGTGGTTTTGGGTGACACAGACCGACAATAGACACACCTCTAAATACGAAGGAGAGCCTGTGCTCCGTGTGTGTGAGTGCGCAGCACACTCTGTCACTCTCAGATATGGACTCCAGGGTAATTCAATTACAAACTGCCCCCAGGCCCAGCCGGCGTGGCTCAGTGGTTGAGCGTCCACCTATGAACCAGGAGGTCATGGCTCGATTCCTGGTCAGGGCACATGCCCGGATTGTGGGCTTGATCCCCAGTGTGGGGTGTGTCGGAGGCAGCCAATCAATGATTCTTTCTCATCACTGATATTTCTTTTTCTCTCTCCCTCTTCCTTCCTCTCTGAAATCAATAAAAAGATATTTTAAGAAAACAAAAACAACAAAAACCTCCCTCAAATAGATAAAACAAGACTGGCCACGAGTTGGTTCTTGGGAAGGCTGGGTGGTAGATACAAGGGAGTTCATGATATTATTCCCTTCACTTTTGTGTTTAAAAAATGTCAGTATATTGACCAATGAGAACAGTTAAATAAGGGCTGTATAATGATGACTGTAAGTGAAATGAGTTTTCCAATTAAAAAAATTAAATTAACACACAAACCCCTCACCCCCAAGATAATCCACCCAATCTTATTCTTTTTTTTTTAATATATTTTATTGATTTTTTACAGAGAGGAAGGGAGAGAGATAGAGAGTTAGAAACATCGATGAGAGAGAAACATCGATCAGCTGCCTCCTGCACATCTCCCAGATTTGGTTTTACATTACATTTTCCCCATTTGGGTGTAGACCAGCCATGGGCAAACTACGGCCCGGGGGCCGGATCCGGCCTGTTTGAAATGAATAAAACTATGGGGAAAAAAAGACCGTACCCTTTTATGTAATGATGTTTACTTTGAATTTATATTAGTTCACACAAACACTCCATCCATGCTTTTGTTCCGGCCCTCTGGTCCAGATTAAGAACCCATTGTGGCCCTCGAGTCAAAAAGTTTGCCCACCCCTGGTCTAGACCATCACTTAGGCTCCTTTCCAAGACTTATGGGCTGCAAATATCTTACTTGGAATCGCTCATCAGTCTCATTCTCTCCGATCTGTCTCAGAAGATCCCCACTGGCCTGTCCAATGCTTCCAGCAGCCGTCAAAACCGTCTGTCGGGGCTATGAACAAAGAACACACATTGGTTGGAAGGAAAATGCACTTCCTGCGCAGTACGACCGACAGGCAGTGCGGGGAGGGAACCTGCAGGATTGGCAGTCCTGCACCTAAACAAGAATCTCTGACTATCTGCCAGCCAGGAGACATGACGTCCTGGCCAAATCTGTGCGAGGAAGTGCCCGAGGTCTCACAAACCAGTGGATGGGTTCGAAATGTTGAACGAAGGAGTCTTGCTCAGCTGGTAGGAAGGTGACTCATGCTTTATGGAATTTAGGGCACAAAACTTGTACCCCTTTTAAACGTGTATTTGTCACATCTGTTCATTTCTGAGTACCTTGGGGGCAGGGAGGGAGAAGGGAGGCTTCCTACTAAGAGCTCAACTAGTCCTGAATGCTGAACCATCGGTTCTGCGCCCAGTTTAACAACTTGTAAACCCTACCGCTTTTTCACGTGCCCCATCAGGACGGAAGGAACAGCTCTAGAAGCAAGAGCCCCATCCCTGGAACTCAAAGGCTGCACCTGTCGCAGCAGAACCCAAGAGACGGCTTGCCCCAAGAAGAGCTCACCTCTCCAGAAGTAGGCTGCACCGCTTTCAGCAAGTCCGACACTGCCCCGGCGAGGGTCCTTGCAGCTCTGAGCAAGTCCTCCCCACTGCCCACCTCGTCGTCCATGAGGGCCGCCAAGAGCTTCACGCCCTTGGACATCTCCGTCAGGTTGGAAGAAATGGTGGTGATTGCACACCCCACAGCTGTGTAGTCCGTGTCTGCCGGGTCACCTGGGACAGAGAAGGACCATCTCGGTCAAAGGAGGGTGGTGAAGAGGGAGGAGAGCCCAGTTGGGCAGGAGATACGTGGTCAGGGGGCAGCAGCTCGCCACCCACCACTCTGCAGGAGTCAGACACAAGGCACCGCGTGTGCACAGTGAGACGGTGGCTCCCCATCTCCAAGATGCTGCTCTTCACAGGCGCCTTCACCCTGAGGCCGCCTACAGTGCAATGCTGAGCACAGGCACCTTTGAAATTCCAAAGGAAGGCTGAGCGTCTCACGGCCTTTTGCATTCGGCCACTGTCAGCAGCTTAGGGAGGTCAACTCTGCCGCTGAAACGGTCAGGCTGCTCAGGGAAGAGAAGACATCCCCTGGCCCTCACTTGACAGTGTTGGGCGGGGAGTGATGCCACGGCAGAAGAGACTACTGCTGGACAAGCCAGGAGGCGCGCACGACGGATCTCGTCACTCAGACTGTAAGCTCCCCGAAGGGAGAAACAGGCCTCCACGTACTTTGAAGTATGTCCAACACTCTGATGAACAAGGAGAAGGGCGACGTAAATGCTTTTTAATGACGCTGCATGATACAGACACAAAGGGATGGATAGTCTCTACATTTCTCCTGGGTCAGTGGGAGAAAATGCCTGAAGCACGCAGGGTGCCTAAAAATAGACTGTCGTCTCATAATATGAAAATCTGTTTCAATCAAAGAACCTTTTTAAAAAAAACACACACACACAAAAGAAAAACCACAGCATACCACAAACCCCGCAGGGTCTTACCGGCAGTGAGGTTAACAACTGAAGCTGTTCCAGCTGTGATGGCATCGACCTGAGAGTGGATTTCATGTTTGGATTCGTCGACTTTATTCTGAACCCATACCCTAGACGCCTGCAAAACCAGACAAGCACATGACACAATCACTGCATGGATTACCCAGGAAATCAGAGAAGTCGTGCCATAAAATGAGACCAGGGTTCTGGCTACGCTCTTACTGGGCCGACACCAACGAGACCCTGAAGTCATCTTAAACAATGTCTGTACAGGCCTTTTGCTCCTGCATTGAGGCTAAACAGCATGTAAATTTTCCACGTTTTTTTACACATTTTTTTTTTTGACTTTTAAGATCTTACAAAAATTCTATGTAGCTGTATTTAGGTGAATTCAATAAAAATGAGAATAGTTGATGTCTCTTGATAATACTGCATGTTAGCACCAGCAATTGTTGCTAATTTTTTCTTGTTTTTTAGAGAAAGTGTATAGAATTAGGGTGTCTGAGCTCATGAGTGTTCTTGGTCAACGTGGGGATTGTCTTCTGTTTACAACATGAATGCCACATACATGTGGTTCCTTTTTTTTGGCGGGGGTGGGGGGGAATGGGTCAAGACCCCTGTTCTAGATCCAGCTCTACCACTAATAAGTGGTACAACCTTGGGCAAATTTTATCCAGGCCCTGAACCTCACATTTCTTACACTCTAGGAATTCAATGGTCTCTAACAGCCCTCCCAGCTCTTATAGTTTATGTTCATGGGAACCTACAGATCGCAAATTCTCTTTTCTGGCATTTCTGGACTTAGTCAAATGACCATTTACACCATTACTGGCAACCCTATGGAAATATACTGATGCTGATCTGCTCCCTAAAACATCCAAAAATACTAATCTAGGTTCAGGATGTGCCTAGCGCTACTAATATGATTCATATACTAATTCTTAGAAAATTGAGGCAGAATGTTAAATCCCAGTATATTAAAATTCTACCTTACAATTGTGCTGAGTTTGGGAGTCTGCCATATGTTTCACTCTGACATTCCCCAGAGCGAATGTTTAATGATTTCTGGGAGACACGGCACTGAGACAAGCAGTACCCTGTGCGTATACAAGTACACAAATGAACAACAGGGCTTCAGGGAGAACTTGGAGCCGTTTGTCCTGGCTGGACAAGATGAGCTACAGGCTGTATCTTGGTTCTGGCTTCTATGATGGCTCTGTCAGTCCTAAAACAGTGGATTTCAACTCTGGCTGCCCAGTAGAGTCACCTGGGAAGGTGAAAAGCACTGCTACCCAGGGCCCACCCCCAGAGACACAGATTTGTTTGGCTTGAGCCTTAGGCTTTGGCCTTAAAGCTCCTCAGGTGATTCTAATGTGCAAAGGAGGGCGGAGAAGAACTAAAATGTAGATTCTGATTCCGAAGGGGAAGGCCCACGATTCTGCACTCTCAGGAAACCCCAGGTGTTGCCAGTGCTGCTGGCCCCTGGATATGATCTGCAAAGCCAGGGGCCCGGTGACTCCATGCAGCAGTAGCTACAGGACTGCAGCTAATCACC
>NW_006289718.1:246310-248073 GCF_000327345.1 Myotis davidii
GTGGCAACAGCATCACCAGAGACCTTGCTGGACATGCACAATCTCAGGCCCCGCCCCACACCTACTGAGTCAGAAGCAACCTGTTTGAACAAGACTTACTAGCGGTTCTGTGGCATGCTAAGGTTTGAAATCCACTTGTAATAACAAAAGCAGCTGATGCTCATGAGCTCTCACGTGTGTTAGGTGCTTTATTAAGAACTCTGCATGTGATCAGCTTATCGAGTCCTCACTACCACCCTACTTATGGATGACATATGGAGGCTTAGAGGAAGTTGCCAGATTCACGCAGCCACCGGACAGTGGAGCTGGGGATTGAGCCCACATGATGTGACTCCAGGGCTCAAGCTGTGAGCCCTCGCCAGGTACTGCCAACAGCCAATAGCACCCTATGATTCTCTCCTCCTAGGAGAGTCAATGCCTCGTTATCTTGGAAAAGGCATGGTTTTCACTTCACCTGGCTGAAGAAAGACATTCACCTGGCTGAGTCCAGAGTGCACAGCCCTGTGTCCTGCCTGGGCAGAGACACTGAATGAAACCACGTGCAATATTTACCATATCCTGGCCGAGAGGCGGCAGTGAGTCAAGCTCGCTGAGGTCGTCCTGGGCCTGCTGGACAGCATGCATGCTCGTGTTGATGGTCCCCATGAGGGCCTGCTGGGCCGAGGTCTACAAAGACAGATAAACACAAGGTGGTCATACCGTGGCTCCAGCCCTGACACAGTCCTCTACACAAAACAAGTTGAAACTGAAGCCCTGCTCAAGACAAAGTGACCCAGGGTACAATTCCAAACTGCCCAAACCACCTCTCATTGGAGAACTTAGTTAGCTGACAAGAAGGCTCAGAAAGTGTCCTTGTGAGGGAGCGAAGGGGATCCAGTCCTTGAGTACTGAATATAAAAGACCTCAGGCATGGGAAGAGTGTGTTATACCAGAACCCTTCCTGGTAAACAAGTAAGGATTCCACCTCCACCTATAGCCAACATGCCTCTTCAGAATCGAATTATTTCTGAGCTTTCACTCTCTTCAGCTTTCAAACAGTTCTTGCCCCAAAGCACAGGATCCCTGAGTAGACCCAAGAGAGAAACTGCAGCAGGGGGACCTTCACAGTGGAAGGAACCAATGATCCGCTGGGAGAAGGGGGTGTGGTTCACTACAGACCGGGTCTACTCCTAAGACTCTCCGAGGGGTATCTGGGCTAATTACTAGTAGCAGCTTGACACTGCTAAGGCAAGGAAGCAGGTTTCTACCAGTCACATGGAGAGGACACTGTTTCTCTTCCAGCCCCAGAGGACAACTGTGAGTGCAGGGGTGGGCAAACTTTTTGACTCGAGGGCCACAATGGGTTCTTAAACTGCACCGGAGGGCCGGAACAAAAGCATGGATGGAGTGTTTGTGTGAACTAATATAAATTCAAAGTAAACATCATTACATAAAAGGGTACGGTCTTTTTTTTTTTTTTAGTTTTATTCATTGGCCCGTGGGCCGTAGTTTGCCCATGGCTGTCTTAGACAGGAAGGTACCAGTGCCACACAATTAAAAGGAAACATTCTAAATGGATGGAACTGGAGAGCATTATGTTAAGCGAAATAAGCCAGTCGGAGAAAGATAAATATCATATGACCTCACTCATATGTGGGATATAATGATCAACATAATTTGATGAACAAGAATAGATCCAGAGACAAATGGCAGGGGTTAGCGAGCAGCCAAAGGACTTGTATGCGTGCATATTAGCATAACCAAGACACAGGCACTGGGGCGTT
>NW_006289718.1:248228-264387 GCF_000327345.1 Myotis davidii
GTGGGGGTGGGGTTTCCAATTGGGGAAAAAGGAGACATATGTAAAACTGTAGGCAATAAAAAAATAAAAAAAAGGAAACATGCTGAGAGTCAGGCGTCAGGACTGCACGGCTGAAGAGCCAGGATCCAGACAGGAGCTAGCAAGAGTGTGGATGGCACACAGCCTAGCCCCATGCTGACGCCCCTCCCTGCACACCAGAGGCAGCACCCTAATGTGCAGGGTGAGTGCCCGGGGAGCCTCACCAGTGGGGGCATGTGGCCTCGGTGCATCTGCCCAACCATGACCTGCTGCTGCGGCGAGGGCATGCTGCCAACGTTGAAGGTCTCTGGCCCGCTGGAGCCCGAGCGCATCACGGCTGGCAGTGCCACGGAGCCGTGCTCCACCTTGCCCGTCCGGTTGAACTGCTGCTGCAGGATGGTGGACCTGTGGGGACAGGCAGTCACTGTGAGACGGCTACTCATGTGGAGTGGCATGGACACCACAACTGTCATGAATATTTGCTGCTTTATGCCGTGGAAGCCAACTGAAAAGAGGCACGCATAGACAAGACTGTGAATGAAGAGGCAGACTAAAATGCTCCATTGAAGAACCCTGAGGTAAATGCTTTTTAAAATAGTAATATAAATAACCACTCCCAATGGAGTTAATAGGTTCACGGTATATGCAATCAGTTGTTCTTAAACACACACAGAGATAGTCCTATAACAAAGATGTTCCAGGGATAAGTGAGTTTTGTATACACTGACTTATTCAGCAAATCCTACTGAAATAGCATTCATTCAACAAATACCTACTGTGTGCCAGGTTCTATTCCAGGCATGGGAACATTTAACCTTAGCTTAAAGGGAGAAGTACGGAAATAAACTTAAAGAAATCTCCACAGCTTCGACCCCCTCCTGTAGGTCCAATGCCATTGGCCATGGCGGATTTCAAACACCCTTGGAGCCTTGATGATGGGGCACACTGGCACCTCTTCCACATGCTTTCAGCTGAAGTCTGAAGACTCTTCGGGCATCCAGTAAGGCACAATATATCAGTCTTTCACTGCTTAATACTTTCTTCAAATGAATGATGAGTGCAAAGGACTTGGAACATGTGAAACTAAGAAGTCTGAGGATGGCATATCTGCCTTAGCAGCCCAGTGGACAAACCCGCAGGGGGAGTCTGGAGGAGTCCGGGTGCATGTGTGGGAGGGAGCAGGGTTGGTGAGCACTTGCATTTTGGGCAGGGGCCTCTGCCCCCGAGTATTCAGACCATCATGGATCACTCCCCCATTGTCCAGGGCAAAGCTATTAGCCATGCTAGGACACCAAGCAGCAGGCATGCATGGAGAAACATCACTGTCGATGGAGGGAGTGACACTAGGGAGAAGGGTCTGTGGCTCCTGTAGGAGGTCAGCTGAAAGCTGGGATCCCACCAACCTCTAATGCAGGGAGAAGAGGAAGATCTAGCGATGCGACCACCTGGACCATTTTTCCTGTCTGCCTTGACCAGCCCCCATCCTGATGCCCAGGGGTGGGGAAGGGGGCAGCACTCTGGGCTCAGACACTTGCTGAGCTCTTCCTAGGTGAAGTGCAAGTGCAGCAGAGCCCTCTGCGGTGAGTGCCGCACCCTGTCAGAAAGCACTCACTAATTTCCACCTAATGGTCATTAACAATTCTGAGGACTTAAGGAGTTTTGCCAGAGGTAGCAAGTACAGTATTTGAAATGAGTCACATCAAGTTTGGTTCCAACCTGTGTACTGATGGGACAAATGGGAAAACACCTTCAAGGTGATTATGAAGCAAACTGTGAGAAAGAGGTGCAGGGTGGTGATGATAGAGAAACAAGTACTATGACTAAACAAGTTCAAATGCTGGGCTCTCTCCAATTTTCTGGCACCGTACTAGAGGAAATATCACAAGATCTGAATGTGAGTACTGGCACTGCCACATGAAGGCACCTCAACTAACTTCCATGAGCTTCTGTTTCTGTATCTCTGAATGGCAGAGGACAACATGTGGGTACCTCTGCCATAGGGGGTTGTTGTTGGGACCAAATAAGATAGAATGTGGGACACAGTAAAGACAAGTTTAGCTGACCAGTTTAGCTCGGTGGATAGAGCGTTGGTCTGCAGACTGAAGGGTTCCAGGTTCGATTCCAGTCAAGGGCATGTACCTTGGTTGAGGGCACATCCCCAGTGGGGGGTGTACGGGAGGCAGCTGATCGATGTTTCTCTCTCATCGATGTTTCTAACTCTGTATCCCTCTCCCTTCATCTCTGTAAAAAATCAATAAAAATATATATTTTTTAAAAAGTTATTCCTATTTAACAAAAGGAGGGGGGGCGCTGCACAGGTTTCCATTCAATGGGGCTAAATTGAGATAGTTCTGAATTTAATATGATGATGATGATGATGATGGCAACAGCAAACATTCATTCTGTGCCAGGCATTGTTTTATGTGCTTCATTAGCAAGTCAATCAGCAAAATAAAACTTATAAGGAGATATTATCATTATTCCCATTTTATAAATGAGATGGGGGGAGGGGGGCAGAGAAAATTCATAATGTCCACAAACCCGCAAATGAAAAATACAGCCCCCAGATTTGAACCCCAAGTTTGGCTGCAGCATCCATGTTCTTACCCACTTCCTTCTGCAACATTACAATATGTGTACCAAGTGTGGCCCACAAACAGTAACTCCTCCACTGGCTGGATCCCTCCCCCCAAAGGGACAGGATCAAACAAAAGCTCGCTCTCCAGCCCTTTGATGAAAAGGATGCGGTTTATGAGGTTTACATCAGAAATGCAGACCAGGACTCCTGAATGTTCCCTGCCGCTGAAGATGGATTAAACACCTGTTCAGCGTCTCCCTGAAATCGTTAACCCCCAGCTCCCCAGACACCCTGAGCACCGACACCGATGGTCTGAGACCTCACTTCAACAAGCCAGACTCATCGACATCGTACATTATCTTCTCCTCCATGTGAAGAACTTCTAGGCAACAGAGAGCAGGAGGACCCCTGCCATGCAGTGGGAAGGCAGTTCTTCAGCGCTCTTAACGACACTTACTTTTTGGGGGAGACAGACTCTTCTAGCATAGTTGACTCCTCATCACCCTCTAGTCCGAATCTATCTTTACTTTGTTTCTAGAGGTAAAACAAAACACAGAAACAAAAACCAGCAGGTCTTTACACAAGAACATTTTAAAAGGTGTCACACAAGCAAAAGCGTGGAGGTTTATAGCAAATTCCTTAGATTCAATATTTAATAAGTTATGGGTGAACAAAGGCCATAAAAATAAATTATTTACTATGCAGAGATATATAATGTCTTCTGCATTTATTATTGCACAGACCTAATTTCATATAATTAAAATCAAGATGCAGACATTAATACTCTAGTAGAACTTGGTTCTTTGAATGGACTGTATCTAAAAGCTTTAGCAAACTTGTCTGTATACCACAATGGCATGTAACCCTATTGTATTTAGGGAATAAAAACAACATGAAAAATGCAAAAACATCTTCAGACCCTCAACCTGGGCTCCTACAGAGGCTGGAAAGTGTAACGTAACTACCTAGAGAGGAAGGTGCCGAGGGGTTAGTTAGGTTCATTCATTAGCTAAGTGATGCACTACCACTAATTACCTGGCAGTCAATGATGCAGATGATCTGCAGCAAAATCAGAAATTCTCATAGGATCTTTAGGTCAAAGACCACACACTCAAGCAATTTCAACATCATAGATTAAATTAGTGAATCAAGTACTTCAAATAAGGTGTTTTTGTGTGTGTGTGTTTTTTTTCCAGGTAGCCATATCATCTAAACCAGTGGTCGCCAACCTTTCGGACCTCATGGACCACCAGTGGTCTGTGGACCACCAGTTGGTGACCACTGATCTAAACCGAGTCTTAATAAAGAAACCTTGCTTTTCCAATTGGCATCAGTAGGAAATACCTTTTTGAGGATGATATCAATGTAGCCTGCAATCAGCTGGGATATTTGCTCTCCCTCGGTGGTTTGCACTGAGTAGTAACTTTCCTGATATTCCCCAAAATCCTGGAGGGGGAAAGCAGCATTAGGAGAAATATAATAAATCAGATATATCAGCAGTTTTAAAGGTGACAAGGTCCAGGTTCAAGATGGCATAGACTTAACATGTCCCTGCTCTTCCCCTCTAAATACAACCAAACATCCAAAATCTTATTTGACAAACATGGTAAAAGGGCTCTCAAAGCTCAAAAGGTGAACTAGCTGGGGCCTCAGGCCTTGAGAAGCCACATCTACTGACTTCTTGTGTTTTATTTCATACTAGAGGCCGGGTGCATGAAATTCGTGCATGGGTAGGGTCCCTTGGCCTAGTCAGTGATCAGGGCTGATTGGGGCCTTCCGGCTGCTGGCCAGGGCCTTCCTTCATTCTGTGCCACCCCCTGGTGGTCAGTTCACATCATAGCAAGCAATCGACTCTGGGTCTCCCAGTCGAACTCCCTAGGGGACACTTTGTATATTAGCCTTATATATATATAGATCCCTTTACTCCAGGCTTGGGTGCTACAGAGGCCCAACACTTGGAAATTCCAATGAGCAGATTTGAAAAGCCTGTTCTCTGTGGTGAAAGGAGCAGAAGAGGAAAGCCCAATGAAGACCTTGTTGGAGCCCCAACCCAGCTCCACAGCCTGGGCTGCATTCACCGGCAGCCGCAGAGCAATGAAAGCCAAGGCTGTCCGAGTCCCTGCTCCACAATCCAGGCACGCAGGTGGTTTGATCTCCTGCAGCCATGGCCAGAGTGAAACCCTGTGTCTCCCTGTCCTCTACCAGTGGCATAACAAGACTCAGGTCCAGTGGCTTCTGCCTCCCCACAGAGGTCACCCAGCAGTAGCAGGTATCCCAGGAAAGTGCCCTCCTCCCTCACAGACAGCAGCGAGGTCTGAGCAACAATCCCAGCAGTGTCAAAGGAACAAAGGCGTCCAGAATAGCACTGCACGGGTTCAGAAAATGAACTGTCATTGCAACTAAAGCGCACAAAGATAGGCTTAGAACTAAATCTATATAAGGTGACTGATAAAATAGAAAATTTAAATCAGATCATGAATCTTCTAATATATAACCAAAATGTCTGGGATTCAACTGAAAATCACTATTTATATCAAGAACCGGGACAACTACAATATGAATAAGAAAAGAAAATCAATTGATGCCAATACTGAAGATGAATCAGATGTTGGAATTCTCTGATAGGGGTTTTAAAGTAGCCATCATAAAAAATGTTTCAATCAATTAGAAATTCTCCTGAAACAAGTGAAAATATTGGAAAGTTCCAAAACATAAATGTAAGTAATTAAACAGATGAAATGAAAATTATAGAACTGAAAAATGCAATGACCAAAATAAAATAGTGTAGAGATGAGAGAGGACAGAATCAGTAAACTTGAATTTAATCAATCAGAGCATTAGAGAGGAAATAGAGAACAAGCAGAGCTTCAAGGATCGATGAGACAACAAACAGCAAAAGATCTAATATACATGTCATCATCAGAATCCCAGAAGAACAGTGTGAGACAAAAAAAAAGTATTTGAAGAAATGCTGGCTGAAAACATGCCCAAAATAAAGAAGCTAAGCAAACCCCAAACAGAACAACCCCTAAGAAATCCACACCAATAACTTTTTAGAAAAATAACTGATTTCAATGAAACAGGAAGGACCTAGAAGAAGCAACAGGAGAGCCTGGGCTGGATGCTGTGGCTCACTGGGAAGCCAGAGAAAAGGGGGCCTTGGAGACAGGGTTAGGGGGTGTGAGCCTGGGAGGAGCTCCTGATGCCCATTGCTCCCCTGGTTGCAAGTCTCCTGGGGACTCTTAGAGTTTAGGACACATGCCTGTTGGGGAAGGTAAGGGGAAGGGAATGGCGCAGGTATGCTCCCCAGGGGGAGAGTGTGCCCACACCAAGAACTTCTGAAAACTAGGGACAAAGAAAAATATTTAAAACAGCCATAGAAAAGTGACATATTATCGAGAAACAAACATACTATCTGCAAATGAACTTGAATGACAGAAAATTCTAATCTGAAACCATGGAGGCCAGAAAGGAGTGGCATGACATTTTTCAAGTGCTAAAAAAACAAAAACAAAAACAAAACACAACTGTACATTTCAAATCCTATATCTGTCACAATTAACTTTCATGAATAAAGGGGAAATAAGAACATTCTGAAATTTAAAAAAAAAAACAAAACAAGCCTAAGAGAATTTGTTGTTGGCTGACCTATCTTTAAAGAATAGCTAAAGGAGGCTCTCCAAACATAAAGAAAATGGTAACAGAAGAAGGCTAGAAAGTTTTAAAAGGGGAAGAACAACAGGATGGATAAAAATAGAAATAAATATAATTAACTATCCTTTAACTCATAAGTTTTTAAAGTCATAGTTTATGGTCGAAGCAAAAGTTATAACACCATCTCATGTGGTGTTCAACGCATTTAGAATATTTAGACAATAACACTTGAAAAGTGGGAAGTGTAGAGACCTAAATGGAAGGTTGGTTTCTACACTTTACTTGAAGTGGTAAAACAATGAAAGCAGTAGGCTGCAATTAATTCATATGTATATGTTCACAACTAGAAAAATTATTAAGAACACCATACAGAGAGCTATACTAAAAACATAAATAAATAAAAAATGAAACTCTAAAAAAAGTAACCCCCCAGGAAGGCAAGAAAAACAGAGAAAAAAGAAATAGAGGGAACAAACAAACAAACAAAAATTATAAAATGGTAGACTTAAGACCTGACATAAAAAATCAGCTAAAAACTCAAATGGTCTAAACATGCTAATTAAAAGAAAGACATTGACAGGGTGGATTTAAAAAAATAAAAGAAACCACAATCCAACTCTATGTTCTTTATATGAAACACATTTCAAATACAACTAGACTACTAATAAAAGGATAGAAAAAATATGACATGCAAACATTCATTTAAAATATGAGTGGCTATATTAATATAAGATAAAGACTTCAGAGCAAAAAAATTTACTAGGAAGAAAATATGTAACAATAAGACAATTTCTCCATTAAGAAGATAAAGGGATCTTAGATGTATAGAAACCAAATAATAGGGCTTCAAAATATATAAAGCAAAAACTAATAGAGATGAAAGGAGATATGGAAAAAGCCAGAGTTGTGTTGGGAACTGACTGAATAACTAGACAGAACATTAACAAGGATACAGAAGACGGGAACAACGCCATTAACTAACAGGATCTACCTGGCATTTATAGAACACTGCACTCAACAGCAGAATACACATTCTTTTCAATCACTCAGAGAACATTCTCCAAGAATGATCATATCCTAGGATATAAAACAAATCTTAAAATGCTAAGAAATAAAATTATACTTAATATGTTCTTTGGCTGTAATAAAGTCAAAGTAAAAATCAATAACAGACAATAGGAAAATCTCTATAAATACTTGGAAATTAAATTAAGGCTAGGAATAGGAAGGAAACAAATATTACATGTTACAAACATAAAACCAACCGTATACTTTAATAAAAACAATGAAAATTCATTGTTTTCTGCTTGAGGTAGTTACTGAGATTCATAACTATGTAAAACTTTGTTTTTAACAAAGCAATACTTGGACCTAGTTTAAAAAGACCAATCTTGCTAAGAGGTATATGATAACACATAGCTGTCCTCTGCCCTACACATTCCTGCCTTCGCTTTCCAATCCCGACCCCCACCTCAGACAACCATTTTCAACTCTTTAAAGCAGTTTCTTCCACTATAAGTCCTCACTTAACATCATCACTATGGGAAACAATGTACAACGAAACAAAATTTACCAAAGGCTAATTGATATAAACCAGAGGTAAGTTCCTAGGGAATCTCATCAACGGTATAATGAAATGATGTTATTTAAGGATCTGCTGTATTTCTAAATAACATGTTTATATTAATTTCTTGATGTATCTATTTTAGAAATGATCCACAACTTCCTGCAATGGCAAATGAGAATGCAGTTCTCTAAGTATGAACACTCATTTTTAAGGGCCGTGCAGGTCCAGGTGTTACTGATTATAGGAGGAAAGAAGGTATGTCTTCTGAAGATTTCTTCTCACTGGCATGAGTCTATCAATTGATGACCAACTTAGATAACTGATTACTCCCTCCAAGGCCACTTCCTTATACCTTTTTTTTTTTTTTCCTGATGGCCTATTATGAGCTCTTGCCTCAATGCCAACTGATATTTCAAGTGTTCAAGCAGAGCTGGAGAATAGTTGTGAAGAAACTGACAAATTTTAATGTTGTTGTTTTTTTAATTTCTCTTCTTACTCAACTTGCCCTACTAATTCTCACATGTAAGTATGACTATTAGTTAAGGCTACACAGTTAGACTGTGCTAAGAGCAAATACTGAGGCTGGGAGCAGGAGTTCAGAGGTCTGAAGGCTTACGACAAACACACTTCATATTTTCCATGTGTTTCACACTGGGCATTTAATCATGACCATGTCATTTGATCCCAGCAACTCTGTGAAACAGGTGTTGCTATCCCCATTTTACAGCTGAGGAAGTTCAGGCTCAGTGAGGACAGGTGACTTGAGCAAGGTCACAGAGCTCAGAAATGACAAGCTGGGGTGGAATACTACCCCAAAGTCTACGCTACTTCCACTATACAGCATGCTCTCTTTCTAGGCAGGCGTGGCACATCTTGACCTCAGCAAGATGTTACAGTTCTTAGGAACTTCTACAATGATCAGAGATAAAGGGCGCCTTTGGATGGGCCTCAGAGCATTAGAGTTTCCTTGTGGGGTATGCTAGGGATGGCATCAGGGACCCAAAAGACTGAGAAGCATCCTGTGAGTGGCTCTTCATAGAGACATTCTTACTTAAAGCACCAGAGAGGAGGGGGTGGCCAAGAATACCCAGCTTTTACACATTCCCCTCAGTTCGGGACCAGTCCCCATGCCCACCCCATGGTCTCTCACCATCTGTCCCTCTCCACACTGCCCACTAAGGCCAGGGAAACCCTGTGGGCTTGTACTGTTTCTCCTGCCTCACCGTATTACCCAAAGCCATGTGGGCCCCCTCGTTGCCCTCTGCCAGTCCCTACCAACGTGAAGCTCTTGGGCGAGGCTGCCCAGCGCTTGACCGTGGTGAGCGGCCACTCCTGCAGCACTTCCTTGGTCTTCTCGTCCACGCGCATCACTGAGTCCTTGGTGATGCCTAGCAGGCGGGGCACCAGCTTGTTCTTGCCTTTCATCTTTTCCTGAAACAGGAGATACCAGGTCAGCGCTCTTCTTCTGAATACATCTGATTTTGCCAAATAATCAATGACATTGCAATGTTTTACCTGTATTCAACTTACATACACTGTGTTTCAAAATAGGCAGAACTACAGAGTCTTAAAAATCTTTACTGATTATTAGTTTTAATAATTGTTTCAGAAACAGTAATCATGCCTATTAAATTAATGGATACCTACCTGTCACGCACACCTGAACAAATTCGAGATCAGTTAATAATTTAAGAGAAACATACAGGTGAATATTTTTGTGATCACTGAGTGCAAAAGGACTCTTTATACCAAAATAAAAAATATATATATAAAGGAAACGATTAATAGTTTTAACCACAAAATATAATGGACTTCAATATATCTAAAAAAGAGAAAGAGAGGTAGGAGAAAAAGAAAGAAACCTCATCATAGACAAAATGAAAAAGCAAATGACCGGGGAATAAATATTTACAACAAATACAAAGATAAAAAATTTCATATACATTGTATGTGAAAGGTTATCATAAATCAACAATAACTAGCAAAGAATATACACAGAAACTGTTTAAAATAATAATTAGGTAATAAGTAATCAACAATTGGATAAATGTTCATGTATAAGATGGCAGATTTACAAAAAAACAGAATTAAAGAAAATATAAAGGGGAAACACTGTTGAGGGAATTGAAAATGGCATAGCCTTTATAGAATAAATGTGACAATAAAGAACGAAAGCTTTAGAAATATTTTGACACATCTTGCTTTTAGAAACTTGTTAAAAAACAAATTATAAATGGATGTGAAGATTATACAGCAAGAAAGTTCATCTCGAGTTTACCATAGTGGAAATGAGAAATAACCAAATTTTCAATAAATAGGGGATTTGAAAAATTATTGCACAAATAACAGACTACTCTACAACTCTTAAAATGCATATTATAGGAAAACAATTGGACAATACAGTTTTCACAATATACTATAAAATAAAAATCAACAGTTTGTACAGCATAATCCTAAAGGAGGTAAAATTTTAAGCATAAATTTTAATTTAAAACATTAAATGAAACTTTAAAAAAGAAAATTTTATTATGTGAAAAAATGGTGGCAACAATCATCTCAAGTTATTTGTATTATTTTCTTGTGCTTTTACTTATTCCCAAAATTTCACCCAATACACATCTTTTTGTTGTCAAGGAAAAACAAACTTTTGCAATAATACTTGCTGAAACCTCGTGATGACTACACCACAATTCCCTAAGAAAACATATACAAATTAGCACCCACAAAGTGTGTATATATAAGTAGGTGTGAGTACAAGGGGACAGGCACTCAACACAGGGCAGGAGTGTGCTACATGTTAGTCTTTTCCATTAATTTTCAAAGCATCCCTTAAATGTTGGCATCATCATCATCATCCCTGTTTTGAAATGAAGGGACCAGCAACTCGCCCAAGGCAGATAGCAGTGAGTGGGAAAGCCATGATTAGGACACAAATTTGAATAGCTCAAAAATACTTCTGATTTCAAAAGCAGGCTGTCTACCACAGTGTACTTCTTCTGGGGGAAGCAACTGGAAAAAAGCAAAAAATGCCCCCTCCTAGTCCCCAAGGGCAGTTCATAAATCATCAGGTGGTGAAAGTCCCAGCACACCTCCAGCTTCCTCCCTGGAGGAAGAGATGACAGCATCGGGAATCTGGGTCGGGGGCCAAGGAGTGGAGTCTGCATTGCAAGAACCTCCCAATTCTGATGAAAGCAAAGAAGGGTCAGACTCTGTGGAGAGACGCCAGCTCCACAAGAGGTGAAATCAGTGCACGTGGAGGATGCCCATCAGTCCAATTTGGCTTCAGGAGCCACACGGAGAGTTAGGTGGAGAGGCCCTGGGCAGCTGGTTTAGTCACACATGGAGGAATGAGATGGTCAAAGGGTACAAACTTGTAATTGTGAGAAGAATGAGTCCTGGGGATTTAATGTACGTTACTGTGACTATAGTCAACAATACTGTATTATATACTTGAAAGCTGTAAAGAGAATAGATCTTAAATGTTCTCTACATAACAATAAAAATATGATAATTATGTGAGGAGGACATAACCTCATTGTGGTAATAATTTTAAAATATATACATGTAACAATTCATCACATTGTACACCTTAAACTTCCACAATGTTCTATGTCAATTATATCTCAGAAAAGTTGGGAGAAAAAGATAGCTTCATCTGATAATTTTATATGAAGCCACTAAGGTGTTTGATAATATTCAGCACCTATTCATTATAAATATTTCTTTAAAATACTGGAATACATATACTTTCTCAAAGAGTATTTCAATCCTATTATCAGTATTCTACTTGATAGAGAAATGCTAGAGAGAAATATATAAATATTGGGATATGAACAAGTTATCCTTTAAAATCTTACCCTTCAACATTATTTTGGAAGTTTCAGAAAATGCAGAAAGATTTTTTTTTAATTCTAAGCATTAATTCAGGGAATGAAGGAACAAAATTATTTATTGCTATGATTGTCTATCCTATAACAAGATACCAGAATCATTTCTTTCTTTTTAAAAAATATATTTTATTGATTTTTTACAGAGAGGAAGGGAGAGAGATAGAGAGTTAGAAACATCGATGAGAGAGAAACATCGATCAGCTGCCTCCTGCACATCTCCTACTGGTGATGTGCCCGCAACCCAGGGACATGCCCTTGACCAGAATCAAACCCGGGACCTTTCAGTCTGCAGGCTGACGCTCTATCCACTGAGCCAAACCGGTTTCAGCCAGAATCATTTCTTAACTATTTACTTTGAAATAATCACAGATTAACAGGATGCTATGAAAGTAATACAGACAATAAAAAAAATCAGATATAATAAGTGTGTGTGAGGATGTAGAAAAATTGGAGCCCTAATACACTACTGGTGGTCCTTTAGAAAATAGTTTGGAAGTTCCTCAAATAATTAAACATGGAGATAACATACAATCCAGCAATTCCACTCCTAGGCATACATATCCAAGAGACTTCAAGGCATATGTCCACAGAAAAGGTTGTACATGAATGTATATAGCAGTATTTAATCCATAGGTGGAGACCCAAATGTTTATCAGCTGATGAATGGATGAACAGTGTTATATTCACCTTAGCTCCTGGCAACCCCCCATCTTATTCTCTGTTTCTATGATATCCGCTTTTTAAAATTTCACATATAAGTGAAATCATATAGCATTTGTCTGACTTATTTCACTTAGCATAATACCCTCCAGATCCACCCATGTCATGGCAAATGGCAGGATTTCCTTCTTTTCTAAGGCAGAATAATATTACACATAATAATACTACACACCGTGGTAATTTTTGTTAGTGCTGTAATGATCAATTTAATTCTTCTGCATGTGAATGTTGTTTTCCCAACACCATTTATTGAAGAGACTAACTTTTCCCAATCTGTATTCTTGGCTCCGTTTGTCAAAATATTATTGCTGTATATGCATGGGTTTATTGCAGGCTCTTGATTCTGTTTCATTGACTTATGTCTTGTTTTTATACCAGTGCCATACTGTTTTGATTACTATTGCTTTATAATATAACTAGAAGCCCGGTGCACAAAATTCATGCATTTGTGGAGGTCCCTCAGCCCGGCCTGTGCCCTCTTGCAGTCTGGGAGCCCTCAGGGGCAGTCAGACATCCTTAGTGCTGCTGCAGAGGCAGGAGAGGCTCCCACCACTGCTGTTGCACTCACCAGCCATGAACCCGGCTCACGGCTTCTGGGTGAGCAGTGCTCCCGCCACCACCGCGCGCTCACCACCATGAGCCGGCTCCTGCATTGAGCATCTGCCCCCGGTAGTCAGTGTGCGTCATAGCGACTGGTTGTTACACCATTTGGTCAATTTGCATATTAGCCTTTGATTATATAGGATTTGAAATGAAGCTGTGTGATGCCTCCTGTTTTCTTCTTTCTCAAGATTGCTTTGGCTATTTGGGATCTTTTGTGGTTCCATACAAATTTTAAGATTTTGTTTTCTGTGAAAAATGTCAATGGAATTCTGATAGGAGTTGCATTGAATCTGTAGATGGCTTTAGGTAATATGAATGTTTTTAACAATATTAACTCTTTTGATCCATGAACATGGGGTATCTTTCCATTCATTTGTATTTTCTTTAATTTCTTACACTTTTAGGTGTATAGATCTTTCACTTCCTTGGTTAAATTTATTTCTAAGTATTTTTTTTATTGCTTTTTGATGCTATTGTAAATGGGGGTTGTTTTCTTTATTTCTTTCTCCGTGCATTCTGTATGCTGTCATCTTATTTGCCTTATTTATCTAATTTATTAGGTTCATTATTTCATAACATTTAATTATTCCTGAATTCTCAGATGTACTACTTTTAAAAGCATGCAAACTATATGGTCAAGTAAACAATATTTATGAAAATCACTTTAAAAAATAAAATGTAACTAAATAGGACCATTGAGTAAAAAATTAAAGTTAGTAGCATTTTCACTTTTATTATGTGATGGAAAACAAAATTATTGAAAACTAAAATTTGAGTATCTAATATGTATATGAAAGTTGTCAGTACTGCCTACTTCCTTGACCCTGACCTCACTACAAAGAGATGTAATTTGAAAAAAAGTGAGAAAAGGAAGGAAGGAAGGAAGGAAGGTAGGAAGGCCAATCTGTATTCTTGGCTCCGTTTGTCAAAATATTATTGCTGTATATGCATGGGTTTATTGCAGGCTCTTGATTCTGTTTCATTGACTTATGTCTTGTTTTTATACCAGTGCCATACTGTTTTGATTACTATTGCTTTATAATATAACTAGAAGCCCGGTGCACAAAATTCATGCAATGGAAATTCTATTCCTTTCTCATTTTCCTTAAATACTTTTGTTACAGAAGAGTCTTCACTTGACCAAATCTTAAAGACCCTGTGATAACCAGATCTATGCTCTATCTCCAATTACCCGACTAGTCATGGACAGATTATTCTCAGGTGTTAAACTGCTTTTGGAGAAAAAACTTTGTTCCTGTAATTTTCTGTTCAATTTCTTCTTCTTTCTTTTTTTATTAAGTTTATTGGGGCGACATCCTATGTAATAAAACCATAATATGCAAATCGAACAGCAGACCCACCGATCTGTATGATGTGCACTGACCACCAGGGGGCAGATGCTCAATGCAGGAGCTGCCCCCTGGTGGTCAATGCGCTCCCACATGGGGAGTGCCACTCAGCCAGAAGCCGAGCTCATGGGAGGCCAGTGCATTGGCAGTAGGAGCCTCTCCTGCCACCTCTGCTGCAGGTGGGCAGTAAGGAGCAAGGGGTCCTGGAGTGAGAGAGCCCCAGACTGTGACAGGGATGTCTGACTGCCAGCTTAGGCCTGATCCTGGCAGGCAGCGATCCCCTGAGGGATCCCAGACTGTGAGAGGGTGCCCCCCAAGTGCATGAATTTTGTGCACTGGGCCTCTAGTTGTTTAATAAAATTATATAGGTTTCAGTGTACAATTCCATAATGCACTGTGTGTTCACCATCCAAAGTCAAATCTCTTTCTGTCACCATATATTTGACCTTACTTTATAACTACATGTAGTTTACTGTATCTTATTTATTTCCCTAAATTTGCTGACCTATATGCATAGCACTGAAACTGACTGTGTGAAATTTGATGGAAAACAATGTAAATGTAAGAAATTAATTTCATATGTGAAAGACTTAAAAAAACCCTCAAAATAGATGGAAAGTGATGCCAATATCAGCGGACATGCTGAAAATTTAATCTCTGTTCTTGTGATAGGGATTACATTTTAGAACTGATCTGTCACCTGTTGCCCTACAAAATAATGAATAAAAATGAGCTTGGTCTTAGAAACAAAGTGATTCACCCATATGTTTTTCATTTGCAAGGGCTGGATATTTTCTGGTGTAAAACTGAAAAAGAAAAGGACTGAAATAGAGTATGTGAGCTCAGGATGCACAAAGGAGAAATGAAGCTAACAGGAGGGCTTATCAGTCAACTTAAGAACATACCTACCAAGGGCCTCCCTCTGAAATTCACGGGTTGAGTTTAAAAGAACCACCTCTTTCCTTCTGCTAGGAAGACAAATCAGAACCACCTTTTCCTTCTGTTAGGAAGATAAATCTGACGAGAACACATCTAAAGGTCACAGGAATCCCAGACCCATTTGCAAATATACATCTTAAGTTCCTTACAGACCACAGGAATTTGATTGGGTTTGCAGTGGTCAACGACCTTCACTTAGTCCAGGGCACTCTTGACAGTCTTAAGTGAAACATTCTCAGGGGAAAGTCATAATGAGCACAAGGAAACACACCGCTGCAATGACAGTGAGCCAAGCCCAGACAGCTGCCGGAGGACCGTGGGCAGCGAGGCTCACTCAGCAGCCTCAGAGATCATTCACTTCATGTCTCTCCAACAGCTAAAGTTGGGTCATTATTGGCCAGATGCTACCTCCGCAAATGCAAACAAACCTTCACAGAAAACACTCTAACAAAAGAAAAAGGTGTGGCAAGAGCAAACACTCTCTCCACCACCCTGTCCAACTCACCTTCACCAGGAAAAAGGACACACCATACGTCCGGAGGGACCGGGCGAGTTTGACGTACTTGACCTTGGCTTCTATTTCACTCATCTCTCCATAGCTCTTGTGCTCCTGCGGAAGGGATAGTAGCAGGGACTAGTTATTGCAGCTCCACCAAGAGGTGGACTTGGTGAGAGGTAGTTACTAAATGTGGTGCATGGAGTGTGGCTACGACTGACCAATAAGCAACATTTGTGTAGTAGACCCCTTCACTCACCAAGAGTCAGAGTACATGGAAAATTCTAATGCAGTGCTTCTGAACTAGAATTTGAGCCTCAAACTCCTACAGATTTTATAACTACA
>NW_006289718.1:265354-267195 GCF_000327345.1 Myotis davidii
GTGTGGCAAGAGCCAGCCCTCTCTCCACCACCCTGTCCAACTCACCTTCACCAGGAAAAAGGACACACCATACGTCCGGAGGGACCGGGCGAGTTTGACGTACTTGACCTTGGCTTCTATTTCACTCATCTCTCCATAGCTCTTGTGCTCCTGCGGAAGGGATAGTAGCAGGGACTAGTTATTGCAGCTCCACCAAGAGGTGGACTTGGTGAGAGGTAGTTACTAAATGTGGTGCATGGAGTGTGGCTACGACTGACCAATAAGCAACATTTGTGTAGTAGACCCCTTCACGACACATGTTCCAACTCACCAAGAGTCAGAGTACATGGAAAATTCTAATGCAGTGCTTCTGAACTAGAATTTGAGCCTCAAACTCCTACAGATTTCATAACTACAGGCACCAATGCACGCATGTGCAAGATGGCAGGAACAAGCTCCATAATTACAATCCAATTTTCAAATAACCCCATGTATCAAAACCAACACTTTAAATGAGAGCCAGAAAAACATCCTTGTCCAGGGAAGGTAGCATGCTAACATCCATCCACAAACATACAGTGTTCCAAAGAGCAGGTTACACAAATTTGTGTACATTGTCAGTCTGGGAAACAATACTTGGTAAAAAATAAATAAATAAATAAATGAATAAATAAGATTTATACACATGAAATTTACATTTCAACTTATATTTATATTTCAACATCAAAGAAGATTTTGATGTTTTGGATTTACTAGAGTGATTTTTTCATGGCAAAGTTGACGACAGAGCTTTTCTTATTGGTTGCCTAGAATAAACAACTCTCTTTTAGAATAAACCTGAGTTTTAAAAAGGTACCACTTGCCAAATTCTAGCCTCAAAAACCAACCTCTGGACAAAGAAGCAACTTGTAGCTTCTTCCTTGGTGCATTTTTAATGGCAAATCACCTTGTTTGAAAGCTACCAAGATAATACCTTGGAAATTAAATATATACACAAATTTTTTCTCAGAAGGGCTACGTAACCTTTAGCAAGAAGGTGGGGATTAAGATAATAAATCTGCCAGACGTAGAACTGTCAGCTCCTTTACTCTTGAGACACTCATCATTTAGTATATAAGCTGAGTACATGTCTGGGGTACAAATCTATCATGTATGGAGGCCCTTCTCATACTAATAAATGAGGGTAGGGAGTGAGAAGAATGATAAATTCACATTCCCAGTACCTGAAATATTCTCTTTTCAGCTCCTCTCTGCTTGATGTATTCTTTGGGCAGGAATTCCTTTAGACTGAGAGAGAGGAAGGGGAAAAGTACAGCATTTATGTTCTGTGATGAGAAGGAAAGAAAAGTCTTTTCGTAAAATTCACAGTTAAGTCACTAACTTTCCCAGTATTTTCTAGTTTTAATTAATAACAAACTGCCACATTCCACAATGCACTTAATAGGACACAGATATAAAACCAGACTGATAAAAAGGGTGAAGCTAACAAAGGTAAATGAAAAACAGTTTCTAGGATATAATATAACTAGAGGCCTGATGTATGAAATTCGTGCAAGAGTAGGCCTTCCTTCCCCTGGCAGCTGGCACCAGCTTCCCTCTGGCACCTGGGGCCCGGGCTTCATCCCTGGCCACCGGCACCCGGAACCTGAGCTTCCCTCACAGCCCCGGCTTCATGCAGAAGGATGTCCGGTCTAATTAGCATATTGTGCTTTTATTATTATAGACTAGAGGCCCAGTGCACGAATTTATGCATGGGTGAGGTCCAGCCAGCCTGGGCCCAATCAGGGCGGATTGGGGCTGGGCCTGTTGGGAGGAGGAGATGGCAGGAGGTGGGCCGGCCGGCCCACTCTGATCGGGGACCA
>NW_006289718.1:267448-293540 GCF_000327345.1 Myotis davidii
ATTTCGTATTTTAAATTATATTCAATACTAGAGGCCCAGTGCACGAATTCATGTATGGGTAGAGTCCAGCCAACCCGCCCCAATTGGGCTGATCAGGCTGGGCCGGCCAGGGGCAGGGGCCGTGGGAGGTTGGCAACCGGTCCTGCCCCTGATTGGGGTGAGGGGGGCCGATCTGGGGTGGGGCTAGGCTGGGGAGGGGCTGCGGGAGGTTGGCCAGCTGGCTTTGCCCCCTTTTGGGGTCGGGGGTGCAATCAGGGATGGAGTGGCCAGGGGGAGGGGCTGCAGGAGGTAGGCCACCCAGCCCTGCCCCCTATTGGGAATGGGAGTACAATCAGGGGCGGCCCGGCCAGGGGGAGGGGCTGTGGGACTATCGTGGTGGGGCAGGCTGATCGTGGCAGGGCTGACTGGCGGGGGGAAGGGAGGAGGCATTTGGCCGGCTGGCCCCACTCCTGACCGGGGTGGAAGAGTCCAATCAGGGGCAAGCCAGCAGGGGGGAGGGGCCGTGAGTTTGGCCAACCAGCCCCACCCCCTGATCGGGTGGTTCACTTGCCACAGTGGGTGTCATAGCAACCAGTCGTTATGGTTGTTATGGACATTACAGTCACTGGCTTTTTATATATATAGACTAGAGGCCTGGTGCATGAAAATTAATGCACTGGAGTGGGGGGTTCCCACAGCCTGGCCTGCCCCTTCTCATAGTCCAGGAGCCCTCAGGGGTGGCAGGTGACCTGGTGACCAAAGGTTCCCCTGGCTACTGGCACTGGCTTCCCTCCGGCACCCGGAACCTGGGCTTCCCTCACAGCCCTGGCTTCATGCAGAAGGATGTCCGGTCTAATTAGCATATTGTGCTTTTATTATTATAGACTAGAGGCCCAGTGCACGAATTTATGCATGGGTGAGGTCCAGCCAGCCTGGGCCCAATCAGGGCGGATTGGGGCTGGGCCTGTTGGGAGGAGGAGATGGCAGGAGGTTGGCCGGCCGGCCCACTCTGATCGGGGACCAATCAGGGCCAGGCCAGCTGGAGGAAGGAGCCTCGGACAATTGGCTAGCATGCCCCGCCCCCAATTGGGGTTGGGGGGCCAACTGGGGGCAGAGCTGGCCATGGGGAGGGGCTGTGGACAGTGGGCCTGCTGGCCCTGCCCCCAAATGGGGTAGTGGGTACCAATCAGGGGACAGTGGCATGGGGGGGGGCTGGTGATCATGGCCAATCAGGGCCTTCCGGCTGCCAGCTGGAGCCTTCCTTCATTCCATGCCACCCCCTGGTTGGCAGCACACGTCATAGCGAGTGATCGAGCTCCTGGTCTCATGGTTGAACTCCAGAGGGGACAATTTGCATATTAGGCTTTTATATATGTAGACTAGAGGCCTGGTGCATGAAAATTAATGCACTGGAGTGGGGGGGTCCCACAGCCTGGCCTGCCCCTTCTCATAGTCCAGGAGCCCTCAGGGGTGGCAGGTGACCTGGTGACCAGAGGAAGGCGATGCCCCCACCACACCTCTGCTGCTGCCACTGCCGGTAGCGCAAGCCTCCATCAGCCCTGGTTACCTGAGCCTCAGATGGCCCTAGGCAGCTGGGGGGCTGATGGCGAGTCCAACCACACCAAGCACCTGTCCCGCGCCCCCCCCCACCCTGGCTGGGCTGAAAGGACTGGGTGACTCTGGCGGGGCTGAGGGGACTGGGTACCACCATCTTGTGGCTATGGGCAACACCATCTTTTGTGATGGTGTAATGGTCAATTTGCATATTCCCTCTTTATTAGATAGAATAGTAAAGGGTACAAGAGTGTACAGTATGCTATTCTGTAAGACGGGGAGGACAGGATGTATTTTTCATTTTATATTGTTAATATGTATTTTTAAAACAATAGAAAGACATTCCCAGTACTAATAAAAATGATTCTCTATAGAAAGAAGGGAAAAACAGGGAGAGGGGGAAAAGGATAAAAAATAAACCTCCGTAAATATTCCTTATAGCATAGTTGTTGTTGTTTTTTTTTCATTTTAGAATCACATTAAATTGCAAAGAGGGGCAAAAAGCAACCTAAAAATCTAGAGCAAACTGAAACAAATCAACTTAACAGTATATCAAGTTGACAGCATTACTACAGAGAAAAATGATTTCAGGTAACATTGAAAACAGTCTTTTCACTATGCATCCCTAGTGAGATATACTTAAAGATGAAACGAACTACAGTGACTTGTCAAATACTGACACCATTATTTTACAACACCCTCCCTCTTCTCTCTATATATGCACACTCTATAAAAATTAGGATATTATATAACATGTTGTATACAATTAAGATAAAATGAGTAATTACCTTAGTTGTTAGTAACCTAGATTTTTAGCATAAAAGAAATAAAAATATAAAGCCAAAAAGTGTCCCTTCATTTGAATTGGAAATAAAGACTGGCATATCAGATTCATTTTATTTTTCTGAAAAGCATTTATTTTCTAGTTGTGTCCTCTTAGGAGGCTAAGAGCAAGGACAACCTGCTGGCAATAAACACCCCCAGCACCTTGGCTAGGTGGCCTTCAAATGCCACTTCCCACTCAAAGAAACCAGAGATCCTCTGAGAAATGGCTGCTTCTAGCCCTGAGCCAGCAAATGTATCAAATGTTTCTGGAGAGGGTCAGGGCAGGGCCTGGCTCTGGCTATATTGAGATTTGAATAGTGATGATGCCTGTTCAATTTGCAAACTACCTATAGACAAAAGCTGTAAGTACATTTCCTGGAATTTCAGGGATCTAGGCCTGAGTACCCGCAGAACACTCTGGCCCTGTCAAGAGACCCCAAGTCAGTCAGCTGGAAGGACCTGAGAAATATCCAAGCAGCACCGGGGATGTGATGACTATCATGAAGCAACTCTGTGGACAGAAATGAATGGCTGAGAGAACTGGACGTCATCCATGTCACAAAAGAGGAAGCTGAGTTCACAGAGAGGTAAGGTGACTTAGCGGAGGTCCCGGGACTTGTTAGTAGCAGGGAGCCTTTGACCTCCCAGACCCAGAGCAGGTCCACCTGAGCACACAGCTGTTGCAGGCTTTCCCCAGGAGGACACTTGCAAGGACAATGATGCAGTATCATGAGTAGGCCCAGGGCTGTGGGGCTCTGGACAGTAGCTCCTACACCATCAAAAAGGGAGTCCCGGCTGAGGTTACCAAAAGCACCCCAAAAAGAGCCCCACCAAAAACTCTGTCAGGATGATGACTGTTACTAGAAGAACAACAGACGGTGGTGTCCAGTGGCCAGGCAGGGATAGAATATGCTGGGCATTTATAACAACAAAGTTCTGTGCAGCAACAAGCTGCCCTTAATTGAAACTCTGCAAACTAAAACTCCCATTCTTCAGTAGGTACTGAATCTCTCATGCTTTGGTAGGTACCGAAAACAACTTCCGATTGCTTACACTAAATGTTGCAAGAGTCTTTGGGGGGAGTTTATTGTGAGGCATTTTAAAGGTGAAGTGAGTGTGTGTGAGCATGTGTGGTGTGTATTTTCCCTGAGGAATTCAGCACGAAGCTGGAAGGAGCAGCAGCCCGTCATCACCGCCTGCCAGGCGGCGGTACAGCAGGTCCCGCTCAGCAGTTTTCATTACCAACCCTGAGTTTGGAAGGCTCCTAAGCATCTGGGACAGTCACACAAGTGAAATCTCCCAGCCTTCGCTGAGAAAACGGGTTAGATTGTCAAACCTGATTGGAAATTTTTCTCCTAATTAAGCAAGCTCTGGACAAGCGAAGCCCCTCCCACTGCCTCCTTAGGCATTCCCACCTCACAAGGGCAGCTGTCTGGAGGCATTCGTTTAGACCAGCGGTTCTCAACCTGTGGGTTGCGACCCCTTTGGGGGTCAAACGACCCTTTCACAGGGGTCGCCTAAGACCATTGGAAAACACATAATTACATATTGTTTTTGTGATTAATCACTATGCTTTAATTATGTTCAATTTGTAACAATGAAATTGGGGGTCATCACAACATGAGGAACTGTATTAAAGGGTCGCGGCATGAGGAAGGTTGAGAACCACTGGTTTAGACCTTACTCCTCCTTTAAACCCTACTGCCAGCCATTTAGTGCCACCTTTCCTGAGTGCAACAATAACAGAGACTCCACTCTGTAAGGTGGCAGACCAGTCAACACTCCTCTTGCTCTCTAAGATGCCTGGATGTTGAAGGTTTGCAGTAAATAGATTCTGCTCTCATGAGCCCCTACTTCTGCTCTGGTCAAGTCCGCTGTATTTGTTCTCCAATCTTGCTGCTGCTATGTATAGTATGACTATGTAATAATACAACATAGCCCATAAGCTGCTAAAATAGTACAAAAAGAGAGCTAATGAATGCTTCTCATAGTAAATATTTTTTAAAGTTATTACATTAAATATAGGTGAGATAACTATAAAATCTTGAAAACACTGTCTTCATTTTGCTTCACAAATGTATTATTTTACTTTTCTTAATCCGCACCTGAGAACATGCTTAGAGAGTGGGAGAATGGGGAGGAGAGAGAGAGAGAGAGAAAGAGAGAGCGATGAGAGAAAACATTGATCAGTTGCCTTCTGCACACACCCAAACCAGGGATTGAACCCGCAACCCAGGCATGTGCCCTGACTGGAAATTGAACTGGCAACCCTTTGGTGCACAAGTTGATGCTCAACCAATTAAGCCAGGCCATGATTGTCTTTAAATTCTCTCCTAGTTGATGTCATTCATACAGGAAAGACAATGTAGAACTCCAATCAGGAGAACCCTCTCAAAGAAGAAACTTGAATTCTGTACTTTAAATAACTTTTTGGATTGTCCAACCAACAGTCTAAATAATGCTGATAGAGGGTTTTCACTATTAATAGCTGCCCTTTACTGAAAGTCACACACTGTTTCAGGTGCTTTACATGTACAAATAGATTAATTGAGTTCTGACAAAGCCCTTAGAAGAAAATATCCCACTTTATACAAGGAACAAAAGACTCAGTGAAACTAAGTAATTTTCCCACAATCATAGCCAACAACTTAAGCCTGGTCTGTGGGCTCCAAAGACCAGGCTCTTAGCCACTCAACACCCCAGTCCCTCCTAGTTACCTCTGAGTCAAAAGACTTATCATGTGATCAGTATTTCAGAACCTTTAGACAAAGAGAAATAAAATCACTGAAACACACAATCAATGCCCAAAAGCCACTGAATAAGGGACAGGGAATTTAATAAACACATTTGGGGGTGTGAGGTCTGGATTCAAATCTAGGTGTTCACTGACCTACATTTTCTTTCATGTATAAAATTTAAGCTGCTTCTACAAGTAATTCCAAAAGAGGTGTCCTACAGATGTCCTCTGGTCCGGCAGTTAGAATATAAGCACAACGTTAACTGCTTCTCACCTATCCTGGCGGTGACACCATGTACTTAGTTACATGACCAAAGACACGTCACCACCTCCCTAAGCTGGTTTTATCACCTGAAAAGAAGACAGGATCCCTTTCTGGGAGTGTTATTATTTACATGAACAGAAAACCATGGCTGCCCCTCCTCCCTGAGGAGTGAGGACATCAGCACTCACACACACAGCCATGCAGTGTCTGCCCAGCACAAGGTGCAGAAAAGAAGGGGACGGAAGGCAGAGGGTGCCGCTGGGACAGTGTCACCCAAAGGGCACTGGGACACCCAGGAGTCCTGAGACCAACCTTTATGTTGAATCACCAGATTTGCTATCACATGAGGTTCTCAAAATATGGTCTCAGAACCGGCAGCACACTGAATCAGAGGCTCTGGTGGCGAGGCCCAGCAGCGTGTGTTTTAATAAGCCCCCTAGACCAGCGGTCACCAAGCGGTGGTCCACGGACCACTGGTGGTCCGCGAGGTCCAAAAGGTTGGTGACCACTGCTCTAAACGATTCCAATGGGCAGTAAAGGTGGAGAACCACTAGCACGGTGTGCTGAGGGCTCTGATGATGAAATCAGACACTCTTGAGTTTGAACCCAGACTCAAAGATGAAAATGTCTGTGTGATTTACTAAATCCTGGCGGTTAACCGACATGATGACATAGGGGGAAGGAAGCCTTGGTTGAGTTGGGAAACACTTAGGGTGGGAAGAAGAAGGAGAGAGAGAGGATGGCATGGGAGAAGCACAGGAAAGGGGTTGAGGCCCTATCTCAGTCCCACAGAACCAGTCCCAATGCTCTTCAGTGTAAGGCAGGGAATGTGCCTGGAGGTGCAGCGATAGCTCTGGGCTGGGTACATTCAGAGGTTCCTGGTTTGAAAGTTCTGGAATCTGAAAGCATTTAGGGAGGAAGGCACCATGCGTAGCAGCTGCTGCTAGGAGGACCACCGAATGGTCACACCTCCCCAAACTGACAGAAGCTCTAGCTCACAGGATGGAAGCAAATAATAAAGAAACTAGTGGGTGAGGGACAGGAGGTAAGGTGGAGACGGTGAAGAACAAAAGTGGAAATGCCTGCTTCCTGGCTGAGTATGAAGACAGAATCAGTAGTCAAATTATTCTGACAAAAACACACAGAAGACCAACTCCAAAGGAAAAATATGTGTTTGAACATATGCCATGAGGAAAACTGACTGAAGACCTCCTAGTGCAGTGGTTCTCAACCTTCCTAATGCCACGACCCTTTCATACAGTTCCTCATGTTGTGGTGAACCCAACCATAAAATTATTTTCGTTGCTAATTTTGCTACTGTTACGAATCTGATATGCAGGATGGTCTTAGGCGACCCCTGTGAAAGGGTCGTTCGACCCCCAAAGGAGTCGAGACCCACAGGTTGTTTGCTTGTTGACAGTAAAATTATCTTGAGTTTGAGGGGAAATTTTCACAAGTCCACTCTGAATTCTTCCTCAACAGAGATTCGTACCCTTGGTCACTTTGCTTTCTCAGTAAAATACTTCTGCAGAACATGCACACAGAATGAGAGGCTACGGTAATCGAGGATGGCAGGCCTCCTCTGCCTGTGACCCAACTGCCTGCACCCAACCACTGGACCATTTACTCCTGTCGCTCAGAGCCATGGAGCCTCTTTGTTCGCCTCCAATGCCCATTAACTTTTCCTCTGCCACATGTTTGATATCCAACCTCAGTTGACTATAAGCTTTCATCAACTCACAAAGACTATCAGAATGGTCTTTTTTAAAGAAATGCTCAATGTGGAAACATTTTGAACCATAGAGAAAAATATACACCTCATAATGTATATACCTATCACCAAGGACAAAAACATGTTAACATGTTATGATATTTGCTTTGTGATTGCTAACTCTCTCTGTTTTTAAAGAATTAGAGATTAAAAATTTAGCTGAAGTCCCATACCATCCTTCTTTCTCCCCCTAATGGGAGTCACTTTCCTGAAGTTAGTTTCCCTGCATATTTTATGTTCCGACATCTCCTTGTATCTATAAACAATATCCTCTGTTTTTCTTTGTATTTTTAAATTCAACAGAGTCATATTCTGAAACGTCTTGTTTCTTCTGTAAAGTACTTTGGTGCTTTCATACATTAAAGCATGTGCCCACCTGCTGGGTCATAAACTCTATCTTTATTGATTTTGCATTCTGGGTCACTTATGAGGCTATTTTCCCATAACTTTATAAGTCAGTTGAATTTCCTCTTCTCTAAGGAACCTAATGCTATCCCTAGGTGATATTTTGCTTAGATGATTTTTTCCCTTTTAATATCATTTTATGGATATTAACTTGTTCTTTGTAGAGTACATTGCAAATATGCAAATTTCTTCTTCCAGTCTGGAGCTTCACTCTTAACTTCCAATATTTTAAATTTAACAAAGGTAGGTTTATCAACCCTTAGTACTTTTATACCACCTTACATCAATAATAGTGTTTTCATCACTATAGCTTTGTAAGAAATTTGGATAGTTGTGTGAGTCCTCCACGTATCTTCAATCAGTGTTGGTCATTCACATGCCTTAACTAGTCCATATTAAGTTTTTAATAGTTGTATTGAGATATCCATATTTTCTGCAATAACCTGGGCCTAGTTTTTGTTTTGTGGGTTTTTTTAATGCTATATTTTAACTGATAAGGCTATTTCAAGATTATAGGTCTATCTGGACTTTCTAATTATCGATTTTATCTAGATTTTAAATTTTTTTACTTCAAGTTTTCATTTTATTCTTTATAACTTTTTGAGATCTGCCCTGTTTTCATTACTAATAATGTTTATTTTTTACTTTTTTCTTATTTTGTTGCTCTTGATCAACTTTACCAGATTTGCACATATTTTGTTAATTTATTCTAAGCAGCAACTTTTTTGTTGATTCTGTGATTTGTACTTCATTACTTTCTCTTGACTAAAACCTTTTCTTTCTTTTGATCTTGTTCTACTTATCACTCGTGAGGGAGGTTGTGTTCAATTATTCCAATAAAATTGTGTGTCAAAAATTCTCCTTGTAACACTGTCTGTTTTTCTTTCATGTACTTTAAGGTAACGTTAGGTGCATGCGGGCTTATTATTAATATACCACCCTGGTGAATTAGTCCTTCTATCTTTATTTACTTTATTTAAAAATATATACTTTTATTGATTTTTAGAGAGAGAGGAGAAAAGAAAGAGAAACATCCATGTGAGAGTGGAACCTCAATCCGCTACAAACTGGGCATGTGTTTCATGTTGCTATTTCATATGTTTATTTCACATGTTTATTTGCCAGACTGCAGTATCAAAGGCAGCAAAGAATTCGTATGTATCTCCTTCTACCTTCCCTATGCCTGGCACAACACAACAATGAAGTCCTCCATGAGTTGAAGAACACCACGTGGCATGCTTGCTGAAAGCACAGAAGAGCATGAAGTATACATGCGACTATGGGTGTGTGTGTGTGTTGCTTATACGTCATGCTCCCACAGACTGTCCCTTTCTGGAACCCTGCAGATGACTGAAGAAAACTGTCACAGAGATACAGCACATCAGACTGGATCTGGGAGAGTGGCTGTTTCGTGGCTTCCAGCTCTCACTGGTTCTGTGCCTTGCTTCTCTATCTCTCTTATGCCTCTTTTCTCCATCTCTAGAACTGACAGGGGACATTAAATAATCCTTAAATCCATGAAAACTGAAAATCTTTCAGTCTCTGATTTTCATTATTCTTAATAAACACCTTCACCAAGATGGTATTGAGTCCAGAAATCATTAAAGGGCCTGAAGAAAGGTATGAAAGGCTCTCATATAGCTCCTCTATATTCCCAGGTTTCAATCTTTCCAGGTTCTTCCTTTGTTCCTCCAGCCCCAGGGGCGCTAGCTGCTTCCTGTAGTTGCAGACTCCGGGATGCCTTAGAGCCCCCTTCTTTCCTGTTTAATTACTAGTTATCAGCTTTGTACCAGGTTAACAATTCTTTCCATTCCATTTTCTCGGTTTAAATAATTAGTATGGTTTCTGTTTCCTGCCTAGATGCTAATTGAAAAAGGATAACAACACCTACTTCATGGAGTTGTGGAGGAAAAAGAAGTCCATATGCTGTTGACTTTGAGCAAAAATGCTAAACAAATTTTCGAAAATTGAAAGAAATGTACTCACTAAATGTACCTCATCCAGACATTCTGTGGGTGAAATCTCAGCCTGGCTGTGTCTTCAACCTGGCTCTGTGACAAGTCCCACCTTCTCACTATTTTTCTGTTTTAAACTTTGAATTGTTCAAGCAGATGGGACATAGGAAAGCAAATGGGGAAAAATCTAAAGCCTGGCCAACATGGTCCAGACAGTCACCGGGGACAGCTCAGGCACATGGCCCCAGGAGGCTCCGACTATCCAACACGCAATCAGGGAAATGTGGTCTCGCTGTTTTGTTTTAATTACAAGGAGACGAACATCCTCGGGAACTTTTACCTGCACAGTATGCACAATAATGTACACAATGAAACATCTACATTGGGTGAAAATGCTTCATTACCGAGACTAGATTTGGTCTAATTAAAAAGTAAATCAAACTGAGGAGAAACTAAGATGGCGGCAGAGATAAACACCGGGAAATTAATGCCGCTCACAACAATTGATTAATACCTCAGAGAAACAACACGGACTTCATCCAGAACCACAGGAAGCCTGGCTGACTGTAAACTCTACAACTAGAAGGAAGGAAAGACACACTGAGACCCGCAGAAGCTGCAGGAGAGCAGGGCAGAGGTGCGGGGCGCTCGTGCACAATAATGTACACAATGAAACATCTACATTGGGTGAAAATGCTTCATTACCGAGACTAGATTTGGTCTAATTAAAAAGTAAATCAAATTCATTTGGGAAAATAATTGCCACCAGGCATAATAAGCTTGTTTTAATTTGGAATCTTCGTAAGAAGACACATTCCACCAGAGGCATGAGCTTCATACTATAAACTCAGAAGTATGAAAACTGACTAAATACAATTGCTTAACTTTGGCTACCTTCAGAGTATTACGAGAAGGGACGTCTTTAATGGAGTGTCAGTATCCCACATTCAGTGTGCCCATAGGTCGCAGAGAGACACTGTGAGAGCAAACGGATGCTCCAATCGTGCTTGTCATCCCCACACTAATAGTCAGCGGTACAAAACCATTCACTGTGATATAGCTGGCACAACCAGTGACACTCAGGGAAAAAACAAAGGACCTTGGAATCACATTTTAGAGTACTTTCCTAATCTTGCTGCATATTGGGAGACCAGTGACGGGGACAACTTTGAAAGTAGGATTCCCTTTGTAAATGATAGGGCCCAATGTAAGTAGTCAGAAGCCACTTGTAGAAAAGAACTCTATGCAGCTGAACAGGCTGCTTCCTCTCTGTGACTCTTCTGCCACATACATCACATAAAATACATTGCTTTCTAAATTCACAAGGGGGCCCTGGGAATTAGCCATCCCAAAACTCTAGAGAAAAGGCATAATGAAATGACTGGGGTAGCATCACCATTGTAGGCACCCAGTGAATGGCTTCATTTAAGATCATCTTCTCATCAGGGCCACACAGGCTACCAAACATCTTATTTAAAAATTTTATCTCAGACATCTCACATAGCAGAATTTTCACCAATACATCTTCTAGGGTAAGAGAAACAAAGGAAAACAATAAACAAATGGGGGCTACATCAAACTGAAAAGCTTCTGCACAGCAAAAGAAACCATCATCAAAATTAAAAGGGAACCTACTGTATGGGAGAACGTATTTGGCAATGATACACCTAATAAGGGGTTAATTTCCAAAATATATAAAGAACTCATACAACTCAACAAAAGGAAACAAGCAATCCAATTACAAAATGGGCAAAGGACCTGAGTAGACACTTCTCCAAAGAGGAGATACAGATGGCCAATAGACATAAAAAATGCTCAATGTCACTAATAAGAATGGCTATCATCAACAAATGACAAGTGTTGGCGAGGATGTGGGAAAAAAGGGAACCCTAGTGCACTGTTGGTGGGAATGCAAACCGGTGCACCCAGTGTGGAAAACAGTATGGAGCTTCCTCAAAAAATTGAAAATGGAAGTGCCATTAGATCCAGCGATCCCACTTCTGATTGGTAAATCCCAAAACACAATCAGAAAGAATATATGCACCCCTATGCTCATAGCAGGATTGTTTATAATAGCTAAGATCTGGAAACAGCCCGAGTACCTGCCCATCAGATGATGGAATATAAAAGCAGTGGTACAGTTACACAATAGATTACTATGCAGCTGTGAAAAAGAAGGATCTCTTACCCTTTGCAACACCATGAATGGACCTGGACATTATTATGCTAAGTGCAATAAGCCAGAGAAGGACAAATTTCACATGATTCGACTTCTATGTGGAATCTAACGAACGAAATAAACTGATGAACAAAATAGGTCCAGAGGCATGGATGCATGCAACACACTCACAGATCTCAGAAGGGGATGGGGTTTGAGGGGAAGACTGAAAGAGATTAACTGAAGAACTTATATGCATATATGCATAGCCGCATGGACACAGACAATAATGTGGTGAAAGCCTGGGGTGGGGTCGGGGGGTGGGTGAAGGGGACATCTGTAATACTGTCAACAATAAAAAAATAAATTAAAAAGTAAAGAAATGGATATACAGAAAAATAATTATTTTTTTCTCCATTGTCTCCTGTTCTTCATCAGTCACTCAAAGAAACAGAAACAAAAGATGGATGTTGTTTCCTCCAGGGCCTGATGAGTTCTTGGTGTTTATCCATGTCTGTGGCCACAATCCACAGTGTCTGAGGAGACTTCACAATCCACATGTATCTGAGGAGCCAGATGTGAGGCGAGAATGTGGGAATAGGAAACTTTTAAAAGATGGTGTACACGTGGTCTTTCATAAGGCGTCTGGGTGTCAGAACAGAGAGAAAGGCAAGCTTCCCGCGGCTGCTGCAGGAAGGAAGCCAGACCGACTGGGTACAAATGGGCCCTGAGGAACACTTGGCCATATGACTCGTTTGGTGAATGTAGAATAGAAGAAGTGACAGGACCTGCTCAAAGCCATGCTCAAGGTCACCATACAGTATATTGTAGGACAACATCACTTTGGAAAAGCTCCCTGGGACCCATTAACCCAAAGGAAGAGTTGTTTAAACCAAACAGCATGTTGGCCAGGCATTGTCTGCCACCAGGAGAAAAGTCATGTTTTCTTCTTACTATGTAGATAGGGCATATGCTGAACCCCATTACTTCCCACCAAGGTGAAAGTGGGGACAAGGCCAAATAAGCATTTATGTTGTCCTCTCGGCTCCCTACACTTGGACACAGTACAATGGATGACCTGCTCAGCACATCTCATGTTGGCACATCCTGCAGGAAATCTGACCCCTAGGAGGAAGCAGAAGAGAAATGGAAAAGGCGCGAGGGTGATGAAGGAAAGGAACTTTACCAGAGGAAGGCACATACAAAGCCCTTGGAGAAGCCCAGATCAAAACAGGAGAAAAGATCACATCAGACAAACAGCAGCCAATGTGAGGCTGGGCCTATCCTCCTGTGTATTTCTAGAAAACCAACCCTAATGCCCATGATCTATGGGACCAGGATGGGTCTGTGGGATTAGCTTTTTCTTCAATCTCCAAGGCAGAAAAAAACACCCCATCCTATATAATAAAAGGGTAATATGCAAATAGACTGAACGGCTGAACAACCAGAATGGTGGCCCCTTGCCTTGCCTGCCCTGACCCCCAGTGGGCCCCCCCACCCGGATTGGAGGCAGGGCCAGCTGGCAAACCGCCCACGGCCCCTCGCCCCAGCCGGCCCTGCCCCTGATTACCCCCACCCCAGCTGGCCCGCCCCCAGTGGCCCCCATCAAAGTGGGCCAGCTGGACCCTATCAGTGCACGAATTTGTGCACCAGGCCTCTAGTCATTTTATAAAAGAGCACCAAAGACCTGATGGGTGAAAAAAGTGGAGAAGTGTTTCACATCATCCTTTCAGAGCAACGAAGAAGTCGCAAGATTGTGATAAAGAATGTGAAGTTCTGTCATTTATGCTCTGTGTTCCATACAGGAATCTTAACAAAAAAGTTAAAAATGACAAAATTTGGCCCTACATGAAGAAGGAATCCTCTAACGGGCAGAGATTTCAGAAGATGGAGGAAGTGACTGAATTCAGAGGAGGGCTAGGATAGGCCAGACCAGATAGCTCCATATTCTATGGTTTAGAGCAGCGGTTCTCAACCTGTGAGTCGCGACCCCTTTGGGGGTCGAACGACCCTTTCACAGGGGTTGCCTAAGACCATCGGAAAACACATATATAATTACATATTGTTTTTGTGATTAATCACTATGCTTTAATTATGCTCAATTTGTAACAATGAAAATACATCCTGTATATCAGATATTTACATTACGATTCATAACAGTAGCAAAGTTACAGTTATGAAGTAGCAACGAAAATAATTTTATGGTTGGGGGTCACCACAACATGAGGAACTGTATTAAAGGGTCGCGGTATTAGGAAGGTTGAGAACCACTGGTCTAGAGGAACTCACAGGCTGACTGAACTGGGAGCAGATAACCTTCAGTCATCCCAACACTGAATTTCCAGGCCACCTGCTTTCCCCACGGTTGAGTTTGATCATACACTCAACTGAGTAAAAGCCAACAATCTCACAAATGCTTGAAACTACAGTACATATTTTATGTAACTACCTCAAAAATAAATAATGAAAAGAAAAACAGAGGAGAAAAAAGAAAACCAAAAGATCATTTACTCTAGGAATCCCGGTTTGTGTTTATGTTCCACATGAGGTCCAAATTGTATCTGGGCTTGAAATCCACCAAACTCACAGGCTTTCTCGAAGGAGACAGGGTGGGAGCCATTCAGGATATCATCCCGAGCCTGCAACACAAGAGGAAGCAAAAAGCATCAGGAGCTTGGGGGTCGACACATTCTGCCTGCTGACAGGTTCCTGCACTTGGACGCACCCACTCAGTGCAGCAAGGGGAAATGTGCCCGCCGGCCCACAACGATGCATCCAGGACACGGTGGTGACTGCAGCACAGCAGGAGTAAGGCAATAAGAAAACAAGTCTTTGCCCCAAATTGCCTACAGATGGGCAGCCTCAGCAGTGCCCTGTATATGAAAACTAAAGCTTGAGTATACTCTAGGAAGGCAGAAGTGGGTCATGAACAATAGAAGCAAAGAGAAATCCTTGTGAAATGATTACATCTATGGGGGGACAGTGAGGGGGGGTACAATATACTTTCTATAACCCTAAATCATAAAAGGAACAGCAAAATTACCTAGAGGTAAAAATCAACCCAAACCCCATCCCAAGATATAAAAGGAGGAATGAGGAGAGAGAGAGTCAGACACAGGAACTCACTGCTGCAGATATTTAGGGGAAATGATAAGCAAACGCACAGTCTTAGAATGAGGAACTCACTGTGTCTGAAGTTTTTCTCTCACTTCTTGACCCATCACTGCTGTTACTATTTATTTTCTTCCTTCCTTTCTTTCTTTTCTTTCCCTCTCAGATGGACATGCTAACCTACGGCTCTGAGCTGTCTTATTGCCCTACCTCTCTTCCTTCCCTCCTTCCAGCCTCTTTCCTCCTAGCTCTCCTTCCATACCCTTCGTCCATCTATTAACTAAAGGATCGGCAAACCTTTCCTGTAAAAGGGCAGAGAGTCAGGTCAGGTGGGCCTGCTGTCTCTGTCAGAACTACTGAATTCTTCCCTGAAGCACGAGAGCAGCCACGGACAACACACAAACAATAATGCATGAGGGGATTTACCAATGTGTACTATGTTAACAAATGAGCTGTGTTTTAATAAAACTTTATTTACAAACACAGGGGACACTGTGGCTGCACTTTTTCTGTGGGCACATATGTGGATAAACAGAAGGAGGAGAGAGGGGAGGAGGAAAGGAAAGAATAAAAGAAGTGAGACTGGGGGACAGGTGGATGTTTTCCTTGAGCCAGAAGAAACCTTGGGGACGGTCTAGTTGCAGTGATGGTGAACCTATGACACGCGTTTCAGAGGTGACACGCAAACTCATTTTTTGGTGGATTTTTCTTTGTTAAATGGCATTTAAATATATAAAATAAATACCAAAAATATAAGTCTTTGTTTTACTACGGTTGCAAATATCAAAACATTTCTATATGTGACACGGCACCAGAGTTAAGTTAGGGTTTTTCAAAATGCTGACACGCCGAGCTCAAAAGGTTCGCCATCACTGCTCTAGTGCGAAGCCCACATCTTACACATTGGGGAACCGCAACTCTGTTAAGTTCAAGGACTTGTCTGAGCTTAAAAAATTAGTTAATAGTAAAGCAAAAAAGGTTATTGAGAGAATGTTGCTCAGTTAATGAGAAGCACTGATTTTCTGACCAATTTTTGCTTGTATTCTAAGATGTTAGCTAAGCCAGCTTTAGTGCATTTGAAGTGGTGAGCTAGCTAAGGGCCTTGAAGCCAGGCAGAGAGAGATAGTAGCAGCCTCCAGGTCCCAGTCTGGGAGGCCACATAAAGGCCCTCTTCTGGATGGCCAGCAGCTCATGTCAAACACCAGCCTGCACCACAACCAAACACGTGTGAGGAACCCAGGAGCCATGCCCCTGAACGGCATGCACGCACATGATAGAAGCCAGAGCCAGCTCCCACGCAGCCCCAATGCCAGCCCCAGCCAGCGCCTTCCTGAACCCTCACCAGCCTCCAGGTCTGAGCATCAGAGGGAGAGGTACCTGAACATAGAGCAGGTTCAGCTGCACCGGGTCTCTCGAGTCCACGTTCTGATCCGAGTAAAAGAACTTCCGTCTAAGCAGCAACGTTTCGTTTTCATCGACTCCTTGTTCTCTGAATGTCCGGCTGTGATCCAGCCAATTCACTGCAACACAGCACCACAGATAAAAGAGCCGTGTTTATTCTTCCTCTGGGTTTAGGGGATTTATCAAGACAGCAGCATAATCCAGACCAGATTTCTATAATGCTGACATTCAGGTACAGTTACTTCTTACATTAGAACTGTGTGTTCTAACTTTGCGAATAATTTCACATATGCCCTCATGCACCATATGACACAGTGAAGGGAAATGAGAGAACATTCCAAGCCATTCTGAAACTTAGTTAAAGCCCCACAATGAATTTATAATATGCCCCTTCCTTCTGGGGGTTAAAAGGAATAACGAAATCAATGCTGTATGCCAAGACAACCCAGTTAGCATTTTCCTTTAAGTCAGAGTGGATACTTCCATCTCATCAGGTGAAATAATTTATAAGCTTTGAGCTTAAGAATTACCTCCAACCCTAAATAGAAAAAAAAAGGAGGAAAATGAAAGTAGTTGGCGGGGGCGGGGGGGACACAAAGGTAGCAGGGGGTGGAAGAACCCTGCCCATGGCCCAGCTTGAATCTCACTCAGTCAGAAAACGCACAGCTGATGTCAAGGTGCGTAGGCTTCTACTCTCCCCACAGCTCTCATTCCCACAGTCCTCCCGGGGCTCCACACGTACATTGTGAGTAAATATGTATTACAAGCCTCACTAGATTATACGCAACCTTAGCACGGGGAATGTGTTGGGTTGACCTCATCTCCCATAGTACCTAGGAGAGTATCATGCACATTATAAAAATCCTTGGGATTTGTCTATGAAGGTCTCCCTGGGAAAGAAGTATGCAACTGGAAATCAAATAAGGTAGAAAAAAAGCGAAAGGAGAAAGGGTCAGAGGAAATGAAAGTCCCACTGAGGATCAATAAACATAAAGACAATGATGACATCTTCCCAATGCAGCAGCAAGAGCAAGAACAATGGGAGAGAGAGGTTTGAGAAGGTCTAAGTGGCCTGCACATGAAGTAAGATCCCCTGGTGGGGGGAGGTGTCAGGGAGCCAGTGCACACAGCACAGACCTTTTGGGGACACATGGAGCATACAAATGGCTTTTCCAAATATTAACAGTGTGGCCATACAAAATTATTTTCCTGTGGCAAAATTACATTACCGTTTTGTAACCCCCAAGGAAATCATGTATCCAGGCAGTTGTCATGAGTGGCTGTTAACATCACAAAAAAAGGAGACAACCAGATACAAGTTCCTGATGGGAAGTACAGCAGGTCCTTGAATGACGTCATTTTGCTATAATGTTGATGAGATGCTGTAGGAGCTGAAACCTTGTTTTTGTCAACTGGTCTCTGGTAAAATTGGTTTCATTATATGTCATTTTGCTGAATGTCGCAGAGCCTATCGATGATGTTAAATGAGGACTTAATGTACACAACATCACATAGGAAGGAGACTGTATTTTTAAAAAATACACATGCACATGAATCTGATCCAGCCTGCAGATCTCAGGAATTAAAGGGGATAGAAGAACATATTAAATGACACCATGGGTATGCAACCAACAAAATCCAGATTACACAAAACTCTATACAAGTAACAAGATGGTGTCTTGCCCCTAAAAATTTGAAGAAGAAAAAATGTAAAAGATGTAGGGAAGATCTCGACACTAAGAGGCAAGCAGTGTATCATTCAACATAATTTGGACCACAGTTCAAACACTGTTGAAAAAAAAATTTCTTTAAGACAATGGAGAAATGTAGACATGATTTGTCTATTTGATATTGAGAGATTACCTTTTTAGATGTGAAATGGCATTTCAGCTACTTTTTCTTAAGAGTCTCAATACGTTAGTGACAGAGACCAAAATATTTACAGATGAAATAAAAAACAGAAAGAAAAAAAACAAAACACACAAACACCTGCCCCGGGTCATACAGGTGATGGGAGGGGGCGGCGTGGCAAACCCATGTGCCTGCCTCCCTTCCGCCCAGACACTTACAGTCATCATCCGTGTGGAGCTTAGCCTTCAGCTTCTCCATTTTCCTCTCGTCTCGTAACAGCGTCCTGTCTTTTTTTAGCGTCCCCGTCCCTTCCTCTTTCTTTTCTTCGATTGTTTCTTGGATTAAAGAGTATTCTTCATAGTTTGTTATTCCTAAAAATATGTTAGGTTATATGATCAGAGGCTACACATCGCTATCGCCCTTATTAGTGTGGGTCCTGTCCTATCCAAGGAGTCCCTGGTGGCAAAGGACAGAAAGAAGCGTTAGCCCAGGTGAGGGTGGGGGCCATCCGTGGAGCACATATCAAATAACTTTGGCTAAATGAAGTATGTCCAGGTAGGTAAGTTACACTCATAATGTCATGTTCCATTCTCCTGTCTTGTTTTTAAGAAACAAGGAGAGCCCTAACTGGTTTGGCTCAATGGATGGAGAGTCGGCCTGTGGACTGAATGGTCCCAGGTTCGATTCTGACTAAGGGCATGTACCTTGGTTGTGGGCACATCCCCAGTAGGGGGTGTGCAGGAGGCAGCCGATCGATGTTTCTCTCTCATCGATGTTTCCAACTCTCTATCCCTCTCCCTTCCTCTCTGTGAAAAATCAATAAAATATATATATTTTTTTAAAAAAAGAAATAAGTAGAGATCATGCAGAACAAAGCAAGACAATGTTAAACAAGAAGGGGCTGAAGGAACTGGGCTTCCTTTGAATCTAGAGGAAACAAAGACAGGCCAGGCTACTTTCTTTAAATATGTGAAGGGCTCCATGTAGAAAGGAAACAGGGTTGTTCTCTGAGGAGATAAACAGAAGCTACGAGAAGAAAAGCTCTGTAACAACCAATCATATATAGGCTGACCCCAGGAGTCTTTATGGAGATAATGCCCAACAGTGGTGAGAGACTGAATCATATGACTTCAGAAACATTATTTTCTACTAGAGGCCCGGTGCACGAATTCGTGCACCAGTGGGGTCCCTTGGCCTGGCCTGCAGGATCGAGCTGAAACCAGCTCTCCGACATTCCCCAAAGGGTCCCAGATTGCGAGAGGGCACAGGTCAGGCTGAGGGCCCCCACCAGTGTACAATTGGGGCCAGGGAGGGACACAGGAGGTTGATCAGCCAAGGAAGGACCTCGGGAGGGCTCCAGGGCATGTCTGGCCCATCTGGCTCAGTCCTGATAGGCCAGACACCAGCAGCAAGCTAACCTACAGGTTGGAGCGTCTGCCCCATGGTGGTCAGTGCACATCATAGCAAGCAGTTGAGCAGCCTTAGCATATCATTAGCATTTTATGCTTTGATTGGTTGAACGGCTGACCAGACAACTGGACACTTAGCATATTAGGCTTTTATTATCTAGGATTTTTAAAATTCCTCATCTTTTTTTGAATGTTTTTATTGATTTCAGGAAGGAAGGGTGAGGGAGAGAGAGAGACAGAAACATCAATGATGACAAAGAATCATCAATTGGCTGCCGTCTGCATTTCCCCTACTGGGAATTGAGCCTGAAACCCATGTGCCCTGACCTGGAATCGAACCATGACCTCCTGGTTCTTAGGTCAATGCTCAACCACTGAGCCACACCAGCCAGGCAAAAATTCCTTTTTTTTTTTGAAAGGGAAATAAAAGCTCTCAATTTTGACTTAGTAGGAGAGTTCAAATGTTTATAAACCAGTTAGTGAGTTTGCAAATTGAGAGAATAATCAGACTCTCTTGGGAATGGCAGACATCAGTGCGTTAGGACACACTCAAGATGGTCTCAGCAACGAATGAGGGGGGAAATAAAAGTAGAGGCATGTGATTCACACAAAACAAAAACGGGAATCGAGGCAGGTGCATACTCACCTATCCTGCTGCAAATAGTCACCAGTAGCTCCCCGACCGTCTTGGAGTCGTCCACCATCACCGTCTTCACAGCCCCATCCAGCATCCGAATTTTCTGCGGCCTCTGTTTCTTTTTGTATTCCAAGATGTCCTAGGACAAACGACACAAACAGGTCATACTGCATGTGGGACAGGATAATGGACTTGGACACTTTCTTTAAAAAGTGAACTTTCCCAAGCACGTTCTGATTTCTTTCTTCAAAGTGTTCATATTTTCGCCACTAAAACGGAAATGCCCAGGCTAAATAATTGCTTTCATCAAGATTTCTTAAAAACCTGATGGTGCAACTGTACCTAAAGAATACACTGATTAGCTCATAATTAGTGAAAACTAACCTCTGTAAAGTGGAAGCAGCATATGCCCTCCTGACAGGCTGGGGATGCTCTGCTCTAATGAGAATTAGCAGAGGAAAATTCCTACCTGCCTTTAAAAAGACAGCAGTGTGCGTCTCCAAGTATCTCTTATTCAGTTATAAGCAATGTTTAATTTCCGTGTCATGGAGCCCATAAATAATACCCCCATAATTCTTCACAGTCGTGGTGTATCACAGTAGAACTGGTTTTCATTGTAATGGCAAGGCCAAATATGGGTAATACCTTTGGGAGTTATTTTTAAATAGAGACTTCTTTTTTTAACCACACGTCTTAAAAATATTGGAGGGAAGTGTAAATTGGCAAACATACTTCACTCTTGTTTTATGGAATACTGACCAATCAGATATATGCATTTCATATACCAAAACCCAGTATCTCGAAGATTCAGCTAAACAGAATATTGAATTTTTTTTACTCATTAGTTCTTTCCCCTTCCATACTACAACTATTTTTTGTTGCTACTTTTATGAATAGTTATTAAACTTACATCCAATATGAACTTTCTTTTACAAGAGTAAAACACCAATTAATATTCAATCCCTGGCTACCGTCAGTATTATATTTTTGTTTTTCCTCTAATCCATCATTACTTTCTATCACCACTCACCAGGGAATACTTTCTACATACTCACAGGAAAATGCTGTGTCTTCTTTCATAACTACCAAGTCCAACAAGGGCATGTAGAAACAGTTTTAAATACTAACCTCAAATTGCTTTAATTACTCTGTGGATTTTCAAGAACTGGGACTGCTGATGTTTTCTATCACTACCTGGATAGCCCTTACGAAGTGCATTGCATCAAGACTACTAGTAAGATGCCCTTGAATCAAAATCAATTGTTGGGTCTCTCCTTTTCTTTCAAGCATAATTATATTGGCTTCCATGGAAGGCTCAGGACAAAGCGATGAAAAAGGGAAAAGAAGATCAGCCGCCTACCCCATTTCGCAGCATGTAGTAGTCCAGTGTTCTGCCCGCTTCCAGCCAGATTCCTTTCCTGGGGTCTTCATCGGAGAGAAACAGCCCATAGTCAGACGCTGGAAGGTTAACAGAAAGAAAAATGGGAGACAAAGCAATGATGAAGCCATCACTGACACAGCCCGTCTGCTTACTGGGCTAGAACGCGAGTCTTCTCCTTCGACAGGGAAATGTTTCGTTTTGACACCACAAGCAGCCACCGGGACTAAAGCAGATGAGGAGGAATAAGAACTGAGCTGCAAAACCAACCCCCTCCGACAAGGTTGATGTTGCTGACCACCAGTGGGCAGTACTTAGGTTAGAACTGAGAAACTATCAAGGACAAAGCAGTCCAAGTTTCCTTCTAACCGAATTTGGCTTTGTTCCTTATACGTGTTCTAAAAACCAGGCCAAGGACGCGTGAAGGATGACAGGACAGACAGGGAGAAATGCAGAAGTGACCATCTAAGCCCAGCGCCACTCGGGCACAGTAGGGCCAAGGGAACCACTGCACTTGGAATAGCCCCTCCATCCCGCCAACGCGTGTGACGAAAGGTAGGCAGGGGCTCCCTGTGAAATGGAGCCTCTGTCTCATGTCACCAAATTATGAATAAGGTTGGAAAATTAAAGTCCATGTTCTCCATAAAAATCCCTGAAGTGACCCGGAAGTACAAAGGGTGGCGGAGGGAAGCAGTCGTATTTCCTGTCTAAGGATGTGTTTTTTTCTTAATGTGATTCCAGGAAACCCCAGGGACCCAGGGCAGTCGGAGCTCCTGCTGTTTCTCAGCAAAACAGCCTCAAGGTCTTCACAGGTTTCTTCTTCCCGAGCTGCAAGGCAGCCCAGCCCAAGGGTAGGGCACCTGGAGGAAAACAGCAACTGCAAAGTGAAGACACCAGAAATGATTGAACTAGATCTGGAAGGAAGGCTGGGGAAGTAAGCAACTTTTATTTCTGAGTAATCTAGGAAAAACAGAGGCTTCGAATAATTTAAATGATGCTTTCGACCTAAAGGTCAGCAGTTTTGTAAGAAACAGATCTCTTGAAGGAGACCCATTCTACCTGTAATTATCCTTGGCATGTTTGAGTTTTATGCTTCCAATTTTTAAGGTAAGTCTTATACCACTTTGAGACTAAAGATCTATCAATTTGGGAGTAGTCCCAGTTTCTCAAGTGTCAGGCAAATAATCTCTAAGTAAAGGAAGGAAATGTAGAGAGAAGATAAAGGGAAATGGACAAACTGTATGAGCGGCTTTTGTTTAAATTCAGATTAATGGGGGTCAGTGGTTTAACGATACACTAAACAAAACATATAAAACAAATGCCCTTTAAAAAAACTGTTTCAGATAAAATTCATAAAGCCCCCCGCCCCCTTAATAAAGGTTCGAGATAAAATGTATAAGCCCCTTCGAAGTACTGCATACATAAGGTGGCCCTGGGTCCTGCTGGCAGTTCCGGGCTTGTCAAGCTGCTGTATGGGAGGTCCTCATGCACCCGAAACAGGGCTCAGGATCTACAAAGCCAGCAGCTACACTGGTACGCTAGAGGCCAATGAGATGGTGTGTCAGAGGGGCGTGCACACCGCCTAGCACGATGCTGATCTATGGGCCAAGAGGATGGCATCGCTCAGCAGCAGGTGTGGTCACTGTCATCAGAAGCCTCGCACAAGAAGCAAGCAGCGTCCAGGCGAGGAAGACATTTCATTGGAAACGTAGACACTGGTGGGCATGTTTACCATCGCGAGCCTCCGTTTCTTTCACTATAAGTGAAGAACACACAAACACGCTTCAAGAAACCAGTGAGTCACCCGCGGCTACCTTGGCCAGTTTGCGCCTCGGGCACCCGCTCCCGGATGAACCGACAGGCGTCGTACACGGCCGTGGACGGCTCAAACTGCATGGTCTTCACCACATTGCAGTGGCGGACGCAGATCTTTAAGGACAGGGCCACCATCTTCATAGGTGATCCGAAGACTCTCACTCAGAATGTCTGGAAAACACAAAGAGACAAACCCTGATGCTCATGATGATTGTTCCTATTGAGGGGAAAAAAAAACACACTAGACTCTGAATCAGCTTTAAAAATAAAATCACTAGACTGAATCAGCTTCAGGACAATAAAACAGCTAACGAGAATGCTGTGAGTAAAAACACAAATTAAAAACTAGATTTAAAAAAAAACAAAACTTTAAAATAAGAGCAGCATAGAGTTTTGGGGTTGACAGTGTGGCCACTGGAGTCCCTTGAGGAAGGAACTCAGGAGTCACCAAGCCTCTTTCTCTCAGCCTGCTCCCTACTTGGGGTTTCACTGGGAGTGGCATTTCCCAGGTGACTGCCCCTCAGGTGAGAGACAGAGAGCCTTGGGCTCGCACCGCTGTCTCCTGAACATGCCCCTGGCGGCAGCCTCAGTGCCGGCTCCCTGCTCACCAGCTCCTGGGGACAGAGGACGAAACACCAATGTCACGAATGTTCCCGATGGCAAAAGAGTCCCACCAAACCACGTACCAGAAGACCTGGCCTCCAGGCCCAACAACATCCCCAGAGACTATAAATCTGAGCAAGGCATTTTGGCCACTCTGCCTCAATTCCCCCCAGATAAGGTAGCTACAGTGGTATCAGCCCTGCATAATTCATGGAAGAACTGAATCCTGAGGGGAACACCAATGCCAGACTGATAAACAGCCATTAGTAATGAGGCCAGAACGTCCCATTTTAAACACCCAGCATAGCAAACAGCTGCACACTCTTCAGGGGTCTCAAAGTGAAGAAAATGCCAATTCAATTATTTCATTTAGACAAACTATTGGGATATTTTGCTTCTCATCCAGTTCAATGGCTTTAGAGAACAAACAGGTTTAGGCTAGGTTTGAAATAATGCATAAATGATTTCTTTTCAAAATTTAAATCCAATGCCTTAGTGCATTTACTTTGAGTCAGTGGCTTCTGGTTTATGCTGGCTGCCTGCTCTATTCTGTGGCCAGAAACTTACCCGCCTCCCCAGCCAGCCTCTTCCCTGCACCTGAGAACCCAACTGCCATCCTGGCCAGCAACATAGGCGCTTTATAGTTAGCAGCTATTAGAACTAGAGTGGAGTGAATAACCTGAGTCCATGGGAATTTTAAGCTCACACTATTTTGTCTTTTATTAGACAATCCTTGGGTAGTAAGCTGTACCCCAGAGCACCCTGTATGTCTCCTTCCCACTTAAGAATGCAAGTGCACCTTGGCTGGTTTGGCTCAGTGGATAAAGCGTCGGCCTGTGGACTGAAGGTAAGAAGCAGTGAGGTGGCCAACACACAGAGAGGACAACAGGCTGACCGGCGAGACTAGAAAATGGGTGCCTCTGGGGTCACTGCTTAGTAGGCTAGATTGATTGCCAGCTTCCTGGCAGCAGGTGACTAAAATCATTTGGATACAGAGGACATTTTTGGACAGATGCACTCACATGAAGCAACCATTGAGGCCATCCGACTCTAAAGTCATTCTGACCTCTATTTACATTCAGTAAGTTCTGTCTGTGAAAATGTGACAATATTTATTACTTGAGAAATGTTAAGATATACTTCTCAATCAACAACAGCAGTGTTCAGTGGGAATCTGCCCCAAACTGAATTAATTACCACAGCCTGGGCAGTGACTAGATTGTGGACACAGCAGAGAAGTTCAAAATACCTTATGATTTTCCATCTATAAAATCAAGAACTTTTAAAGCCAAATATAAAAGGCTCTATCCAACTCTCTCTGTGTAGGCACATTTAACCAACCAACTCTCCAAGTTGGGAAAACAAAATTTAAACTCTAGAAACAGACAAATTTCCTGTAATGTAGATCACTCCATGGGATAATCTGTCGCCTGGGGCTGGTGACAATGTGGGGTTTCATGAACCACTGAGCTCTATGAGCACAGAGGGCGGTAAGATTCAGTGGGGAAGGCCACAGGCTCGATGTTGTCATGGATGTAACTTATGGGATGCACCAGAGAGGATGGGATGATTAGTGTCTTCCATGCCCTGGGAATGGGAAGTAGTGTAAGTGTCCCTGCATGAAGGCTGCTCCTCCCAGGCTAATAATTAGGCTTTCTGAAGAGTAAATGAATGGTCCCTGCAGCCACGCAGGGAGATGGTTCAATCAAAGGGACAGACAGAGCCCATGACGTGAAGCCACAGCAGGACAGTAAACACCAGCGCTCCGAGGAAGCAAAGACACACAGGGGAGCAAGGAGACGGGGGCGAATGCAGAAGCAGAGAGCAGACGGAAGCAGCAAGGAGACTGCAGCAGAGAGGCTGGGAAACATGGGAGAGAAGCCAGAGAGTTGGGAAGCAAAAGGGGAAAGGAGAAACATAAAAAATACACAGTGAAGGAAAATCTCTATCCCAAACAACTGGAAAAGTGAAGAAGCCATTGACGGAGGTGGGGGAAGCTGCCAGATGGACAGGTTTGGGGTGACAAGTCTCTGATGAGTTTGTCTGGGATTATTCAGTGGAAGGGTGGAGGAGAGTCAGATACAAAACAGGGGACGTAATAGGGAGGGCTACTGTATTTAAATCTTTGGGACTAGAAAGATCATCTAGAGCAGTGGTTCTCAATCTTCCTAATACCGCGACCCTTTAATACAGTTCCTCATGTTGTGGTGACCCCCAACCATAAAATTATTTTCGTTG
>NW_006289718.1:293570-326832 GCF_000327345.1 Myotis davidii
TGTGATTAATCACTATGCTTTAATTATGTTCAATTTGTAACAATGAAATTGGGGGTCACCACAACATGAGGAACTGTATTAAAGGGCCGCGGCATTAGGAAGGTTGAGAACCACTGAGTAAGAAAGAGATCCGAGGACCGAGTCCTGGAAAGACATTCTAAAATCAGGACAAGGAGAAGGAAATGATAAGAAGGTAGTGGGTGAGGGAGGAGAGCGGAGAGAGGGTGGGGCCAGAAAAAGGTGCATGAGCAGGAGGGAGAGATCCACTGGGCTAAAGGCTGACACAGTTCAGGGAGGATGAGGACTGGGAGGATGAGGATTGGCAGCTTGGAGACCTCTGGCAGCCGTGGAGGGGTGTCACCAGGGCAGCAGGTTCAGGAAAGAGGTGAGGAGAGGGGCTGGCAGCACAGGAAAAGACTCACCTCCTGAGGAGCTGCTGGAAGGGGTGGGGGAACAGGTGGCAGCTCTCATTTATGCTTTTAAGGCTTTTATCCAGAAGTACACATCGCAGGGCTGCTGCCAACTCCACAGCCACACATTATCTATATATACATGGTTTCCCCGAACTGTGGTCCCGGGGGGAGTCCCAGGACAGCGAGGTGCCCTTCCTGGAGGCAGGAGCCTCACCACATGACCTCTCTCCTGGGTCCCGTCCATGCTGCCTGGCTCTGCGTGAGAGCAGAGGAGCAGGCAAGTGTTGGCTCAATAACAGGGTACAGGACCAGGAGGCTAAGGTTCAGGTACAATGCCAGGCCCACAAAGCCTTGGACCTCTGGGCCCCATCGCCTCTCTTCTTTCTGCTCCTCAGGGAGCGGGAAGCCACCGGCTCCCATGGAAGGAGCTGGCTCCCAGAAGACGCTCAGTGTTTGGCCAACTATTTCCACGGGATCCCTTTGTCTCCACATCTTAACATCTCACCAGGGAATAGAAGCCACTATCTTTAGTTCAGGGTAGTGTTGGGGCCAAAGGTAAACTGAGTGGGGGTGAAAGGATTAAGGAAGACAGATAAGAGAATGAAAGCTGTGTCTCAGTGGGACGCTGCTCCCTGATGAGGAGACAGCACCAGCGCCCACAAGCCATGTCTTTATTTTATAGCAGATGCCATGAAGCAAAGTAGGGGCGTGATCACATTGTTTACAGCATTCTCGTGAGCTCCAACCCTACTCAACTACATGCACCTGAACTCTAGCACAAGGCACGTGGGGCTACGTGTTTGGACCATAGGTTCAAGCTTACAACCACAGCCGTTGGCTATAATTGTGCTGGGAGGGCCCTGCCCTCCAGCTGGGACTTGCACGTGGCAATGAGAGGACCCTGTCGTTTCATTAGTCCGAGGCTTGAACCTGGCCAAAACACCGTAACCGCGCCCCACAGGGTAGATGCTCAACAGAACAAGGGACACCAGAGATTCATTACAAGGTTCATGTTCTCAACTTTCATATTATCTCAAAAACAACTATTGAAAAAGCCATCATTACTACGTGGAACACACAAAAACACCAGAAAACAGTCAGTCCCTCTAAAAGAGCTCTGCAGTGGTGGAAGACTTAAAGACTCCAATTTCTTCTTCTTTCTCTTAGCCCTCTGTTTTATTATGACTAAATGTTCCCAAGCACGAACGAAACGAAAAAGACCAGCATTCTCCTTCATGAAGATGTCTAAAAAATGCAAATTATGTACATGAAAAATTACTTCTAAACTATACAAGTATGTATGAAGACAAGGTATTTTTGTTATTATCATGCAAGAGGATCACCCACACAAGAAAACCTCAGTGAGATCTGAAACCAAATGCACAGTGATTTAATCACCAGCCCACAGGGACCATGGTGCTGAGCTATGTCTAGCACCACTCACACCAAAACGGACATTTGCTGGAATTAAGTGTCCTGACTTTTGACAAAAAGAAAGCAGGATTAAAGCATATGGCAACCTAGAAATGTCAACTAAAGATGAGCATGTGTTTTCACCACGTGAGAGAAGTCTCACTACATCTCCACTAAAGCCCTGGGAAACCACACAGCTCAGACAACATGTCATGATAAAGCCTGGTGCTCCCACTCCGCTGTTGTATTTTCAAGGTAGCACAGCACAGGTACAGCAACTGGCCCTCACTTCCACTCTCTGTATCCTCACCCTCTGCTAATCCCGGCCCTGCAGGCTGGGAGCATGAGAACACTGACCAGGGTGCCTTTTCTGGTTGGGCTGCAAGAGGGCTCAGAGCCAATGTGTGCACTGTTTCTTGTATGTAGTTCTAGTCCAACTGCTTCTCTTTTATGATCCTCTCCTGGTTTTTCTTTTGCCCCAATTGGAATGTATGCTATCTTATTAGACCTTAAGTCCTTTTGTTTGTTTGTTTTGCTAAAAGGCGGGGCATAGATGCGTAAAAGATGCATTACTTTCCTTTTTATAATCTCTTCCCACTCTGACCATTTTTGCCCCAATTGTGTGTGTATGAAGGTTGCCTGGACCAACAAAAACCTTCTGTGCCATCCATTGTGGAAGATGAACCAATGGAACCAATGGTGAAACCCAGACATTCTCCTTCTAAAGTAAATACTTTTCAGTCCCCAGGAGCTATAAACAACCCAGTATGATGGCAGTAGTGCCCGCTGCCCAGCCCCACCCTGGGCCAAATGAACCCAGCTCAGCCAAGGCCTCCTCTCTGAAAGGAATGCCCACTATTGGTCAAGAAGAGCAGCCACCCCTTGGATCTCGGCCCTGTAAGTGAGGGCCAGGAGGTGCTCCCACCCCACCCCTGTCTTACCAGTTGCCACACTGAGCTGGTTACTTAACTACAATCTGCCTCAGTCTCCTCCTCTATAAAATGGGAGACAATGATGGATGTACCCATAAGGGTACTAGAGAATGAAGTACGTTAATACAGGCAAAGGCGCATAGAAAGCACAGGTCAGGGTTTGCTATTACGACTGTGAGTCATGGGCACTGGAGAAACACTGGAAGCAGCACACTGTGGTCAGCTACCACCTGAGCTGCAAATTTTCTTTTATTGTTAATTTTGCATCTGTTACGAGTAGATATTAGAGCATCAGGTAGCAAAGACAAAGAAGGTTCCTGCCTCGATGGAGCTCACCCTCTAGTAACCCTCTTCATTATTCAAGTCACATGACATGCTTTTTCTAGATGCAGAAGTGTCTGAGGAGGAGCTGCGAGGCTGAGTGTGGAGCAGGCAACTCCTAGCTCCTAGGCTGTTCTCTCAGTCGGATTCCCTCAACCCAAGAACACAAAAGAAAGAAATCACGCGCTATGCAGCAGAGCAGAGGTGTGTCAGTGGGACCCTGGATCTCCAAGAGAATAGGAGCTGTGCACCATCCCTGTCCTCTCCCTCCAGCCAGGGACTGGATTCTGACCCATTGGAAACCGCTGCATCAAATGACAATGGCTGCACCTCACCCTCCTTTCCACCTGCCCCTCTCAGCAGGTGAAACACAGGCCTATTTGATAGCAGCGTGCATCACATAACCAAATGTCAGCACAAAACATGGGCCTATATAAAAGCTATCATTCATCTGTGCTTACATCTCAGTCTCCTGCAAACAATTCTACTCTTCAAAAAAACTACCCTGGAAAGAGCTCCCCCTTCTCTCCAGCCCTTACCTGCTCCTGGGCAAGGGAAGAAGAGGAAGAGCTCATCCAACAAGTAAGAACCTATCATGACTGGGTCACAAGCAAAGGCCAGCATCTCACGTGCTCCCTGCCTTGCCCTCCTGGGCTGTCTGTGCTCAGGCACCTCTCAGATAACATTCAGACTCCATATCCCAAGCCCACAGGCACACATGGGCACCTGTCTGTCACCAACTAGGAATGTAGGTCAGGTCAACTACTCACAGGGGTCAGGTGTCTTTAAGTCAAGGAGGGGCCAGGAAAAGAGAAGGCCCAGTGTCCCTCTTGGTCTCATCTCCAGTCTAGCTTTATCATTATTAAGGGGGCCAAGGCCTCCCTTAATAATCTTGTCTCCTTACTGGGCCCCTCACACCTCTTCCCAACTACTGAGAGCCCCAAGGGCAGAGTCTGAGTGGAGAGACTCCCCTAGTCCCCACATCCCCAACTTGTGAGAGCTCTAGCTAACAAGCAGCTCGGGAGAAACAGTCCGTGAACACAGCTGATATGCTTTTTCCTTGTGGCTAATTAGCTCACTTACAAAAACACCAGCAGGATCATGCTCCCCTGTGCAGACAGAGCGGGGAGACCAGAAAACCAGACAGAACATTCATGTAAGAATCTCTCTTTAGTTCCTCAGGGAGGTATAGGAGGCCAAGACAATCGTTTGACTTTGAACACTTCAACTAGAAATAAGACATGAAAAGGTCAGGCGGGAGACGGGTATAGGAGAAAAGGTGAACCATCCACACATATGTGAACTTAGTGACAGGCCAGGCAAGTCAAGAAAAATTCCACCCAAGTGGTTGGCTCACAGGGCTGCTTTGCAAACTCCATATAAGCCCCATAATCCACAGGGCTACTGCTGAGTACTCTTGCCTGTTCCCAATACACCAGTAATAAGATATATACACAACACAGTCCTGAGAATACATTTGCCATGAGAAGTCCATCTCCCCCACTGTCCTCTGAGAGCAAGGACTGTACCATTTATAGCCATCTTTGGGTCTCGAGGCCCTAGCACAGTGCCCAGCACACAGATGATGCTTAATAAATGTTTGTGGGACGAACATGTATTCAAGGAAAAGATTTAAACAGATATTTAAAAATTAGTCATTAGGAATTATTCACACTAACATCATAACTGAAAGATGAACAGACGGCAAACATCCAGCAAACCCAACTATTTCTACTCATCAATAAACCTGTTTGTCAAATGAGAAAAAAGAACCAAAAAAGAACCAAAGCCACATCAGTCACAAAGATTTGGAAGCTCCCGTGGACAGGGAACACGTGTATTGCTTAGTACCTGCTGAAGAGAAGGACTTAAAGTGTATTTATTTAGTGCATGGATGGAGGGCAAGTCAGCATTTCTCCCTCCACTAAGAGAACCAAGAAGCATGCTTACAACATAGAATACAGAATGATGTGAAAGGACCTGTGATATTGTTTTCCATTTTCAGATGAAGACACTATAATTTTGAGATCGAAAGACCTTCTGAAGGTCCCACTGCAATAAGATACCCCTCCCTCCTCAGAATTTCCTGGTTATTAGGTATCATCCTATATAATAAAAGCCTAATATGCTAAATGTCCCCTCGACTAGGAGTTTGACTGGAAGTTCGACCACTGGCGGACCGTCCACACGTAAGAATGAACAGAGTTGGCCGTGCATGTGGTAAGACTGGAGCAGACCAAGGATTCACTCCTGGCACTATCACCTAAAATTCCACCACAAAGATCTGCCCCCAGTGATTTGCATTTATCAGCTATCGCAGTCTTAGGATGTCACGTTTCAGATTCTTTCAGACAACTTACTTGAGAGCTGCCTTTATTAAAGACAGAGGTCCGAGAAATTCATGCATGGGTGCGGTCCCTAGGCCGGGCTGGCGATCGAAGTGTGAGTGTCTGGCATGGAAGGGCAGGTCCCAGCTGACCTCGGCCCTGGGCAGCACCTGGTCCTCCAGACCCCCCCACGCTCCTTCCACCTGAGTCACAGCGCCCGAGTCCCATGCAGAGATGTGGTAAGAGCAGCCGGACGCAGCAGACCGGGGCACAGCGTGGGCCTCTGGGCCGCAAAACGGCACCACATGGAAGCCGGGCTGGCAGCACGCTCTCTCCCAGCCAACCTTGGCAGACCGGCTCCTGCATGAACCCATGGTGAGCCCGATCAGACCCTGTGGTCCTGGCAGCTGCAGCCCTGCTCACCCAGAAGCCCATTGGGGCTGGCAATGCCTCCACTGCCGCCCACTGCCAGTGCCTTGTCGCCAACACCCGCCATGTTCCGCACCACCCCCTGGTGGTCAGCACATACCATAGTCAGCGGTCGAACTTAGAGTCAAACTCCTAGTCGAGGGGACATTTTGCATATTAGGCTTTTATTATATAGGATGATACCTAATGACCAGGAAATTCTGAGGAGGGAGGGGTATTTTATTGCAGACAAATCCAGGCCCCCGGTACTGTTAGAAAGGGCAGTGAACAGAGATGAGCCCGAAGCAGACACCTATGTGTTCATAGCATTATCATTTTGCTTGGAGGTGATTTTTAATGCATACAGCATTTTGAAATGTATGGGCAATCAAGTTCTAGGCATAGCTCAAGGGTCAGGGGCTCCATCCACCCACTTATGCTGTAAGAACTCTCCATTTTAACAAAGCGGATGTATTTGTAATCCCCGCTACAACTTGCCTCTATTTCCGCCTGTGTGGCCTACACCTGTCTGAGATGCACCACCCCATTTTCTTTTCCGGTTCTTCCTAGCCACTCTTCAAGCTCATCAGCATCAAGCTTTGCTTCTATAGATTAGTCTTTCCAACCACCCCAGCCAGCAGGCTCCCTCTCCCCTCCTAGGCTCTCTGAACACTCACATCTGTAACCCTCACTCCAACAGCAGCCCTCAGGCTAACGCCTCAGCAGAACAAACAGGAGCTGCTACCCCCAGTGTCCTCTCGGGACTGAAGAGTCCCATGGAACATCCACAGGTGTCTTTTCCCTTGATGTGCTCAACAGGTTACAAAGTAAGTGGGTTTTTTTGTATCCCCATTTCACAGATAAAAACAGAGGGTCTGGGCAGAGAGGTGACTTCCTGGCCTGTGTGTAGAATATACTGTCATTTGCTGTCAGACCAGTAAAAAAGCTAAGCTGGGTTTCCAGGAACCCTCTGATCACCTGGGGTTGACACAATGCTGATTAATCACTCAGATGTCTTAGTTCCCTGGCGTCTACCTATTTTCTTCCCCATTCAAGTTGAAGTCCTGCCATTTTCTTCCTCGTTCAAGTTGAAGAAGGAAGAAGCTCTAAATGAACTCTTATTTTAAATTCTTTTATAACCTAACTCAGTCAAATGATTTGAGGCTGTTGCAAAAACAGATATGATAGAAAAATAAAAGGTCAGGTCTAAGGGAAAACACACACACACACACACACACAGAGAGAGAGAGAAGAAAAATAAAAGTGAAGGTCAAGACCAGGAGAATTGTGAATTATTTACCACTCATTTGAATAACTGAGAATAAACTCATCTCACTATTTTTGTGTGTTTTAGTTTTTTTTCTGACCCTTGGTAACAAGCCCATAAAATCCCAGGAAAGCAGATTCTCTAGCTACTGCTGATACTAATAACACAGGCTTTGTCACTAGGACACGCCCCACCGGGATGAGTACAAATAGACTAGTTTTTACTTGGGAAACATAGAAAGCTTTGTTCTGCAATGATCTGGAAATAAATATTCAGGGTGTTCCAGACTGAACTCAGAAGAATGTATGAAAAGGACTTCTCGGGTCACCTTCTTCATGCATGTGCTTAATTCAGTGTTAACATGGCAGCGCGGACATGGGTTGTGAGGTGACAAGGCAGACCGACTGCGCTTGGTTTCACTTCAGAAATGGAAGAAATCTCCCACTTCCCAGCTCCGTTCTCTTCCACTGCAAGGTCTCCATCGCTCACCGATGACCAGTGGGAAAAAAGGCTGGAAACCCACAGTATCACACATCCCTCAAAAAGGCCATGGTGCATGTTTAAGCAATGATGAATTCTGAAGAAACAGGGAATATTAAAAACATATGCCTGCCACTTGCCTATGTTAATCCTTTCACCATAAATCAGAAGGGCATTTTTATTAGAACCCAGATCTAAAAATCTGGCACTTAAGTAGAGAACTGAAACAAACTAAGGAACGTAACCAAAATTTACATTTCTGAAAACTCAGAGTCCATCGGCCTATTATCATAGTACCAATCAGGCATTCACTCACGAAATTACATTTTCCAAAGGATCCTCATTTTCTGTGACTACTCATTTTGAGATCACCCTCATTTTCTATCTAAAAATTGCAATGTTTCAGTTACACTAAACATAGCCTGCAGTGTCCTCAATCTCAGACACAGAAGTCATCATGTCCAGCTCTCCGCAGGACATGTAAATCTTTGCAGTAACTTTCCCATTCTCCTGAATGTACTAAGTCATAATCCATATATCTTCTAAAATGTCTAAAATAACAATAGCAGCAAACACGTATAAGCGATGATGTGCCCGACACTGACTCAAGCCCTTTCTCTAGGTCAACTCATGGAGTCATCAACACAACCCCAGGCTAAGGAGTTCAGACTGCATCCAGGTAAGACAACCAGGACACAATGGATAGGTGGCCTGACAAAGGCCACTGAGCTGGGGACTCTGCCTCCTACTGTGTGCTGTTTAAAAAAGGAAGAAACATCGGAAAAATATAGTGCTTGTGTTACGTGAGCAGTAAAATGGGTGAAATATGTATTGCTAGCGTGTTTTTTTTTAATTAACAATTGAACTTTCCCATGATGCATGATTACATGCCATGCACTGAACTACGCACTTCACTTAATGATTCACTGAGAGAGGAGCCATTTAGATAATCAGGCATAAGAGCCTACGTCTCCTAAGTAACAGGCCTCACAGGAGGAAAGGGAGGTTTAACCCCAGGTCTGTCAGAATCCAAACTTCCGTGTCCGGCCACACACCACCCAGAGAGAAGTTCTGCTAACATTTTGACACATCTCCTACCAGTGTCTATGCATAATTTTAGGTAGCTGTTCTTAATTTCAGATTTTCTTAAGCTAGATTTCACTTATTGAAAGGAACCAACAATATTTTTAAAGAGCAATCCAGAAGATATTAAGAAAATAAGAAAAATTGAAATCTGAAAGGACAGATGTCAGCAGTTTGACTTATGGGTTAGCTAAATGAATATGCATTAACAACTGGGAATGCCAATAATCAATCTAGATTTTATAGTTCAATCTACCCACAGAACAATCCTGCTAGCAAGGGCTCCGGCGGCGAGGGACCATATCAAAAGATGGAACTGACAAAGACGGGAATTGGGGAGAAACCATCTGGCACGGGCAATAAAACAGATTTACAGAAAAGAGACAGAGGAAAGGTAGATGTTTAACACAAACTTTTAAACTATAGCGTGAGCAGTGGAAATGACAGACAGACAGAAGAAAGACTTGGGCTACCCTTTACTAAAAGAAAACCATGTGATATGCATGGTAAATATCAGTGCTCTGCTCTCTGTAAGCCCAAGTTTCTAGAACTGCTTAGTGGATAGAACCAGAATTACAAAAAGTTATTAACTATACTAAAGTGCCATGGAATTGAGTGACAACCTTCTAACCAACTGAGATACCCAGCCAGGACTGGTTAGATATTTTCTTGCCCCAGAACAAATAATTATAATTAAAAAATCCTTTCCTTTTTAATTGTCTCCTTCCCTTTGAAATACATGAATAAAATGTACTGAGAAAGAAAAAAGTCTCTTCCTTGTATTTCCCTCCCACTGGTGAATCTCTCCATGAACCTAAATGTCAAAAGAAAAAGGCATCTTCTCATGAAAACATAAATATTTATAGATAGCATTACTCCATCACCCCTGAAATGTTAAACAGCTGTTTCTCCAGTCTCTTCTTTATTGATTTAGTTATGTGGTACATAATAATCAGAAAGCAAAAAAAAAAAAAAAAAAGAGGATAATGGTAAACTCAAGTCACCAGGTCATGCATCGGATACATGCAGATCAAAACAAAACAAAAAAAATCATTACATTTCTTTGTGCTATAGTCCCAGAAAGCAGTAACAGAAACAAGAGATCAATGTCAAAACAAACACAGCCTTGGACCACTGGAGAGTGGCTGCTCAAGTACCCTCTTCTGTGATCAGAGCCTCCAAGTCTGTGGAATTCCTCCTCTGAGATACATGCTCTTAAGGCTAAGCTCCACTAGCCTGACCGAGGAGCCGAGGGGAAACAGTACAAATATACTGGAATAATCATGTAAACAAAGGCCCAGGGGAAAGGGTGTGTATGTGTGTCAAGTCCTCACTCAACTCTAAAAGTGCTTGGATGGCACTCCTCAACTTTCTTGCTCACCATTAAACCCAGATCTAAAGATTCCATCTTAAACTCAGGTCAGTTTCCTGGATTCCTCTTCTGGCGCCTAAAGTCTGGCTCTACCTGCATGGCCTATTCTCTTCCCAGGTGATCAAGCCAACCCGGGAATAAGCAAAAGGATTAGTCGGTGCCATATTTGTGCAGCTCTTCCAAATAATTTTGAAAGAGGTCCTATTGTATTATCAACTAGTTCTATGGTTTGATTAAATTTTTTCCAAAATCAATTAATGTAATCATTTCAATAGACACACACAAAAAAATCACACAATCATGTCCATTATGCCAAAAATGTGTCATTGTTGACAAAATCTAATACCCATTCATGATAGAAATGGCCAGCAAACAAATAATAGAGGGGAACTTTCTCAATTTGATAAAGGTTATCCACAAAGAATTTCCAGCTAACATCAGACGTAATCATGAGAAACAGAGCTGTTCCAGGGAGATCAGGTAAAAGGCAAGGATCCCTCTACCAGCACTCCTTTTCCACATCACACTGGACGTCCTTGATAATGCAGTAAGAGATGGAAATGAACGGCATACAGACTGGGAAGAAAGAAATAAAATTTTGTTTGCAGATGAAATGATCCTCTTTGTAGAAAATCCAAAAGACTTGACAAAAAAAAAAAAAAAAAAAAAAAAAAGTAAAGAACTCTCCTTGAAGTAATAAGAGATTATATGGCATGGTCGCATTATTCAAGTTAATATATAAAAGTCAATTGCTTTCCTACATAGCAACAATGAACACATGGAATGTAAAATAAAAACACACAATATCATTTATATTAGTACCCCCCACAATAAAATGCTTATATACTGTATAATCTAACAAAACATGTACAAGATCTATATGAGAAAAACTACAAAAATTGGATATAGGAAATCAAATGAGAACTAAATAAATACTCCATGTTCAAGGATAGGAAGACTCCAAATTGTCAAGATGTCAATCATTCCCAATCAAAATCCCAGCAAGTTATGTTATGGATATTGACAAAGTGGTTTTAAAGTTTTTATTGAATGGCGAAAGACCCAGAATAAGCAGCAGAATACTGAGGGAGAAGAACAAAGTTAAAGGACTGATGCTACTTGACTTCAAGACTTACTAGAGTACTCCCGTGTACTCCCATGTTCACTGCACCATAATAGCCAAGATATGGAAACAACCAAAGTGTTCCTTGATGGCTAAATGAATAAAGATGAATAAATGAAATAAGCTAGACAAAGAAAGACAAATACTACATGATATCACTTATCTGTGGAATCTAAAAAACCCTAAAATCACAGAGTAGCAAAATGATTGTCAGAGGTTGGGGTGGAGGGAGGTAGAGTAGATTAGGAGAGCTTGGTAAAGGGTTAAAAATTTCAGTTATAAGATAATGCCTAAGACCCTAATGTATAACATGGGAGTTAGAGTTGATTAGCACTGCGTTATATAATTAAAATTATAATTTAAACTAGAGGCCCAATGCATGAAATTTGTGCAAGAGTAGGTCTTCCTTCCCTCGGCTGCCAGCACCAGCTTCCCTCTGGCACCGGGGACCTGGGCTTCCCTCATAGCCCCAGCTTTGTCCAGAAGGACATCCAGTATAATTAGCCTATTACGCTTTTATTATTATAGATGTTCTTACTAAAAAGAAAAGGAAATAAATGAGGTGATGGATGTGTTAATAACTTGATGAGGGGATCCTTTCACAGCATATACATATATCAAATAACTTTGATGTATGCCTTAACTATCGTACAATTTTATTTGTCAATTACACATCAATAAAGATGGAAGAAAGACCATAACGCTTCAATAATCAAGACAGTGTGGTATTGGCAAAAGAACAGACAAACAGATCAATGAAACAGAAGAGGAGTCCAGAAATAGATCCCAATAGATATAATCAACTCATCTTGGACAAAGAAGCAAAGGCAACACAATGGAGCAACGATAATCTCAACAAATGGTGCTGGAACAACTAGACAACCACATGCAAAAAATGAATCTGGATACAGATCAAACACCCTTCACAAAAATTAACTCAAAATGGATCACAGATGTAAATGTAAAATAACTATAAAACTCCTAAAAGTAATGTAAGACAAAACCGAGATGACTTTGGGCAGCAGTTCTCAACCTGTGGGTCGCGACCCCTTTGGCAGTCAAACGACCCTTTTGCAGGGGTCGCCTAAGACCATCCTGCATATCAGATATTTACATGATGATTCATAACAGTAACATTACAGTTATGAAGTAGCAACGAAAATAACTGTATGGTTGGGTCACAACATGAGGAGCTGTATTTAAAGGGCCAGAAGGTTGAGAACCACTGACTTTGGGTATCATGATGCCTTTTTAGATACACTACCAAGGACATAATACATGAAAAACCTTATTGATGAGCTGGACTTCATTAAAATGAAAAACTTCTGTGAAAGACAGACTCAAAACAACCAGAAGACATCCCTGGCCTTCTTGTGGCTCTGTGGTTAAAGCATTGGCTGAGGAACCAAGGGTCTCAGGTTTGATTCCCAGTCAAGGGCATGCACCTGGCTTGTAGGTTCATCGCAGGCCCTAGTCAGGGCACATGGGGGAGGCAACCAATCGATGTGTCTCTCTCACAACAATGTTTCTCTCTCATTCCGTCCCCTCTCTGACTCTTCTCGCCCCTTCCTCTCTCTAAAAATCTATGGAAAATACCCTTGGGTAAGGATTAACAAAACAAAACAAAAAGATTGAGCAGTCAAACAACAGAGAGAAGACAAACCACAGACTGGGAGAAAATATTTATAAAAGACACATTTGATAAAGGTCTGTTATCCAAAATATACAAATAACAATAGGAAAACAAACAACTTGATTTAAAAAATGAGCCAAAAGCCTTAAGCGACACCTCATCAAAGAAGATATACAAATGGCAAATAAGCATATGAAAAGACGTTCCACATCACTGCCATCAGGGAAGTGTAAGTTAAAACAATGATACACACCTGTTACAACAGCCAAAAATCCAGAACACTGGAGAGCACGTGCAGCAAGAAACCATTGCTGGTGGGAATGCAAAATGGCACAGCCACATTGGAAAAGAGTGGCAGTTTCTTACAACACTACATACCACAATATTCTCACCAAACAATCTAGCCATCACATCCCTGGCATTTGCCCAAAGGAGTTGAAAATTTGTGTCCATATAAAAACCTGCACAGGGATGTTTATAGACGCTTTATTCATACTTGGTAAAACTTGGAATCAACCAAGATGTCCCTTCCGGTGAATAAACAAACCGTGGTGCACACAGACAATGAAGTATTATTCAGCACTGAAAACAAATAAGTACCAAGCCATGAAAAGACACGGAGGAACCTTAAATGCATCTTACCAAGCGGGAGAAGCCAATCTGAAAAGGTTATGTGCTGTGTGATTCCAACTATATGACATTCTGGAAAGGGCAAAACTATCGATACAATAAAAGGATCAGCAGTTGGTGAGGTGGGGGTGGAGTTAAAGAGAACACAGAGGATTTTTAGGGCAGTGCAATTACCATGTATGATATTATAGTGATGGGCATATATAGTAATACATTTGTCTAAATGCATGGAGTGTACAACACCAAGAGTGAATCCTTAGGTGAACTATGGTTGGTTATGATGGATCAATGTAGGTTCATACTTGGCAAAAAAAAAAAAAAAAGGACCATTCTGCTGAGTGGTGCTGATAATTGGGAAGGTTATACATGTGTGGAAGCAAGGCGTATATAGGAAATCTCTGTACCTTCCTCTCAATTTACTGTAAAGCTAAAATTCTTCTTTATAAAAGCCTCTAATAAACATTTTTCATGCCATCAAGTTCACAAAATTCTATTCTCTTGGGTGGAATTGCTAGGTCACAAGGTAATTCTATGTTTACTGTTTTGAGGAACTACCTGTTTTTTCAAAGGAGGTGCTCCACCAGAGGTGTATGAGAATTCCAATTTCTCCATTCTCCCCAAATCTTATTATCTGTCTTTTTAAATTATAGCCATTCTAGTAGGTAACGTGGTATCTTTATGGTTTTGATTTGCATCTTCCTGATGACTAATGATGTTGAGCTTCTTTTCATATGCTTATTGGTCATTTGCATATCTTCATTGGAGAAATATTATTTAATCCTTTATCCATTTTTGAAGTTGGATTATTTGCCCTTTTATATTTGGACTAGTGGCCTGGTGCACAAAAGTCATGCATGCGGGGGGGAGGGGGGAGTGGTGTCCCTCAGCCCAGCCTGCATCCTCTCCAATCTGGGACCCCTCGGGGGATGTCCAACTGCCGATTTAGGCCTGATCCCTCTCACAATCTGGGACTGCTGGCTCCCAACTGCTCCCCCTTCCGATGTGATCACCCCTAACTGACCCCCTGCCAGCCTGCTCGCCCCAAACTGCTCCCCCTGCCGGCCTGATCGCCCCCAACTGCCTCCCACTCCCTGCCACCATGGCTTTGCCCCGAAGGTCTCTCAGAAGACTCCTGGTCTAATTAGCATATTACACTTTTATTAGTATAGATCAGCGGTTCTCAACCTGTAGGTCGCGACCCCTTTGGGGGTCAAACGACCCTTTCACAGGGGTCGCCTAAGACCATTGGAAAACACATATATAATTACGTATTGTTTTTGTGATTAATCACTATGCTTTAATTATGTTCAATTTGTAACAATGAAATTGAGGTCACCACAACATGAGGAACTGTATTAAAGGGTCACGGCATTAGGAAGGTTGAGAACCACTGGTATAGATTATTGGAGTTCACATATATTCCTGATACTAGACCCATATCAGATACAAATTTGCCAATATATTCTCCCATTCTGTACTTTGTTTTTCACTTTCTGGATAGTATCCTTTGATGTCCAACAGGTTTTTTATTTTGATGAAGTCCAACCTGTCTATTTTTTTTCTTTGGTTGCTTATGCTTTTACTGTCATATTATAAGAAACTGTTCCTCAATTCAAGGTCATAAAGATTCGCACGTGTTTCTTTCTAAGAGCTTCATAGTTTTAGCTCTTACATTTAGATCTTTGATCCATTTTGAATTAATTTTTTTATATATGGACTGAGGTAGGAGTACAAATTTATTCTTTATCAGCTTTTAAAACTAAGAAATAGATTTCTCTTTACTTTCACTGAATAGTGGAGGTGGGGAGAAAGGGTAGCAAATTCCAAATAAAAGATGAATTTATGAATGAGAAGAAACCACCTGTTTTCTCTGTTGAGTCTGAAATTACCTTCAATAATTGTAAAAATCCAGTGCTTTGAGCACTGGGATGGAAGCTCAGGGCTCCGCACTTTTTAAATGACTAGCCAAGTCAAAGGAAGGTGTCATATAGTAAGGGATACCTCCTGAAACCCAACAAAATCTAATTTAAAAGTTACTATATACCGATAATATAATCTGTACTTTGCTAGCCCCTAAAGTATAGTAAAATATACATAAGACCTGTTCCCACACTGTAAGGACCAATCTACTAGCGAGGGAAATAAAGCTGGTTTCCCAGGAAGCGGTTCAATCTCAAAGAGTAAAATATTTCAGTTACATAAGCCTTTTAAAAAAGGTCACATTTCTTTTGGGAAGCATATCTTACTTGCTGATGCCAATAGGGCTAATGAAATATTCAAACAGGGGCACAAGCTTCCTGTGACACTAGGTTTGATTTTACAGCAATGTTAATGACCATTCCGGCAACTCTCTTTATGTGTGTTATGCAATGGGCAACCACTCACCAAATTATCAAAAATTTCCTGGCTTCAAAGACACAGGAAAAAGAGAGTCTCTGAATTAAGAATGATGAGAAGAAGATGTCAAAACGGTCTATGCATCTTCAATTACCTTTAAAATACACATTTTCTAAGGGAATTATTAAAGGCTTAAATGGATTAGAAGTCTCCGTTTTAACTGCTGCCTACGTCTTTAATTTTTAATAGTTTAGTGATTGCCTTTTTTGGGGGGTTCTCCCAATATGACGAAAGTGGAGAAAAGCAAAATGTAGTCAAAACCATATTTAGAATGATGTGGGCAGGTGAGTAGAAAATATGCAAAATCAGTATATCTATTATTCTCAAGGGAACAAACATTCCACTAAGACCTGCTCTAAGCCAGGCTCTGCAATCAGAATTCAGCTGCTACCTTCAGAGAGTCCATGGCCTAGCTTCATAAGAATCTACCGTAGAATGTCTGAAAAATTTTGGAAGTTGCCTTATTTAGGGGGGGAACCCAAATCTAACAGATATTAATACAGAAAGGCAGGCCATGAAGCTTTAAAAACAAAAATCCCAGCTGGTAATACTAAGATAACTTCCTGAAACTCAGCTCAAGGTTCTTCTCTTAGAAGATTCGCCTTGGGATCCATCTAATCTCAGAAGATATTACATGTGGCTGACTTGGAAGCACCGTCTCATGGAGAGATGGGAACACCATTTATTGATCATCTATTATGGGCCAGGAATACAATGCTGATCCCGTTTACCCCAGACACATAAACCTGGTGAAGCCAAGGAGGTGGTGGAGCCCAGGTGAGGTCTATGGACATTTTGATCCACCACCAAAGTATCAGATAAAAATATGGAAAATGGAGAGTCATGCCACCAAATAGGTAAGTCCTTAGGATTCTCTGGGGAAACCTTGCAGGTTAACAGGGCATGGAACTACTGGCGTGAAACAAGGTGCAGTGGAATACAATTATTTTATGAATGATTCTCATAAGGTCACATGGACTCCCAATTCTATCTACACTAATAAAAGAGAAAGATGCAAATTGACTATACCTTCATGACAACCAACAGCCAATCAGGAGTCTGCAAATTAACCCAATAAAGATGGCAGGTTAATTTGCATACACAGGCACTGAGCAGCCAGGGGAGGGGTGGGACGCTGGTGCCCTTGCCATGGTGACAACGCAGGCATTCAGCACCACCCCAGCCGCTCCAGGCCTCTGGGCAGCATGGGAAGGCGGAAAGGCAGCTCTGGCAGGAGCGAAGGTGGTGCTGGCAGCCAGGGGAAGGAAGGCCCATTCTTGCACGAATCTTCGTGCATTGGGCTTCTAGTAAGTAATAAGCACCCTGTTGTAGTGTTTGGTCTTATGAGTAGACTGGCCCTCCAAGAAGGGCTTTCACCTAAAAATCCCTCGTAAGAGCTCTCCCTGAAATAATAGACTGTGCAGTCAGTTAACATGTCTACCTAACTACTTCACTAAGTGTCTACTTAACCACACTGAACAAGGCTTTATGGAAGAGAGATCAATATACCATTTACACTAGCTATAGAACTTTCTCTCCCCATACTTGGTACACAGGAATATCCAATCCTTCTTCTAATCCGAGGTCTTATTTACAAGGTTCAATTATGAAGACTTTACTTACTATCCAGACCTTCTTTTGAAAAATGCTATTCTCTACTATAATCCATACATATTCAGAACAATTCCACTTAATTCAACAAATACATATTGAAGTTCTACTGTATACTATGCTTTAAGTATTACTACTATTTCAACTTTTGCTCTTGTTTCAAAGGCATTGTCTAATTGAGATTTTGTCTATTCCAAGCACTCCAGGATGCTTGGGCAGTAAATCCTGAATATGTTGCTTTAAAAGACCAAGGAAGCCTCAGTGGGTATATGACTAGTTTCCAAACTACAATCATTTTAGTCTTATACCAGAATTATACGGTGAATTATTAATAAAAGAGAAAGAAAACCACAGTCCTCATCTTGTTACAAAGACTAAGTAACTAAACATGAGATTTAAATAGAGCAATGACTGTCAATGAGCATTACATTTCTCAGGGTAAAGAGCCTTAGTATGGTAATACAATTATGAAATTCTGATTTCTCTATCAGGGCTGCACAAAAGGAGACTGCTTACCATGTCATCGTCTATGTGTGATTTCACCCTTTTTGTAATATTCTCTATTAAAAATTAAAGTCAAAGCATGATTAGAATCACAATGGATTAAGTTCCAATGCTAAGTACTTTAAAACTCCACATGACACAAGGTATGGCAAACAACCCAACCCCTACCTGAAAATAATTCAGAGGGGAAAACTAAGAAGCAGAAAATTGTCTACTAAAAATCATTCGTTCTGGAAGTTTTAACAAGATGCTTTCTTACAGAACAAAAACTTTGGGAAGAAAATTAGTGTACAACAATGATAATGTATCAGCATTAAAACCAATTTTTAAAACTCAAATAAATAGAGGTAATCTGGAAAAGCTAAGCGAGAAAACTCTTGGCATGCATTCAGCTCTTCTGTTTTTAAAATAATGTCTGACACACACCGTTCAATTTCAATATTAGCCTCTAAAAAGTCCAAATCAATGTTCTACAACAATACGATTCTGTATGCTAGTACAGCAAACCTCTCTGCTTACCTCAGGAATAACTGCAACTATTAAATGATACTTTCTACGAATATAAGGTAAAAGCAGAAATAAAGACACTGTTTACCTAATCCCCTCCTTGGCTAGCTCTCAAAATTCACCAACTTCCTCCCCATCAGGAGGGACAGACAGAAATGGCATACCTATAAATTTTCCTCATGATTAAAGCAACTGAGATATTAGGGGTACAACTCCACCCTACCTAAAGGCAGAATGATACAGAAAATTTAATACCTTCCTTCCTGAACAGCCAAGAGGATGGATCATCCCCTTAAGAATTCTCTTTCACTAAGAAACAAAATGGTCTAACTACCAGAACTATATTAGCCTTTGGTGACGATATTTTAAAAGGCATGCATAATAGAGGTGTGGCTAGCATGCGCAAGCATAAAGCAAGATGTTTCTTGCTACTTTTACCACCAGCACTTACCTCAGTCCTTCCTTCCAACCCTCACAGTAAGCCCACAATCCTATTTTTATAGGGAAGAGTTTAAAATACTTATGTTCATACTAGAGGGCCGATGCATGAAATTTGTGCAAGGGGCTCGGCCTTCACAGCCGGGGTGGCTTGCCTCAACTCTCACAGCCCCGGCTTCATCCGGAAGGATGTCTGGAAAGACACTGGGAAGGTCATTAGCATATTACACTTTTATTATTATAGACTAGAGGCCCGGTGCACGAAAATTCATGCACTGGGGGTGCGGGGTCCCTCAGCCTGGCTTGCCCCCTCTCAAGTCTGGAAGCCCTCAGGGAATGTCCTATTGACGGTTTAGCCTAGGCTACAGTCTGGCCTCCCTCTGCGGGAGGCGACAGGACCTATCAGGGGAAGGCACTGCCCCCATCACCCTGCTGCTGCTGCCACTGCCGGCCACTGCGACTGCGAGGTCTGAGCCCTGGGGCTCGCAGCCACTGGGGCTCACGGCTGCCTGAGCCCTGGGCCTCACAGCTACCACAGCTCATGGCTGCCAGGGCTCACGGCTGCCTGAGCCCGTGGCTGCATGAGCCCCAGGCCTCGCAGCCAGCCCTGGGCCTCGCAGCCACCGAGGACATTTGGATGGATGTCCGGATGGACATCCGGAAGATGCCTGCTCTAACTAGCATATTACCCTTTTTTTAAAAAAATATATTTTATTGATTTTTTACAGAGAGGAAGGGAGAGAGATAGATAGTTAGAAACATCGATGGGAGAGAAACATTGATCAGCTGCCTCCTGCACATCTCCCACTGAGATGTGCCCGCAACCCAGGTACATGCCCTTGACCGGAATCGAACCTGGGACCCTTCAGTCCACCGGCCGACGCTCTATCCACTGAGCCAAACCGGTTTCGGCTATTACCCTTTTATTAGTATAGATAATTGAATATCTGCCATGAGGGAAATGTTGACCTTGTGTAAAAATAGAAGCCATGCTCCTCGAGTTTTCTCTCTTCTATGTCCACCATCCAGTATCAAGCACATCTTTAGTTTCATCTATATGTCAACATCAAACCAGTGGCCATAGGTACCTGATCCAAATAAAACTTTCATTTGTAATTTCCCACGTAGGAATCCATGGGCCTCTAAGAGCTGTACTATCTTTGGACAAGGCTTTTGTCACCTGAATCTAACTTTCCTCCTGTATAAAATAAGTGGTGAGGCCCGGGCAATCCCAGCCAGCATCCAATGCCATATGTCTGGGCACATTTCCTTATTGTTGGCTTGCTCATAGGAGGGAGAAAACTAACTTCAGTCTCAGCTTCTTGAGTTCAGTTGTCCCGAGGGATTCAAGATGTTAACATTAGGGAAGAAAGTAATAAAGGGTGGTAGCGAGCGTGTTAATTTATTTCCCACACTCCAATCAATAGTCCTTCGGTCTGCCTGAGCCTTTGATTGCAAACTTCCAGGGGACAAGAGTCCCACCTTGACAGATGTCAGTAAACTGTTTATGTTATTATTCCAGCAAAATGGTGTTTTGATGGTTGTTGGGTTTTGTTTTGTTTTGCTTGTTCAAATGAGCAAACAACAACAAAAAGCACTGGTATTTTCCTCAGCCACAGAGAACATGATTCTGGCAGGTACTGGACACTACTGCTGCTCTGAAAAATTATTCAAGTGTCAATCATTTTGAAAGCCTCAAATGTGCGATCAGCTCCTATTAAAATGTCTTACATGTACTTACATGTGCTAGTTAGTGCCTTATATGTTCTCTTTATGTGCTATACCCAAATGCTTGCAAACCATTAGGATGACTGGTTTAAAGTCAAAGGCTGTGGGAAGAAACATGCTCTCAAACTCGCCCTCTGGCAAGTGGGAGAATGTGGATCTGCCCCACCGTTCAGGACAGAATGCAGATGGGTTTCTGGGTTTCACAGGGAACTCGGATCTACCCTCCCCATAGCCTCGGTGTCCCGTGCTTCCCTCTACTGCACATGCACACGGGAGCAGCCTGCCATCCTTTTTCCGGCATCCCTTCCCATCTGCCCACTCACATCTCTGCAGCCTCCAGCAAAATTACATCACGAGAGTGCAGTCTGAAAGCCTGGCTAGAAACACGGCCATGCAGATTGGCTGGATTTGAAAGAGAATCTTATGCTTTAAAAAGACAGGTGGCACCCTTTATAATTCCTCCCTGCCCATTACTTCAGCCCATACTCCCTCCAACAACCCCAGCGCCTCCACCCCACTCCTGCCTCCCCAAACACATGCAGTGGGAGTTCCCATCCTCTCCCAGCCCTTGTCAGGGCACAGGAGCCTACCTGTTCCCAGCAGCTGCTGGCTTCCTCCCGACTCTCTGGCACCACTGCACTCTTAACAGAATGGGTACTGACACCTCTAAAACCAGCAAAAGGCATTTCTTCGTATTCCTTGCCCTAGCCACAGCCTCTGCCCTCTTACCTTTCATTCAATTATATGGATGAATAATTAAGACTCTGATAGTGAAAAAACCCTTAGCTTACACGGCAGCCACAAAGCCTGCCCCTAGCCCGGAGCAGGGGGTGCTGCCACAGGCTGGCGCTCTGAAAGGTTCCAGTTGTGATCAGGATGACTCCAACTTGGGAGAGCTCTCCTAGCGGGTTCATTTAGGCATGAATAACAGAAAAGTAGGTCAGGGGCCTGAGTCATAGCCTGAAGGCAGATCTGCACCCTTGCTCGTAAAAAGCTAAGCCCCACAGTTCTGTTCTGCATGGTTTGCAAGATGTGAGCAATGACATCTGTGGATGGGTCCTATGCACGGCCCCACTGACATGTCCACATCAGACTTGATGACCAGCACAATGACAATACACGCCCTGCATCGCCCAGTTATCCCCAAAGCCCAACAGTACTCCCCCGAGGCAGCCAACAAAAGTGATCTGCGATGTTACCGGTACAAGCAGCTTTTGGGTCAGCATGCTCCAGCTGTCCCAGGCAATCGCTTCTGATTAAGACGGGTTTGCTCTCCCTGGGTTGCATTGTTTGAGTTTATCTGGTCAGTAGCTATCAGAATGTGATATTCTTAGTCTTTAAACTTACCTTAAAAAATAAACCCTTTTACTCTTTTATCAAGTCAGTGTACATGTACATAAGCACGCACGCACGCACACACACACACACACACACACACACACACACACACACTTTTGACATTACACGCAGGACAGCTGAGGAATTAAATCAAACACTCTCGTGCTTTAAGACAACCTGACAAAGCAGCAGAGAAAAACTGTCAAAGCTTATCCTTTACTTCCATCTCCTTTTCCTCTCTTAACTGTGATGTTTTCTCTCCTTTCTGGCCCCAGAAGAGGAAATGGTATGTTTTCATCAGCCCAATTTCTGAGGCGAAGCAACAAAATAGTCCTCTCTCATGTGCTACCTCATTTGAGACCTTCCCACTTCAAGCCCTGTCTGGGCCCAAACAGCCCAGCCTCCTGTGGGGTTTCAGACCGTCCACAGAGGGCAGAGGTGACCTCCTCTATTGGACAAGAAACAAGGAACCTCCTGAAGGGTTACAACAGCCTATAAATCCAACACAAAAGTAATATGGCAAGCCAGCTAAGCCCAATTTAATTCTTTCAAAACTGGGAAAAATATGGAAATATCTGACAATATGCAAAGAGCACACACAAAGTTGCAGGTCAAGCAGTGTATTTCTGGATCGAATGAAGATGAGAGTTCAATTGGCCATTGAAAACCAGTATCAATAAATTGTCTTCTGAGTGGAATTCAAAATTCACATGCAGCTCTATTATGAAACCATCTGAAGCCAGCCCCTGAAGGTATACCCACCCCCACACACTGAGCTATCAGATTCCTCATTCTCCTGCAATGAGGTAAGAAGTGGAAATCCTGGATCTCTTCATCACACAGTTGACAGCAAGGGGGAAAGTTACAATAGTATCCCAAGCAAAGAACCAGCTAAGGGCAGATCTCCCATGAGTGGCGAACTTGATGGGCTACTCTTCAATGGAATGACAAATCAACAGATTTTCCAACAGTGAGAGCGCATGGGCCCTTCCCTCATATTTTACTCTCTTGCCAGCCTTATTCTCACCCCCAAATAAAACATATGAACTCAAAAGAAAGAGCAAAAACCAAAGGTTCCACAGCTAATTAAAAACTGCCCAATAAAAGTCAATTTGCTAAAAAATAAAGGATGAGAAGAAAATGTATATTCTAAACTTTTGTCCACATGAGTATTAGCAGTAACCCCAAAGCTGATCATCTACAACAAATGGTGACCTCCGTTGGTGCTGGCATGGGTTAGCTATGATTTAAACTTAAGGTAAGATACATTTACATTCCAGAGAGGTCTAACATTTCACATAATAACCACAGAGTGAACGTACAGCCATTCTCTTAGCAACACAGCCAGCTGAAGCTCATTCAGAAATTTATACTTGGTTTTGGCAAAAATGGAACCATCACTAGATCACTGGGCGAGCTTTATAAGATACTAATATTTTCTTTGATTTATGAGCTATGAGACTATCAATAAAAACAAAACAAATTCTTTTCTACCGGTATTTAAACCACCAGCCTTCTTCATGCTTAGTCATAGAAAAACAACCCTGAAAATAATTCTGAAGTATTACCCTCTTTACCTCCACTCACCTGGTTTGGGATATCCTGTTCCAAGGAGTTTTGCTTCCCTGGCCATAGTCACGTTTAATTCTTTTCTGCTGCAGCACAGGTTTATCAGCTGAGGGCTTAGTTAAAATCTCCACTGCCCACTCACACAGCCACTCCACATGGATATTAAGTAAAGCAAATCCACTTAGTGACTGCGCCATGAGGAGGGCAGGCCATATTGATCATCCTGATTAGCCCTGTCAGCTGGAGGAAGAAAGACTGGCTGGCGCTCAGAGCCCGCTGTGCAGGGCACACAGACAGAGACAATGGGCAGCATCGACGTCCTCCGAGCAATTGGTTTGGGCAGTGATGGATGCTACGTGGACAGCTTATGGGGTTATTAAGGACGCAGACTAGCCCAAGAGAAACCCAAACTCCATCTCCTTTTATGAAGATAAAGTTGGATTGTTCATGATCCAGTGCAGGACTAAGGAAGCTTTTGCCTCTCATCATCACTGACACAGGCCAAAACTAACTAATTCATAAATTAAATAAAAAAAGACTACTCAGTGAGTATGTGTGTAAGGTTGTGTACAAGATTACAAAGCACGACTTGTCTGCATTTTAAAATAAGAACAGGATAGATGAAGTTCTTCAGTAAACAAAATGTATTTCAGTCCATGTTATTTAAGCTATATCATTAACTACATTACTTAAGGGAAGAGAGAGGAGCCATGGCTTTCTCTACACCTGCTCTGTGCATATCAAGGGGCACCTGCTTCATAGATTAGGGAACAAATCACACTCCAGTCCTCACCCTGCAAATTGGACTGAATGGAGCATGGATGGCGGGTATCTCTGACCACCTCATCCCGCTCCAGACCGGAAAGATTCTTTCCAAAGTTGCAATTAAATGACTGAAATTAGAAATCGTCAGGAAAAGAATTCCCCTATATTTACAGACACATGCATGCACTCATTCACTCACACCTCCCCGATTTCTTTCTTCCTGTGCCCTCAAAGAAGTCCCTCCTAATTACTTACTGGTATAACCTGGAGTGAATTGCTTTAATGTTCTCATACCCGCTTTCCAAATTAGGACTGATAATCATTTCCACATTAGGAATACCAATGCCTACAAATCATAGTAACACCCTGACGATTACATTAAATCGATGAAGTCGTGCCTGGTAGAGTTCACATTCAAAAGATGTTCTTGCCCTTCCCCCTGCTGCCCCCACACCCCAGCACTTAGGCCCATCGAACCAAGAAAAGCCCGGCTTCTGTGCGATGCCTTCCGGGAAGGATGACAGAAGACGCTTTCTTCTGGACACTAGCAAGGTTTTCCTTAACGTGCTCGCCTGACATCTTAACACTAGCAGCGCGGCTCTCCAGTCCCAATTGGCTTTCTGTCCGAAGGCCATCTGTGATGGGAGGCCCGCTTGGTAGAATTTGCTAGAAACTCTGTGTGGAGAAATCTCCAGATTTTGCCCGTCCTTTTGAGCACCGGATCATGGAAACATGAGGTTCTGTTACATTGGGCCAATTCCTCCGAGGTCAGGGAGTTCTTCGCAGCAAATGAGAGGACTCCTGTTCCAAGAAGCCTAGCCCCGCGCATCAGGCCACAGGGTACCAGGTACCCGGCACGATTGCAGCACCACCACCAGCACCACCACCACCACCACCACCACAGGTGAGCATTTTGCTGCTCATAACTGAGTTTCACAGCATGAGGACCTAAGCCCTTCCATTTAAGTTCCCCAGGGGATGCCTGAAACCACAGAGAATACTACACCCCACATATACTATGTTTTTCCTATACATACCTATGATAAAGTTTAATTTATAAATGAAGCACAGTAAGACAAACAATAATAAAATAGAAAAATTATAACTATTCTGTAATAAAAGTTACATGAATGTGGTATCTCTCTCTCTCTCTATCTTTCTCTCTCTCTCTCTCTCTCTCTCTCTCTCTCTAACTAATTTCATAACCAAGACAGCTGGAATAAAGGAACTAACGGGCAGGTAGCATATTATAGTGTGGCTACACAGGCAGGTAGCATATATAGTGTGGCTACACTGGACAAAGGGATAATTCACACCCTGGGTGGGAGGGAGCAGGAGAGTGTGAAATTTCATCATGCTACTCAGAACAGTATGCAATTTAAAATGTACAAATTGCTTATTTCTGGAACTTTCCATTTAATATTTTCAGTCTGTGGTTGACTGGTGTAACTGAAACCACATAAAAGCAACGCCATGGATACGGGGAAATTGCTGGATAGGGTTGGGGCTACACAGGGAAGTTGAATCAATGTTACCAAGACACTGCATTTTTATCATTATTGACCTTTAAAAAGAGTTTAAAAAGAGTCATTAGGGGCGCTGTTTCCCTTGCTTCCTGTAACTGTGTATCCGATGTCCTTTCTCCTCATCCTGACAATAGTAATGGGCAGCACACTGTGCCCCAGATGCCGCCATGCCCACTGACCACTCAAAAGGACACTGTTGCCCAGCACGACCCTGTATCCCTTCGCTGGGGTTTCAGCTTGTTTGCTGACATGCTAACCTGAGTCCGTGAGCACTGGCAATATGAGCAAATAAATACTTAAGAGACACAATCGATTCCTTAAGTCCCAAGGTGCTACACAAAGCAGGTTTAAGGAATCTGAAAATTCACTTTGATGAAACAACAAAGGCAACAAGCAGCTAGCCCTACAGACCACTCCCAGGAGGTTAAGATTAAAAAGACCATAAAAGCGCCTTCAAGTGGTACAGGATTCTGGTAAATTGTCTCTTATAATATATTGACCAAATTAAAATGGAAGGTGCACCAGACACAGGAGTCTCCTGCCTGCGGAACATTTTACTGCATTGATTATAAACGCTGCAGTTTAAAACTTGGCTAAACTCAGAGCCCCTTCAAGCTGAAGGTCAGTAAGAGGCTGGCCTTCAACCTCTGCCCTTTTGTATTGGTTGTTATATTAGCTCCCTTGAGCTGCCATAAAGAACTGCCATATAGTGGGCGCCTTAGAACAATAGAGAACTATTCTTCCACAGCTACAGAGGACAGAAGTCTGGAATCAAGAGCTACTGGTGGGTCACGCTCCCCACAAAGATTCTAGGGAGAATCTCCCCTGCCTCTCTGAGCTTTCTGGGGGCTCCGACGTCACACGGCTTTCTTGTCTGTGTCCCTCTGTGTCCTCTCCTCTTCTTACAAGGACACCAGGCATCCGGTTAATCTAGTATGATCTCATCTCCATCCTTAAGTAATTGCATCTGCAAAGACTATTTCCAAATAAAGTCATATTCTGTGGTTTCAGGTGGACATGAATTTGGAGGGGACATGAGTCAACCCACTACAGTTATTAATGAAGAGTACAGTTTAAGTCTTTGGCAAGAATTACTTTGAAATAAAAAAACTTGCTGTAGAAACAGGAAACTACGGAATGTTATCTACACAGCCATCATAACGGGATCATGGGACATGGGAGTGACCTCATGTAAAGAGACAGACTGAAGATGAGCTAAGAAAGGCTGTAATTCTGAGCAAGCCCACACCAACAGCTTCCCCACATCTCTTGCTCTTCTCTAAAGCAATAGAGCTATTTTATCAGACTCAAACATAAAAATTAAGTGACATTTTTTCAGGAAAGAGATGCAGGACTATCTCCCCCTCACACCTCCAACCCAAGAAAGACTTATACACAACACATATGAGAGCATCTAAACAAAAGGTGGATAAAGGCATAGGAGGAAACTTTCAAGTTAAATGTAAAATTAAATGTAAGTCTGTAAGAATGTTCCCAGGGTCCTGGCTGATTCTTGTTGAAGAAGTGAAATTGTGTATGTGAAGCATCACCTGAGAGATGAATCAGCTTGGGTAACTCGACCTCCTTCACTTTTTCCTTTCCGAAAAGAAAGGACTTACCATCTGGAAGAATGCCATCTACATTCCCCGTCTCATCTTTAATGCTACAGCGTATGTTTCCTCTAATTAGCAGAAGGTATAAGCTCCTTCTTCTACATCTTCAGCACTAAAATCTTGTCCCTGCTCCATACATTTGGTTTAGAAGTTCCAGAAAACCCAAATGGACAGAAACCCCAAAGGGGAGCTATTCAGTGTGACAGACACGTTGAAAGGGCAGGCAGCTCAGCAGTCAGAGGCGCAGCAAAGTAGCAGCCAGGGCTGTGGCCATGTCAGGTGGCCTCTCGGGTCCAGATGTGACAGCCCACAGGGCTGCTCACAGAGGCATGACTCAGGGGTGAGAGTCAGCCTGCATCCCGCTTCTGTTACAGTCGCATTTCTTCTTGCCTCAAGTGTGCTAAAGGTTCTTTACAGATGCGAAGTCAACGATAAGTGGGTACCTCTGCATATCAGATCAGAGCCATGAAATGTCAATGTCACTTAGCCGGGGGACAGGGCAGGCTGAGAAGCCAAAACCAGGAAGTGATCACCAGAGGCGTGCGAAGGGTGGTTCCAGAGGGAGAACATGTCTAGGATGGGCTGCCTGTCACTGTGGTTAGGCTCTCTGGGCTAACCCGTAACACAGAGGTGACAGACGGCCTTGGCCTGGCTGGCTTCTGCCTTCTGCTCAGACTCATTCCAGCTGCTGTACAGTTTTCTCCTGGTGCAGCAAGCTGACAGGCTGAAAATAAAGCAGTTGACCCCTCCCCTGATGATACCTGTGCCCTGTGGGTTATAAACTGGCAGTCCAGACCATCTGAGCCTGCAGGTAGAAGGGTCCTGGGTTTGATTTCAGTCAAGGATACATACCTCGGTTGCACGTCTCTCCCCGGCCCGGGCCCGGTAGGGGCGTTTGCAGGAGGCAACCAGTCAATGTGTTTCTCTCACATTGATATTTCTCTCTGTCTTTCCCTCTCTCTAAAAATCAATGGGAAAATATCCTCCGGTGAGGATTATTTTTTAAAAAGTGGCACTGGACAAATTGCTTATCTGAAAAAATATTACGTTAGATCATACTTAATACTAATACCACAATAACATTTATTTAAATTAAAAATTCTATGTTTAAAATAAAAGCATTGCACAGTAAGATTTATGCAATTTACTTGAGTCAGGGAATAAAAGGTCTTTCTAAGTATAAACAATGGAAGAGCAGAAGTCACAGAGACATTTCATGATATAAAAAGTAAAAATATTATTAAGTCAAAAGACAAGCAATGAGCTTTGAAAATATATCTGTAGCATATGAGGAAAGTTACTATCTACCAGAGATAAACTAGATAAAACTGAAGAAAAAATAAAATATGCTACTACAAAATGGTTAAAGAATAGTAACACATTTGTCACAAAAGAATACTAATAGCATGACAATAAAAGGTAAAAATAAAGTTAATCCTTAATAACACCTTTGAAATACAAATCCAAACCAGACATTATCTATCATGTTAGCAGGGATCTAAACACTCATCATGTTGGCAACAAACACAGTGAAACATACACTCTCCTCCATACGAGGTACAATTTGGGGGCAATATTCTTTAAGATTCTTAAATAGGGACACTCTCTTTAGATGTATCATTTCATTTCCAGGAGTCTATTGAAAGGAAATAATTAGAAATAAGTATTTATGTGTTAGGATAAGCATCACTGCTTTTTTTCATGAGCAGAACATGAAATAATAAACTACACCTAAAAGACAAAAAAAATCCACCTAAACATTAGTGAAATTTTTTGAAAATTCTACATTTATTAAAGAAATTTAGATAATGGTGAAAAATTCCTCACCATAAAAGCAGTACTAGGAAATTTTATCAGAAATTTCTACAAACCTATCAGGAAATTGATTCTCCTAATTGTACACAAACTCATTCCAACAGAAAAAGGATAATAAAAAGAAGAATTCCTTACATTATTCTATGATGACAATATAATCTCATTCCAAAATGCAATTAACACATTCTGTGAAAGAAATATTACTAGTCTATTTCACTCATGAATTCAGGTGCAAAAATCCTAAGCTAGATATTTGCAAACCAAATTCAACAGTATGTATAAGAGATTATACAGCATAAACAAATAGGGGCCATCCCACCCAAGAAGAATGGTTTTAATAATAGAAAAATTCTTCAATGTAATTCACCACATTAACAAATTAAAAAAGAATAACCATATCATTTTATTAAATGAAAAACATTTTTCATTTAATAAAAAAATACACACTTTTTTACATTCAGTATTATTTTGTATTAGTTCCAGGTGTATAGCACAGTGGCTAGTAGACAATCACATAGTTAGAAAGTATTCCCTGATATTACTAGTACCCACCTGGTACCATGCATAGTTATTACAATACTAGAGGCCTGGTTCACAAAATTTGTGCACGGGTGCGGTCCCTATGCCTGGCTGGCAATTGAAGTGAGCATCTGGTGTGGAAGGGCAGGTCCCAGCTGGCCTCTGAGTCTTGGGCAGCACCTGGGCCTCCAGGACCCTGCATGCCCCCCTCCGCCTGAGTCACAGCGCCCAATCCCCACGTGGAGATGCAGTGAGCACAGCCAGACACTGCAGGCCTGGGTGCAGCGTGGGCCTCTGGGCTGCCCAGCAGCACCACACAGAAGCAGGATAGGCAGTGCACTCTCCCCTGGCTGGCCTCCTAGATCTGCTCCTGCGCAAAACCATGGGGAGCCCGACCAGCCCCTGCAGCTGCAGCCCAGCTCACCTGGAAGACCTGGCTTCCCAGGAGAGGGTAGCAGGGGGAGTGAGAGCGAACTCGGCGGCGGACACCCCGCATTCTCAGCAGACCTCCATCCCCGGACACCCCGCATTCTCAGCGGACCTCCCTCCCGTCAGTCCCGCCCCCAGGTAGCCAGCAAGAGGTCACAGTGCATCGCCAATGCCTGCCATGTTCTGCGCCGCCCCCTGGTGGTCAGTGCACATCACTGCAAGTGGTTGAACTGGTTGAATGACCTTCCGAGGGGACAATTTGCATATCAGGCTTTTATTATATAGGATTATTGACTATATATTCCCTATGCTGTACTTTACATCCCTGTGACTATTCTGTAACTATCAATCTGTACCTCTCAATGTCTTCTCCTAAATGTTATTGTCTTTCAATTCTGGCTTTCTCACTTATAAATGATTTATTGTTTGCTGTGTTTTGATTTCTAAAATTTGTGCATATACAGTAGACAGTCTCATAGTCAACTTCTTCTTAACCAACTTAACAAATTAAAAGCAACTCTTCAATGGGTGGGCTACAGCCACATTGCACGGTATGCCTACCAGAGTGTTTGCTCTTTAACCTCTTCAGGCCAATTATATTGATTATGTATTTATATACCTAAATGTGACATGGAGCAACAAAATATGAGCACAAAAAGAACTGCTGTTTGGAATAAAAATTCTGGCCCTAACCGGTTTGGCTCAGTGGATAGAGAGTTGGCCTGTGGACTCAAGGGTCCCAGGTTCGATTCCAGCCAAGGGCATGTACCTTGGTTGCGGGCATATCCCCAGTAGGGAGTGTGCAGGAGGTAGCTGATCGATGTTTCTCTCATCGATGTTTCTAGCTCTCTATCCCTCTCCCTTCCTCTCTGTAAAAAAATCAATAAAATATATTTTTTTAAAAACACAAAACTCTGTAGAATGTTTTGGTGAATTGCTAAAAAAGAAAATTGCTGTCATGTGATGTGAGGTCCAGACAAATGTCAATGAATTGGAAGATTTTTTTTAATATAAAAAGGGTTTATACTCACTACTTCTCAAATATCTTTTGAAGTCACACTCCACTTTAATGAACCCCAAATAGGAAATTATAGAATCCAAAGCATGGAAGTGACTCATGATGGAAAGATGTTGCAGAACTCCAATTTCACCCATCATCAGAGAAGTTTGTTGAAGACATGTATGTATTTTAGATCAATTTAAACATACGTGTTTCAGGTTAAGGTATTTTATGATCCTCAGCTTTAATTGACTTTTGTTGACAAACTAGTTACAAGACTAATTAAACTAATTTTAACAAACTAATTTTAAGTCTGGTCATGTCAAATCGGGGGCTTCCCCTGCATTTGTTTTATAATGGAGGAGGAAATGTTTTTTTGAGCAGAATGGTGGTACGGTGGTCGGGTGCAGAGGAGAAAAGGGAAAAATGCGAGAAAACTAGAAAAAAGGGCTATTGAGATTTCTAAGCAGCAAAATTAAAAGTTTGTGCAAAACATTTTAGACTATTTAGGTGCTGTGATAGCTAATTATAAGGTCAGTACAATAATGTAAATGTCTCAATTCCAAAAAACAACACAAAAGAGCTAACAAAAAATTTAGCAAGTGGTCATTTAATCTTGTTGATAAATATCATGCTATATAGCAGTGATGCCGAACCTATGACACGCGTGTCAGAGGTTACACGCGAACTCATTTTTTGGTTGATTTTTCTTGGTTAAATGGCATTTAAATACATAAAATAAATATCAAAAATATAAGTCTTTGTTTTACTATAGTTACAAATATCAAAAAATTTCTATATGTGACACAGCACCAGAGTTAAGTTAGGGTTTTTCAAAATGCTGACATGCCGAGCTCAAAAGGTTCGCCATCACTGCTATATAGCAAAGCTTATATATATTATATATATAGTAGGTCAGTTTTATAAAACATTTTTATTAAGGTTTAAGTGACAGGCAATTTCACAATATACAAATAAATTTTATGTATGTATATACCTTTGAAACAGCCATGGCAATCAAGATAATAAACATACCCATTACTCTCAAAAGTTTTCCTGTACCCCTTGGTAAACCTTTCCTCTCAACTCTCACTTTCCATTGTCCTCATACAACCAATGGTCTATTTTCTGTCACTATACTTTAGTTCGCATGTTCTAAAATTTCATGTGGAAGGAATCATGTAACATGCACTTCTTTTACTGGCTTTGTTCACTCAGCATAATTATTTTGACAGTCACCCATTTTGCTGCATATATCAATAGTTCATTTCTTTTAATTATGGAGTTATATTCCCTTGAATGGATATAGCACAAAAATCCTTCTATGTGTACCTGGACATTTAAGTCATTTCCAATTTGGAGCTATTATAAAGAGAGCTCATAGTAACAGGTGTTATATGTCCACTGTCCTGCCTTTGACATTCATGTACAAGTCTTCATAAGGACAAAACTTACATTTCTTGGGTAAATACTGAGGAGTAGAATGTCTGGGACATATGATAGGAGTTATGTTTACTCAGAGTGATGCTGGGCAGCTGTTTATCTGCAAAAATCAAGTTATAACATATCTCATACTATATACAAGAAAAGGTATATGAATTATAAGTTAGATTTAAAAAATAAAAGCATAGGACATGAAAAGCTGAAGAAAACACCAAAGAGGTTGTACCATTTCACATCCTACCAACGTGTGTGAGCCTAATTTGTTCCCTGTCAGCTGTTTTTAAGTTTTACAGGACACAGGACCCACTGGCTATGCAACACATACTACACACGGCTTTTGTAGTTTTGTAAGACACAGGACCCATTGGCTATGACATCACACAGCTTTGCCTAATGTAAAGGAACCAGAGCATAACTTGCACATGCTCAGTAATTATGAAGGTGGATTTTTAATTTCTGTCCTTTCCCTGTTGCACAGATCATAATAATAAGTAGCAAAATACATTGATAAGAACAACAGCATACATTTATTCAGTGTTTCCCATGGGCTTGGTTCTATGTAAACCATGTTGTAAATACCCTATAAAAACCCTATGAAGGTAAACACTAAAATAAAATCACCAAACCCATTTGATAGGTGAATAAACTGAGGGAAAGA
>NW_006289718.1:326849-338926 GCF_000327345.1 Myotis davidii
AGAGAAAAAATACTAATTGTCACAGAGCTAATGAGTGGCAGAACCAGGATTTGAACAAGGAAGTCTGAGCCCCAAGCTTTAGCTTTTAACTATTACCTGTATCCCCTGTTACCACCTACACATTCCTGAGTTCTGGTTACTTCTCTTACAAAGCTATGAATGATCCCTAACATTTATTTCCAGTTCTACCTTAGACAACTGACTTCTTATCTTTAGGAAAGAGATGATATAATAGCCCTGGAATATCATTTTGCACTAATGTGTTAGAGCAAATGCTGAATCCGTACAAATACAGGCAATCCCTCTTGTCTGCAGTGTTGCTTTCCATGGTTTCAGTTACCTGCAGTCAACTGAGAACTGAAAAAATTATATGGAAAATGTCAGAAATAAATAATTTGTAAGTTTTAAATTTCACTGTTCTGAGTAGTGTGATGAAATCTCACACCTTCCGGCTCCATCCTGTCCTAGACATCCCTTTGTCCAGTGTATCCACATTGTATATGCTATCTGCCCATTAGTTACTTAGTAGTCATCATGGTATCAGATAGGTTATGAGAAAGATAGCCACCACATTCATGTATCTTTTAGTACAGAATTATATGGTCACTTGAGGCCCGGTGCACAGCGTTCGTGCACTGGGGGCAGGGTGGGGGGGAGGGAAGGGAGTCCCTCAGCCCGGCCTGCGCCCTTTCACAGTGATGTCTGCCTGCTGCCAGCTTAGGTCTGCTCCCAGCAGGCAGACATTCCCCAAGGGGTCCTTAGCGCTGCTGCGGAAGCAGGAGAGGCTCCTGCCACAACCGCTGCACTCGCCAGCCATGAGCCCGGCTTCTGGCTGAGCAGCACTGCCCCTGTGGGGGAAGGCTGTTTCAAAAGCAGGCAGAATCATTATCCACTGTATCCCATGCTGCTGTGATTTTACAAAACCCAATCCAGTCACTAAAAGGCATTACCATAAAAAGCCCAGGCTGGTCGTTAACCAGGTCAGCAATGGTTTGTTTTAAGAACTTTTTGGTATTCACTGTCATCCTCCTCAAAGGTAAAACAAAGGGTAATAGTACAGCCACATCTTTGTCTAAAAAGAGCCTACGAATCCAATAGGACAGAGGGCAGTGCTTGCCTTGAGAAAGCATAGAAAACAACACCTCCTAGCAGCAGCAGACTGTGACATCGACCGTGTTATACAGAATATTGACTCATAATCAAAAAAAGAAGAAAGGTTGGAGAAAATAATCAGCATCTCCCAGCACTCTGACAAGAGAAAGGAAACTGCTCTACTGGCAAAATTATGTCCCAGGAGAGAGGTCTTAGACTGTTCAATGACAAACCAACAGGTTATAATACCTACTCGGTGCACAGCACTGGGCTAGACAGGAGGGGGACAGGGGGACACGTCGGGGGTGGGGGTTACATACCAACAAGAAAGAGGAAACAAGATCTCTACCCCAATTTGGAGTTTATCACCAAGTCGGGGAAAGGGCCGGAACTGATCATGACACACTCAGTATCAGATCCACAGTCATTCACCACCGACACCTTTGCTAACACTGACTGGGTACAGCCACTGTGCCAAGTCCTTTCCAAACACCGTCTCCTGTAACCCTGCCCGAATCATGTGAGGCAGGCACTGCTCATCTCCGTTTTACAGATTATTATACTGATTGGGGAAAGCTCAGGGACTTTCTCTTGACCATGTATCTAGTAGGTGCTAGAGTTGGGGTTCCAAAGCTTCTGTTTGGCTATTAGATAGTGAAACTCCCCAGAGCCTTCAGAAACGCCATGATCCCTCTGGTTAGGGAAGGCCTGGAAAGCTTCTGCCTCTCCTCAGCACTCAGTTCTTGCCACTCGAGTTCTTCTCTTCTTTTTATCAACTATTGTTTTTCTTTCTAATGTAGCCTTTTTCAGAAAGATTAACCAAGGAAAGGATTAACCAAGAAAGGATTCACTATGGCTGAAGTCATGAAATATGAAGATTTTAAAGAGGAAGATTCTGAAAATGCAGTCAAGGCCGCTGGGAAGTACACACAACAAGGCAGAAATTATATTGTTGGAGATGGAGATACTATGTTCTTCAAATTTAATACCCTCAGCAATGGAAGAAGAAATACATTTTAAGTATTACTCAGATAAATGTAAAATTTCCAAAAGGCATATGATTTTTTTTACATTTAAATTTCTAAAATCTGAAGGGTCACACAAAGTTGGGGGTGGGATCTTCTACAAACAGAATTATTTTTGTTTTAAAATTAAAATATGGTGTCCCTGCCAGTGAGGCTCAGTAATTGAGTGTTGACCTATGAACCAGGAGGTCATGGTTCGATACCCAGTCAGGGTACATGCCCAGGTTGCAGGCTCCATACCCAGTAGGGGGCATGCAGGAGGCAGCCCATCAATGATTCTCTCTCACTGATGTTTCTATCTCTCTCTCCCTCTCCCTTCTTCTCTGATATCAATAAAAAAATACATTTAAAAAATAAAAGAGGGACTTTAGAAGTGAAATGACTTAAAAAAAAATTAAAAAACTGTGTACCTCCAATGAAATGCCAGTTCTTTAAAGGCAAAGTGAACAGCTTTGCCTTTCATGTAATTGAGGCCCTACTCCAAACTGTAGAAGTTTTTCAGGAACCATATTACTCTCAGGATACTTCATTGATCTCCATCATGTACGCCAACCAACCCTGACACTTTTATTTTTATTTTTTGTTAATCCTCACCAGAGGATGTTTTTTTCCATTGCTTTTTCAGAGAAAATAGAAGGGAGGGATGGTGGAAGAAAAAGAGAAAGGGAGAAAGAAAGAGACAGAGAAGCATCGATCAACTGTCAAACCTCAGAGGGAAGTAGGGGAGGGTGGGGATAAGGGGGAGAGGTCAACCAAAGGACTTATATGCAAGCATATAGGCCTAACCAATGGACACAGACAACAGGGGGGTGAGGGCATGAGTGGGGGGGATGGGGGGTAACGTGGGGATAAGGACACATATGTAATAACTTAATCAATAAAAAAAAAGAGAGACATCAATATGAGACACATCAATTGGTTGCCACCCACATGAGCCCTGAACAGGGCAGGGAGTGAACCTGCAACCCAGGTACATCTAGAATCAAACCTGAGACCCTTGGGTGCCCGGGCGAGCGCTCTAACCACTAAGCTCGCTCCTTTTTGAATCTAGAGATAATGCATGTTTTACGGTATTCCAGATGTCTACACTCAATAAAACATTTGTAAAAACAAACTCATCGCCCTTTCCTGATTATTTTTCCTGGTGCTTTGTGGATACAGGCAAAGTGGTAAAAACCTTGATTTGCCCAATCTACACATTCCCAGCTGAGGTCCAAGACAACAATGTTCTGCCTTTTTGTCTCAGCTCTCAGACTGTAAACAACTGTCCTTTTTGCGGTTTATTCAATGTCATGACTTTCGAATTTTTGTGTTTTTGTTGGTGATTCAGCTGTTTAAAATGTCCCCAAGCATCGCGCTATCTAGTTCCTAAGTGCAAGAAGGCTGTGATGTGCCTTATGGAAAAAATATGTTGGCTAAGCTTCATCCAGGCTGCAGTTAGAGTTCTGTTGGCCATTGAGTTTAATGTTAGTGAATCAACCGTATATATTAAATATAGTGTCTCTAAGCAGAAATGCACACACAATGAAAACATTCTGAAGAGGATGCATAACAGAGTAGTAAGTATGAGGAGGAAGGAAGCACAGGAGCCACATTCCTCTCCACTAACTCTTCACCCAGCTCTACAGCAAGCCCGCCCAGCGGAGCCACACACCGCCAGGCACTGCGCTCCCTGCACGGCCACAGTTCCTGCAAGAGTTCTCCACACCGACGGGCCCCCGATTACTTACCTTGTTCCTCTTCTGGCCTCTGCCCAGCATGGACAAGGTCACTCCTGCCTTCCCTGCTGATAAAACAGGCATCCCCTTTCCAGTCCTTGCCTGTCTGCACAGCACCGGACAATCCTGGCCGCTCCAGGGGACTCCCTCAATCTGTCTGACCCACTCCTTCTTAGTCTCCTCTGCCGGCTCTCTTCCTTGCTTAAGCCTCATGGTTCCTGAGTTCTCTCCTGGTCCCTCTCCTCCTTCTCTGCACCCCTGGCTGGTGGATTTCACGTGCTCTCGTCAGATCTGCACACAGAAGCCAGGTCTGTCCCCTGTGCTCCTTATCCAAGTCTACACTGCCTCTCCCCAAGATCTTTCACAAGCATATCAATCTCATCTCCTTCAAAATGAGCTCATCCCTTCACCCCTGCCACCACCCCTCCCAAACCTGCTTCCCTTCCTGCGTTGCTCATCTCAGTGGCACCAACATCCACCCAATTGCTAACCAGAAATGGGAGAATTATCCATAACATGAGTCTCTCTTGCATACCCACATCCAACCCCTCAAGTCTGACAACTTTAACTCCTAAGTGTCTCTCAAATCTGTCCTCTTCTCCTACTCAAGGACACCATCATCTTCTGCCCAAATTATTGCAACAGCTTCCCTACTGGCTCCCCCAAAACACAAACATCTTTTCTTGAACACACACCACATCTCAGCCAGCCATCTTCCTCAAGTTCATGTCTGACTAGATCCCACTTAGCTTAAACCAGCGGTTCTCAACCTGTGGGTCGCGACCCCTTTGGTGGTCGAACGACCCTTTCACAGAGGTCGCCTAAGACCATCCTGCATATCAGATATTTACATGACGATTCATAACAGTAGCAACATTACAGTTATGAAGTAGCAACGAAAATAATTTTATGGTTGGGTCACAACATGAGGAACTGTATTTAAAGGGCCAGAAAGTTGAGAACCACTGGCTTAAACCCTTTAATGGACTCCTACTGTTCTTGGGGGGAAAAAAGCCTAAACCCTTTACCAGATATCATAAAATGTACTTATCGACACTAACTCTATCTTAAACCCTTTGCACCAACATTGTTACAATATTTCCCATTTCTCTCTTGCTGTGAGAGAATGCTCCCAATATCCAGCAGAATGCCCGGCACTTTATAGATGTTTAATAAATGACTGCTGAGTAAATAAATGAGTCAATAAGATCTAAGGAAGGGTAGGCCAACTTAATATTTAACGCAAACTCAAATCTTCAAATATACAAAAGTATTAGTCACGTGACTCAAATCCTTGGCAAAGGGTTAAACATATCAGATAGAATTTGCACAAATTATAAGCAGCTCAAGGTCAAGGTCCTTGAGGTTAGACATGAGAAAGAAGGCAACATATTTGCTTGCAGTCAGCAGGGAGTGGTTCTCCCTGTCACCCTCCACGTGGCTCGATTCCACTGCAGTTAATGTGTGTGCGGCCCATTGCCCAGGCTGTGTTGACAGTAAACTCAAAGGGTGGGATAGTGGGCCTACCCAGGGACCCACACAAAAGAACGGGGGAGTCAGGTCTGCTACACACAGGGATCAAAAAATCCTAACAAATGAAAAACTAAACAGGGAACATACCCAGAAACTCACTTGGTACATGATGCTCTGAAAGGATCTTTTTGAACCTTTTGTTCATTATTTGTTACATTTTCCCCAAAACTCCACTAAGTTACAGCCATTCTGGAGTTAGCTAAAAAATATAGATCAAGTCCTGGCCTGTTTTGCTCAGTGATTAGAGCATCAGCCCTCAGACCAAAGGGCACAGGGCACCTACCTCCTTTGCAGGCTCCATTCCTGGCCCGGGTCAGGGCAGCGTGCGGGAGGCAACCAATCGATGTGTCTCTTTCATATCAATGTTTCTCTCTCTGTCCCTCTCTCTGTCCTCCTCTTCCTTCCTCCCTTTCACTCTCTCTAAAAATCAATGGAAAAATATTCTCAGGTAAGGACTAAAATATAAGTGTAATATAAGTGTAATATAAATATAAAGTGTAATATAAATATAAATAAGTGTAATATAAATATAAATAAGTGTAATATAAATATAAATATAAGTGTAATATTAAAAAAAAAGGGCACAGCACCCTCCAACGTGCTCTCAACTCTGTCACCCACTTTACCTTAGGTACCACTGGGAAATCAAAGGAGAGATGGAGTCAAGAAAAAAAACATGCAAAGGCAATGGAATGAAGGCCATGTTAGCTTAAAACCATCACTGAAATGGAGTCAGTAATCTAATTAGGAAGGAGGGGGGCCACCAGCCTTACAAGCCTCAGAAGGAGGTCTCGATGTCTGCATGACAAATAAAAAGCCACCACGACTTCTGCGACCCCATGATGGCTCCGTTGCCCATTAAGCACTGAGAGAGGTCTTTTCCCTGGAGGAAAGGGAAAGTCTGGGAGGGGTCCAGGGGTGCTCGAAGGGCCGGAGAAAGCCCACAGCACAAAAGAAAGCAGCCTCCAAGGGCCCCAGGGCGGCAGGAGAGAAGATTAGTGCTGTGAAGAGACACAGCAGCCTCCCCCGCATAGAACATTCAGCGGGACAGGAGAGAAGGACACAGCGCCCTCCAAGCTCTGATGGTGGCGCCACCACAGCCAGCCAGCCTCAGCCCACCATGGGCACTGGCTGTGTGCCAGGCCTGTGCTGGGCATCGCCTTACAGCACTATGAGGAGGGTACTTCCAAGTCCCTTCAACACGGAAGACACAAGTATGGAAAGAAAAAATTTGCAAGCCTGTATAAATCTAGAAAATGAGGGAATTAGGACTTGAACCCAGGTCTGCCTGTTTCAAAGTCAATGACCTTCTGTTTGAAGTACCACTTCCAGTTCCTCACTTGTGAGTGACTGTTCCTTCCTAGACTGAAGAAAGGGTGCCCACTTTCCTCTCATAAAAGAATCGGACAGTGAGAAAGTTAGTGGTAATAAACGGCGAGCGAATGCTTTATCACTGACGTTACACCTGGATTAACACAATAAATGCTTAAGCAGTGGATGGTCGGGACAATATTTGGACTCACCATTCTTCATGGAGAAAATGAAATGTGTTCTCCGGGCCTGGATTCCACAATCACTAAAGCTTTTACTATTAAACCACAGGTGTACCTTTCCTTCACGTTACCATCACTAACACTATCAACTAATACTCGTTAACTAGTAACACTGGTATTACATCAGTTATTATTACCACTATACAAGTCTATACAAGTCCACGTGTATCCAGGAAGGCAAATTCTGATGATCTCTCCCCCAGCGGTGGGGGTATAGCAGCATGCACATGTGAAGTGGCATTTGCTAAAATTGGAAACGGAGGCAAACACAGTAGGTTGGCTCCCCTGTAGCATGGAGAGGCTAGAGAGCTAAGCCTTACATACCGTCCAGACTTATTTGCCACTATAGTGCCCAACGGACTTAGAACCTCCCAATGAGACAGGCTCCCAGGTGACTTTGATTTAGAACTGAGCCATGGGGGAGAGGGGCAGAGTGCCCGGGCATCCCAGAGAAGCAATTTTGCTTTGCAGGAGGTGAATTGTGGGAGCTGGCACCTCAAGCCCGGGGTTCCTACTCCAATAGCTTCCCACAGCAGTAGCCACAGCCCCTCTCCCCATTCCGTAGGAGAGAATGATTCTGGGGGTGGGGGTGTCCTGGAGGCTTAGCCTGGAGCTGATTCCTCGAAACCTTTGAAGGGTTCTGGAAGCACTCGCCCCCTGGATTAAATCTACTTTGGCTCTCACTCCCTAGAGTGGATTTTGTGTCTCATACAGGAAATGTGAGCAATAACAAGAAGCTCATCACTTTTCCTAGTTTATTAAATTCATAAAATATTCGGTATAAAATACTTAAGCCGCAAAGGACAAAGAAACAAACTCAATTTATTTTAATTATATTTTGGTCTAATATCATTTGGGCGAGAGTAATTCATATGAACTGTAGTATACACAATTTTATGAACCTAAACCTACACTGTAATTTACCTCATTCATAAACATGAGAGAACTTGACCTACTTTCTAATGTATTCCGCTCCTTGTTGTCTGCATGAATCTGCAGTGACATTTTAAAAGTTGCCCTAATAATTTCCATTATATGAAAATGCATTTTTCATCGATACCATCTTTGATTTTTTTCTCCCACAAACAAAATACTGTTTTCTCAACAGCTAGCCTGCAAATGTCGTAGGAAACAAGGTGTACAAGGCAGCGCATACAAAAGGCTCACCGTTCAAATGGGGTCAATATTGGGTTTCTTTGATGGGGGATGAGGGTGGGAGGAGAAGGAGGCAGCCAAGAATGAGGCGATTTTTCCCAAGTCCACACCATGTGCGATGGTGGGTCTGGCTCTCTCTTTGTGTCTAACTTGTAGGAAATTATAGAGCACAGCTTTTAAAAGTAAGAATGACCAAACAATGCAATGCTTCTATGCTGTCCAATAATTCTCCAATCGCAGGCCATACAGAGAAAAAGAAAAGAAATCCGCTTCTATTCAGCCGCCTTCCAACTACATCCGCACTGTGGCCATCAGCAGCCGCCTGGACCTGGGCCCGTCCCCGCTGACAACGGCCCCTTTAACCCACGGTGATGGTCCTTCTGAGCGAGGCTTTCCTGTGCTGAACTTCCTATGTCTCCCAAAAGCCCAGAGCAGAGTTTGGCAAGTGATGGTCCACAGACTGAGAATGGTTTTTACGTGTTTAAATGGTTGAAGAAAAAAATAATTGAAAAAAATAATTATATTTCATGATAAATGAAAATCTTGAAATTCACATTTGTGTCCATAAATCTGGTTGATTGGAACACAGGCCCCCTCACTTAATTATAAATTGTCTATGGCTGCCTTTTGCCCTCCAACAGCAGAGCTGAGTAGTTGCAACACAGACAGTAACCTAAAAATATTTACAACTGGGTCCTTTACCGGAAAAGATTGCTAACTCCTGGACTGGAATGTGAAAGCCACAGCCCTGGGCCTGGCAATGCAGGTCACGGAAACCTGGATCTAACCAGCCTTCCTAAGCCCTGTTTCCTTCCACGGAAATGCTCATCTCCATCGCTCCCAGACACGCTCCCTCTCTGTTTCCTGCTCCAAAACTCTGTTCAGTCTCAGCCGCATGCAGACATCCTTCTCGCCCTTCATGAAAGGAATCACATCATACATACACTTAACGTCTATGAGGTTAAAAAGAAAAATGGTTTTAAGAGTGCCCAATGCTATTCTCCACAGCACTGTTTCTAACGGTAAAAGATAACAAAAGCCCAAATGACCGGCAACATACATTTGCTTATGCATTATAAAAGGATATAAGCATAGGACACAAGGATATATTTTTTTTTCAATTGCTACCTAATGGGGAGGGAGAAAACAGAATGGAGAGGGGACTTGGGTAAAAGCAAATAGATCTGATTACGCCTTATGTTATAGATGAGGCATTGAAACCTTGACAATATTGTGTAAAATTATTTAAATATAAATTTAAAGTGGGAATCTCTAAAAACAGAAAATAAAATGAAATCAATGAGCCTAACTGTGTATCCAGTTGGAGACACAATCACAGAGAAAAACTATTCCAAATGTCTTTAAAACACAGTTTGTTGTGTCTATATATGTGATAAAGCAGATACAAAACTATGGTAGTATTACCAAACTGGGATTCTGGGTGGAAGCTAGTAAAAGTCCTATATTATTGTGCTATATACCTGAATTTCACCTGGAAGTATTAGTATGAACTAATAATCGGTTTTATCTCTGCTTTGTACATACAAACATACACATACATACATGTATATTCCTTAGTTTGACCCACTAAGATCTGGAAACAATGATAAATCCAGTAGTTATAAACTTTCCTAATTTCTATATTGTGCCTCTAAACACTCAAAGAAACCAGGGCTTCTTAAAGAAATGATGACTCTAAGTCTGAAATAAGAAATGGATAAGACAATCCTGTAACATTTTGTTGCGCCACAAAGTGCAGAAAAATGCAAAAACGCAAGTCATGTCAAAAGGACTAGGAATTAGTTTCCACAAGTCACTTGAATTAGCTTCTACTGGTCAAATATGTGACAATTCCAGTATCAATAAGAATATTTAATTGAAATGCATCAATTATATTTACGTTGAAAAAGAAGAAGAAAACACAAGCCAACTAAATAAATAAATAAAACCTCAGCGATCACTGTTAGAGGATGCTGCTAGGGAACACATTGTTTTGAAAACAAAGGGAAAGTATCAAGCACTTGTCCCGACTTTCCTACATGAACCTCAGGGTAAACAAAGAGTCGAGGTTAAATTTATTTTTACGTAAGTATTCTTGTATATAAACAAAGAAGGAATGATAGAATTGTAATATCATGTTTTTACAATCACTAATAAATTAAAGGGTCAAGGCAATAATCATCAGTGACCAGTATGTATTTTTTAGTGAAAATATGCTGTCTGCCTGTGATGTATGTAGCCTTGGAGGAAAAACAAACAAACCCAGATCTGAATCTGACTACTGAAGATATAAGTAATAAATCACAGAAAACATACAGAACAGAGAAACGTAAAATGGTATCATCAAAGAAGCCATCGTGAAAACCCAGACTGGAAAACTCTATAGCATAGTTTTTTAACCTCAGCACTACTGACATTTGGGCCAGAGAATCCTTTGCTGTGAGGAGCTGTCCTGTGTTCTGTAGGATATTTAGCAGCATCCTTGGCCTCTACTCTCTAGATACCAGTTAGCAGTCCCCAGTGGTGACAACAAAAAATGTCTCCAGACATGCCAAGTGTCTCTAGACGGGGGAAGGGGGTCCTCCCTATTTGAGATTCTCTGCTCTAAAAGGACAAACAACTCACATTCTTCAACAAACAAATCACAAGAGTAGGGGTGGGGGTGGCTGGGGGATACAGAAGGGGAACCTGCAGATTAAAAGGGGATTAGAGACATCAATCCATTGCAATGTGTAAACTTTATTTGGATCCTGACTCAAAGAAACTTAAGCCCGGCCAGCATAGCTCAGTGGTTGAGCATCAACCTATGAACCAGAAGGTCATGGTTCGATTCCCAGTCAGGGCACATGCCCAGGTTGCAGGTTTGATCCCCAGTGTGAGGTGTGCAGGAGGCAGCTAATCAATGATTCTCTTTCATCATTGATGTTTCTATCTCTCTCTCCCTCTCCCTTCCTCTCTAAAATCAATAAAAATATTTTTTAAAAAGAAGTACTATAAGGCAATTGATGAAATTTTAACATGAATTTGATACTTAATGACATTAAGGAAGTACTGGTAATTTTTATGTTTTTGGTGTGATAAGGTAGATACGTTTTTAGTCCTTTGAGAGCCATATACTGAAATAATAACCGAGGAAAAATAAAATAGCAAAGATGCACTTAAAAACAATTGGTAGGAAAAGAACAGTATGTACTGATGAAATAAGACTGGCTAAGAATTATTTAGCATTGAATCTGAGTAATGGGTATGTAGTTCACCATATAATTCTCTTCACCTTTAAATGTGTTTCAAAGTTTCCGTAATAACAATCTGGCAGGCAGCTCGTCTCCCATTCCTCTCAATGAGCATGTAAGCCCCACAATGACCATGGCAGGGATGTAAGAATTTACAGTTCCCTGGGCTTGCTCAGTTTCTAAGTGCCTCCTGGGGTCCTATCTGGATGCCAAGAGTTCTTCCATTATTTACAACGTGGCCCTTAAATACAGGAGCCGACTACTTAGCAGCAAGCTATTCCTAAGCTTTGAGAAAAGCTCAGTGTGTTGAACCAACTGGGAGATAGGATAATTGCGTCTAGTGTGACATCTTCTTAAAGGATGGTCATGAGCAACTGTGTTTATATGAAATTTTTGCCGTAAGTGCTGAATTTAGAAGTTCACTCCCAAGTAAAGAATGAAATTTTGCTCATCTTGGAAGGAGCCAAGTCCCCACTAGCCCTAAACAGCCCACCTCAGACCCTTAAAATGTACATCAACTAACCCAGAAATAAATATTACTTTCTTTCAAAGGCCTACTCTACTCATTAGAAATACCCACTTGTTTCTCTAAATTTAATCTCTTCTGCTTATTCACCATAGATACTGTGGTCTCTCTGGAAATGTGTAGACAAAAACAGAACAAGGCCATGTCATTATAGCCTCCGGTGTCCATTTTTATGTCAGTGCTTTCTAGTTCAGGGTATTGAATGTGCTTCCTCTGAGTCCCAGCTTCTGAGAAGAGTGGAC
>NW_006289718.1:338952-355540 GCF_000327345.1 Myotis davidii
GGGGGACGGACAAGAGCCTCACTTCCACTGCTGTCCCCCGCGCCTGCACCAAACTTCCCAAAGGGATGAGCAGAATTAACCGAGCATCCTGGAGCCGAACCATCTCCTGCAGGGGAGACCGCGTCCTGATTCACTGCTTAGAGGCAAAGAAATGAAAGAATATATAATGTCTGGGGGGAACCCTTAGGGTCCAGAGACAAAAAAGACTTTTTTAAACTTCATTTATTTCCTTCTCTCGCTGAGGGACTGGGTTCTATAAAAGTCTTCCTTTTATCGAACCTTTCATATGAAGCTACTTTTCAGGTGTAGAATAAAATGTTGACCAAGATTTAAATTGTCCTAATACATTAGTCCCTCGAAATCACTTGTGCCCAAGTGTCACTGGGCTTCTATAACTATGAGGATCAGTGATCTTTGTATAGTGGAACCAAAAATGTCTCACACGGATTACTTCGCTGCCCAGCATTCTTTCCTAACCTTACAAGCAATCAACAGATATGAAAATAAAAAATCGCCACGTCAGAATTAATCACGGCAAGATGACGGTAGGTTACTTTGGACGGCTTATCAGGATCAACTTTAAATGTGGATCAGCACCCGAGTCACCACTGTAAATACTGACCCCTCTCTAGTCATTAAGCCGTGACCTCACTAAGGCCAGACACCTCCTCCATAAGGAAGTGAGGCCATCTCTGAAGATCGCCCTTTCGTTCAATACTTATTTGAGGAACTAAACATAAAGAGGTCAGATGTTTGGAGACTAAGCACTACTTGCACCGAGGCAGCACATGTTAACGCTGCCGCCCTGTCCTAACGGATGTAACAAACAGGGACCCCAACCGCTGCCACCCACTGGGAGATAAAAAGTTCACGGAGAGACTGCTGCTTCCACGGCCAAAGCTTCCATGGGGTCTGCATAGTGAGGACGGAGCAGCCCGGAGAGGGGAAAACGCCAACGCTGCATGAGGGACCCACCTCCCCAGGACACCTGCCGTCCATCTGGTCACTGCCATAATAGTCACTTACTAAATACAGTTACACCAGAAGACGTATGCAGACCACTGCATTTGTGAGAGAAAAGGAAGTGTGAAAAGTAAAACTTGATTGTTTTTCCAACCTTCCCCCTAAAATAACTACCAAAGCACACCGCATATTAAGATAATCCAATGTACCTGACTCACACACATACTTGAGGCTCTAAGAAAACATCTGGATCAGCAACCACCACTGACAAAGCACCTTTCCAACCTACCAGCAGGGCTGAGTAGGGAGCCCCATTCCTCACTTCAGACTCACAAAGGGAACACGACACAGGTGAGGATATTCCCACTGCCACTCGCAGAATTCGGTACCATGGGCTGCTGGCCACACAGCAGCCACAGAAGGAGGTGATGGGGAATGAAGCGGAGCCGAATTTCCTAGAGCAGCAGTACTTTTCTGGGGAAAGATGAAGGTCTACCGAGGAAAGTAAGAGATTCTGGAGACAGAAGTCTTTTCTAACCTGTGAAACCACAGCTGGCACCGGCCCCAGGCAGCCCCAAGGTCTAAGAGGCACGTCCCAGTGGAGGCCTCGGAGGCTTCCCATCCGGATCTCAACATCTTGGTGTCCAGCGTGTGAATGACAACATCTGTTCCACTCTGGTAGGAGGTTGGTAGGAGGCCTGCAGCAGACCCCAGGCCTCAGAACTAGGTGCTAACACATCAGGGCCTCAGTGAATGATGGCGAATTTCAAAGACCAGGCTGCTGCCCCTTCAGAGACACCAGGGCCTGAGGTCGCTCTTCTAACAGTAGTCACAGCTTCTCCTGGCCATCAGCACTTACTTAGAGGCAGGCAGGACACGGAAATCAAAATGTCCTGGCTGAAGGTGGAGGAGGAGGGGCTGTGGGAAAATAAAGTGGGTTCTAGGTAAGATGGGAAGACAGAGTCTAGGAAATGTTGAGGCTTCGTTCAAGGCAGCTGTTGACCCGTGAAAGGGAGAATCCATTCAAACACAGTCCGCAGAGGGGCCCAGGTGTGAGGGCAAGAGGCTCAGAGAGGAAGGAATGTAATCCCACCACACCATTTGGCTGCCATGGGAACAGCAGTTGCCTACCTATAACAGAGTACATGCTGCTTCTTGGTTTTAACATTCAGAATCAAGTTACAGGTAAATCCTAGAAGACGTTACCAGATTAAAGAACATATAAAATTAAACATACAGCTGCCCAAGGTTTGAGCCTTTTCTGTCTATTAATGGGAGGGGGGGAGTGTCTCTAGGAGACAACAAGAAGAGGCTGCATGTGTCATCTGAGGGCACAAGGAAAGACGGACAGTGAATCAGTGCAGAGAGGGAGGGAGACAGGGATGCTAATCAGTGATCACAACAAGATACTGCGAAAGTGCCTTTACATCCGATAAAGTGAGAAATGTTGCCCTAAGCGTTACATTTATACATGTGGAAATCCCCACTAAAGCAGCAAAGGATGATCTATAAGCTGGGGGTGGGGGGGTAGTTGAAGTGAAGGAGTTAGAATAAGGCATGTTGCTTTTCTATTCTGTAATGTTTTCTATTTCTAGCCACTTGCATACTTGACTTTGACTGATATTCTTTTAAATAAAAGATCCTTGATAACACGATTGTTTAGATCAGTAGGATTTTACTCAAGTTTTATCAGGCCTTACAGTGCTGTGGGGAGACCACTACAGCTGGACTTCCAGTGTGTTTACTTTATTTTAATCTTAGTCAAGTCATGTTTAAACTCTACAAGTGCACTAGCCATTTTATGGGTCTGAAAAGCTGTCCAATTCTGACTTGTTGTAAACAGAAAAAAATGGCTCTGATGATCATTCTAGGTTCTCAGAATATGGGACTTCACAGAAAAAAAAAAGTGGTTCCTAAAGTTTCACATTCCATAGTAGAAGAGTTAAATGCAGGCAGGAGCATTCTAGAACATTTGAGTCTATGAAATCCAATCAATTATTAGACAGAAAAGGCTCAAATCTTGAGTTCTTCAGGAGGGGGGCTTTTTAACATTGGAAAAAGATGAACTGATAAGCATAAATACCCTAAAAGCTCAAGGAAACAGCACATTCTATTATGCCCATGGATAAGTTTAATTATGAGAAACAATCTGGAACGTGTTATTGTTGTTGTTCTGAAACATTTACTAAGCACAGACAGCAGAGTGAGGGCCTGGCACATGTCTGGGAACCCTGATCAAGGAGACGATGCTAATTAGCACGATGCTAATTAGGACTCCCAGCCACTCAGAGAGCCAGCAGTGGGGGAGCAAGTGGCAGTGCTTACAGTTAACAAGCAGAGCAAGCCAAAGAATTCAGCTAATGGAACATGGCAGGAAGGCACCAGTGCATTGCGGATTATATTCTTTTATGGAGAAAAGTAAGCAAGGAACAACTTATCTTTACTGACGTCATTGCCTTTAAGTGACCGATACAGAATGACAAACAGCTATGTAGATTGTGCTTTAAGTTTTTATGGAGCCAATAGCTTCCTAAACAACAGTGGGAACTAAAAATTCCCAGAGAGCCTAAAACAATGTTTTTCATTTAAAATCGGGTTTTAAATATTTTTCTTACAAGCCTGCAAGGAAAATGGAGATAAGTTCAGAATATTGCATTTATTTTCAAATCTGGACTGTGCCACAAGTCATTAAGCAAAATGCAAAACAAGTCATTTATCATATACCCCCACCTCCCTCTACTTATTCATGCACACACTCTCTCATATGCCGACACGCAACCCTTTAAAGCATCATGTTTATTCCCCCGAAGCATGGTTGTCTCAAATTCGTAATTGCTCATCCCTACAAGATCTTACCAAGCATGGCCTGGCCTTCTGAAAGGCTCAGAACATGATTGATTGATGACATTGTTCATTCATTAAATTTTATTCAGACTTGGACTGGCTCAAATCCCTTAAAGCAATTCCCTTCCTCTGGTTTATGTCAAAATAAAAGCTCCTGCTAGCATTTATTCACGTCTTTAGACACTTCTAGAAAAGTCAAGATTTCAGGTAATCTCTCATATTCCTATAATTTTAAGACAAACGTTTCTGTTGTTGACATCATTTCTTCCAAAAAAATGGGTAGTGAGATAAATAACCCGCGGGGGGGGAGGGGGGGGGGGAAGCAACCCAACTGAAGCATATAAACCAGAGAGTGAACCCAGAGTTGGCTGATAGAGGGAAAGCAACCAGGTAAGTCTGCCAAATTTCCTGTGAGTTCCCCAGAAAACAGGCATGTAAAACAAACAAAAGCCAGAAATGGTTCGGGGAGGAATTCTAAAGGACTGGACCACTATATTCCAATCGATGTAGACCCTGGTAGAACGTCACAGAACTTTCAGAAGCAGCCAGGATTAGGCAGGCATTTTGGAATAGGAGGTATGGTTGCTCTTCCCTCACATCATTTTACTGTCCTAATAATTTAGCCCCATTATCGCCTCTGCCCTCCACCCACCCTACAGCTCACACACATCCCCAGGGAGAAGTACAAGGAAGGCTAGTTTTCAGTTCTGTACAGACCTGACATGCTCCTCTCAGATCTGAAAACTTGGGAAAGGCTTATGTTTCTGTTTCCTATACATTGTGCCCAAGCCCTTCAGCCAGACCAGACCACCTACCATCTCAAAGGACATCCACAGAGGATCCCAAGGCAGGACAGCTCCTTTCCTCTGCCCTTCCCCATGCCTCTGAACCCTTGCCTGTGACCTCCACCCCTCCATCCCAGCTTTGTGCTCCTTGCACTTAGTTTTGGATGGGTCTCCCTAGAGATGGACATTCAGCCCACCTCACCCCTAGCTCTCCATACCCCCGCACCACAGGCAGACACTAATGTGTGAAATACCACCTCACCAGAGGTGGCCTACACTGGTGTAAAGGGAAGATTCTCTATTCTTTGCTGTCAGTTTTCATTTTTGCATTGACTGCAAGGTGGCTCACAGCTAAATTTAATGTTCACATGAATGAGCCACTTTTATTTGCGTTTCCCAACAGAACAATCCCTCATCTTCTGCTTGACCTCTGACCTCTCTTAGTTCCAGCATGCTAGCTGTCACAGCATTTTCTGGAAATAGCTCATATATATAACTAGAGTACATCCCTTTCCAGTTACAGAAGAATGACACCGTTTTAGAGGCAGACGACTCCTTAGCAGTCATATACCCCAATATTTCCCAAATGCCAGCCCTTAGGCCAGTTCTGGCTAGTTCACAGCTAACTGGTCAGCAGAGACAGGACAAAGAAGCAGGAAAAGAAGGGTGTTTTCATCATGCTAAATACATACAGCCTAAAGACAATTTATGACAGCCTACTTTTTTAGTATTAACACATTGTTTGCGGGTAGTTTTTATCGTGGGCTAACAGGTGGCACAGGCCATTTTTGCTAATTTTTTACGCAAATGGCAACGTTCAGTAAAATTACGATAACTTTAGTTTACGTATTTATACGTTACCCGCATTCTACCACTAGTCTATAAAAAACGTATTAATACATGTCCCACGCTCTACTACCAGTCAACGCTACCAGTCAATGTAAAACGTATAAATACGTTTCCCGCAGACGTGTTAAAATATTTCTTCTCTTATGAAATGATGTTGGTAGATGGTACTTATTTTTTAAAATAAACCTTTAATTATGAAAAATTTTAAACACCAAATAGAACAGTATGCAATAGGTAGTAAACCCTCATGTACTCATTCAGCTTTAATAATCATCAACTATGTTTATAAATAGCCACCCCAAATATAGTAAACATTGGTCCTGAATTTTTTTCCCTCTTCTACAAAATCTATAAGCATGGAAACAAGTAGGCTGGGCCAGCCTATACATTTTATGGAGACCAGCAGCATTAAGTAATCTGTCCTCAGCTGTGCAGCTGGTCAAATACAGAACTGGCACATCTGGTGTGCCAGGACACAGGCTTTGAGAGTAGAAGCCAATCCTTTTTCACCTGGCAGACTTCAGTCGAAGCCTGCCCCAGCCCCACAGGAGATGGCTTCCTTCCCTGCCCTTGTTATCTCCTACACACTGCTTGAGATCATGCAGCCACAACCAGGACAAGCAGGGGGAAAAGCCAATACTCTATAACCAAAGTTCACTTTACCTCATGCTAGAGCAGTGGTTCTCAACCTTCCTAATGCTGCGGCCCTTTAACACAGTTCCTCATGTTGTGGTGACCCCCAATTTCATTGTTACAAATTGAACATTATTAAAGCATAGTGATTAATCACAAAAACAGTATGTAATTATATATGTGTTTTCCGATGGTCTTAGGCGACCCCTGTGAAAGGGTCATTCGACCCCCAAAGGGGTCGCAACCCACAGGTTGAGAACCGCTGTGCTAGCGCAATCGCATGCCATCCCTGGAGAGCTCCAGGAACTACCATGCAGTTTCAGTGCAAATACTACTGGAAGTCTCTACATTACTTCGTTACCCAGCACTTTCAAAAAGGGGGGTTTATGAAGCAAACATATGTGAATAAATGAGAATTCATACAATGAAGTAAAAAAACAACTACTCACCCCCTCTTATAACCGCCCACCATTACCCCACCAACCAACTACCAGGTGGAGTATTAAATTGAAATGGAAGTAATAAGACCGGGCAAGTACACTCCAGCCTTACAGAACCCTGGTAAAAATCAAACAAGAGAGTATAAGTGATGATATTTTAACACTTTATCAAACTTTTACCAATGCCAGGGGTGGCCAATGGATAAGAATGAAAGGCTGTATCTTTTTTAAAGGACTCACCTGAATTCTCAGTTTAAGGAGAGTCGATTTCCCTGAATATATCCTGAAGCATCAGAGAAGCCTTCAGCAGCAATAACTAAAATAATAATAAAAGCCATCAGAATCAAGTAATGTTACAGACATCAGTGTTTGGGAAAAAAAATCTCAATCTATACATTTGGTCATTCCCCCTCCTCTCCCCCCCACTCACTAATCATGAAGGGAAATAACTCAGGAAACAATGAATTTCCGCTGCAACACATGGGCTGGGGGTATTCTTTACCAACAGGGAATTACGGTCCCAAGACACTTATTTCGAAGACCAAAATTATGTTACTGTTGGCAAAGAGGCAAAACACATTATTTTCTTCCCTGTAGTAGAAATGCTTAATGGCTTTGAATTTAAACAAAGACCAGATATGTACATCGCCCTCCCTGCCCCCACCAAGGTTTAAAACAAAAATCCCAGGCATTGCAAATTAACCTACATGAGCTCTTCTGGTCTTGTTCGCTTTTTCCCTACTTAGTTCCTTTAAGACGTCTGTGAAGGGGTCCCTTCTTGGTTCAACTGTTCCCACTTCGTCCCCAGTTCACCGAGGAACTGAAAACTGACTATTTAACACCTTATTCCACAGAAACCCGATTTGAAGCAGAGAATCACCATAATCAATTGTAGGCATCAACAAAATGAGCCAGCCACAGCTAATAAGCACAGTCTGAGTGAGAGCACAGATGAATCAATGAAACAGAGTCAACATCCAGACATAGAACTATCCCTTTATAATCAGATCTGTGTAGGTAGGCATGTGAGACTAGTTAATAAATGGTGTTGGTCTGCTCTTTAGGAGGAAGGAATAATATAGATCTCTCTTCATACTTATGATAAAAATAAGCTAAAAATAGAATTAGATGAGTACTAGAAGAATACAAAGATGAATGGTTTTATAATATAGGGCTAGAAAGGGCCTTTCTTTTTAAACATGACATCATGACATTAAAATCTGAAACTATTAAAGGATTGAGATATTTGGCTGAGTACATTTTTTAATACCTCAAATATATGAATGGTAAAAAACAAATCAAAAGTAAAATTGAGAACACATATCTTGGTCAAAAGGTAAAATAAGACACACTAGGTAAAATAGTCATATAAGAAATTTCTATAATGTTGCTATTCTTATGCAAAAATGTTTTAAAAACCAGTAAATTAATACTCCCCTCAAAACGGACAAAGCAAATTAAAAAAACTTTCTATAAGAAAGTTTACTCAACTATATTAATAATGAAAAAATTCAACTCTAGAACACTGAGACTTATTTAGCACCTGTCAAACTGACACTTACCAAAGATTGACAATAGCCAATGTTATAGACATATCTCATAATGTAGCCACTTAAGCAATTATGTCAGCATGTAAAACAGCATACTCTTTGACCCAGCAATTCTATTTCTAAATTAGTTACTCAAAGTAGAAATATTGATATACATAGAATTGTTTATAATTATGAGAAAATAAGTAAATAAATGTACTAAAGGTCCACAAATAGACATGTTAAATAAACTACATAGACACTGAAAAACTAGTTAGCATAATTATGCAAGAAGTCTGCTGGAAGGCTCATGGACTTTGATATTCAGCAAGGGCTGAAAATCAGCATAATATGCCCTGCTTTTGGCTGAATGGCTGAAGGCAATCCCCTAACCCAGTGGTCGGCAAACTCATTAGTCAACAGAGCCAAATATCAACAGTACAATGACTGAAATTTCTTTTGAGAGCCAAATTTTTTAAACTTAAACTATATAAGTAGATACATTGTTATTAACTTAATTGGGGTACTCCTATGGCTTAGGAAGAGCCACACTCAAGGGGCCAAAGAGCCACAAAGAGCCACATGTGGCTCACAAGCCACAGTTTGCAGACCACAGCCCTAACCTGATCATTTTACTGTTTACCAAACTTTACCTTTGATATGCCTATTTGCTTTGCTAAAGGGCAAATGTGTATTCTAGTAAATAAAAGCTAATGGGTCCGAGAATTCAGAGAGCCTCTCTGATAGAGAGTAAGGTCTCCACCTGGCTCCCCCATGCCTTCTAAATTTATATATATGTCTTGTCTAGTGTATCCATTTGTGCGCAGCCCCTTCTCCAGACCTTGAACCCTAGTCGCAAATGGATGCAGCATTCACAGGAGGTCTATATATATTGTTATGAAAAGGCATCTATGATATACATCTGAGTGAATTAAACAGGCAAATGACTGTAAACAGTTGATTCCATTTGTGTGTGTGTGCAGGTGTATGTGTGTGTGCATGAGAGCGAGTGTGTGTGTGTGTGTGTGTGTGTGTGTTTTCCTGGATGTCTAGAAGAATGTTTATCAAAATAGTTATAATTAGCCCTGATTATCAGAATTTTAGAGAATTTTTAGTTCGTTTATACTATAGAATTTCCTGTAATGAACCTGAATTTTTTTCCAAAGAATATGATTGAGCTATTTTTAAATCTCATGCTCAAATGTAAAGTGATAAACTGCATAGATTTCTACTTTCCTTCTCTGTCAGCTTTTCTCTTACTTTAGTGAGGTTTGTGTCACACATGTGCTTGGGGAGAACGCTGATTACAGAGTTCCCTTCCTGATCTGTGGGTCCTATTCACTCCCCAGGGCCACTTCATCATTGCCTTTGAGTTCCTAAGACATACTTGTATCCTTATTATAATTGTCTTTTTACTTAAGCTAGCTCAAGTTAATTTGTTACTTGTGACCAAAGGAGAACCAGTAATACAGTGCTGCTTTTTACTTTCCACCTTCTCAAGCATTCCATCCCATTTGAAAACAGATGAATAGATCCTATCATCACATTAATGAAGATTTACAATGTCATGTACTGTTTACAACTACAGATGAAGTAATCGAAGCAAGAAGCACAAAGCTAGTATAACAAAGGCAAAAAACTATTTCAAGAGACAGCCAAACTCCTTCTTGACTAATAAAAGAATTGGTGAAAAGAGTATTTGAATAATAAGAACAAAAGGGACATACTTGTCCAGATGAACCATTTCTATGGTTAAAATATTCTCCATTATAATATTCTTAACCACTCCACAGATTTCTTTTTATTGGGTTATATTTATATGTGAAGAGCTTTTTTATTTCTATTTGGACTATAAAATACAGAAATGTATTCCCATAATGGGGCCCTTTATATTCAATTTATCTCCAGCAAACAAATATATTTTTCACTTTGTCCTATTCTTATAGGTTCTGAAGTTCCATGTCATACATAAATCCTCATAACACCATAATTACAAACCTTGTTAAAGAACCATAATCCTTGTGGATGTACAAATCCCTCTCTAGGTGTGTTGATGTAAAGTACAAATCTAGTTAATCCCCTGTCACCTCCTGGGGGCTCTCCCTGCCCCTCAAAATCTCCCTTGATGGTGATGGACAATGGACAAGAACCACTACCAATTTCAGAGAAGAGCAATCATGAGGCTTAAAGTATCTCTGTCTCCAGAGCATAACTCAGACAAACCACCGGGCTACTAGGGCCAACCCTCTGTTCTGACCCCTCCTCAATGCAAGGAGATCTTTCTCCATGGATGGATGGGGAGCCAGCCAAGTCCATATTTGAGGCTGAGATGTATTAGGATTTATGAGTCCAAACACTGCATTTAGGGGAGGCAATAACACAGTGGTTAAAAGTAAAATGATTGATCCTGGTTCTGTCATGTACCAGTCATTTGGGCTCGGGGTGCATTAGCCTCTCTGTACCTGTCTCCTCCTCTGTAGGAATGCCCAGCAAAAGGGCTGGTGTGAGGATAAAAGGGGATAATGTACCTAAAACAATGAAGAGTGCTCAACAGTCAAACACGGTCTCGCTTGAGCTCCAACTCAGTGGGAGCAGGGATGAAGCAGCCCATTGTTTGCTGCCTACAGAGCCCGGGGACAGAATATGTCCCTGTGCAGAACAGTTAATACTTACAATGCTTATTTTAAACATGACCCTCCCAATTAAATAGAAGGTGCCAGGAGTTTGTTATTTAAAAGAACCTTGCCTTAAATTAGAGTAGCCTTCTCCAGATCATCAAAGAATAAATACTTTGGCAGCTCCCACATTGTACCTTTTCTGGAGTATTTCAAGAAGCATAGATGTGACCAAAAAAACACCAAAAGCTATTGGCTAAAACACCTATCATTAACACCAGGACATCGGGGCGGGACTTTACTTCTGCATCCCAGGTCACCTCCTACTTGCTTGGGAAGTTTAAACACACTTCTCAGAGTCCCAGATCACTCGCCATCAGAACAGAGATGGTAATACTCAGCTATTTCAGATGTGGAAATGAGAGAGTATAGGTTAAGTTCTTAACACAGTGCCTGGAGCCCAGTAAGTGTCCAGTAAATGGTACATCTACTATCAACTATCATCTTAACCATATTGAAGAGAGAAAAAGCACATTAAATAATGTGATTAAGAACACACAAGGCACTTCCTCGCAGTAAGGGTGTTATGGACTCTTGATTTCCACACTTCACTTAGCATGATCCCCATAGTAATGAGGGGCCAAGCTGAAGGGGACCCGAGGCAGCAAGGGGGTCTGGAGCTATACAGGGCCTGCATGAAGCATGGGCTGAAATCTCACTGTGTGGTACAGGTCCCAAGCAACCAAAAACACATTTGCCCTAAGATTTCTTCAAAAGGCAGGGAAGGGTGCAACACCACCTTTGAGCTTTGCCCTAACACCATCTGCACAAGCATAAAAATCAGAAGATGGGCCCATGTGGGCATCATCTCAAGGGATTTTGCTGCCCAAAATTAACAACAGTGCTTTTATAACATAAGGCCAATCGAAGCAGAAAAAATCCACTAAATTTAGCTAAATCAATAAGCCAAGTATACCATTCTTAGCTTGAAGTTATCATTAACGTTTGACATATTACTAATCCCTCGAAATCATAAAATCTAATAAGGAAAGTGTCTCTGACCTAACAGAAAGAAATAAACCAGCTAGTGCTTCAGTGGCTAAAGATAGAAAGAACCAAAGAGAGAAAACAGGAAGAATTTTTAAAACAAAATTATCCCAATTTTCTCCAACTTCTACCATTTGCCAATGGTAAATGGTATTTTCTCAGAAACCTTGCGAAATTTCCCACTGAAAGTACTAGTACAGCTGAACGATTGCTATCCAGCTCTGCTAGGTCTGAAGCTCTCTGATGCCAAGGGGAAACGTCCAATTCTCATTTCCTGGCTTCTGTTTCCTGATTTCCCAGCTAGAAGCTGAGTGCTAGGAACTGGGCCCAAAGGAAGCTCAACAAAGCACAAGCTTGAAGCACCAGTGCCCAAGGCCTTCAGGGGTGAGCAGTAATACACCACCTTAGCCTTTGCAGGGGCAGGAGAAGAGCGCCAGAGACCCCTCCGGAGTCCTCTCAAGGCAGCATTCCAGCAAAGGAGCAAGTAGGAGGTGTTACAGGCAAAAATAAAAAAATAAATAAATTCTCTTATACATGTGGGAAATGCTGGTTCAAACAAAATTAAGGAGTTTCTTTAATGCAGAACGTTTTAGACACTTCAGTATGATAATGTTGATGATGAATAAATGGCTCCTGCCTCATGTGTACAGACTTCTTTACTTTCAGGGTCTATGTCTTGGGACAAGTGCCGCATACATCACTTTGGGGGGAAAAATAATGTTATAATTAGTTCTTTTGTGCAAAAGAGTATTGAAGGCTCACTGTGTCCCGCTACACTCACAATTACATAACTTAGCCCAAAGCCCCTAAGACAGTGGTTCTCAACCTTCCTAATGCCACGACCCTCTCATACAGTTCCTCATGTTGTGGTGACCCCCAACCATAAAATTTTTTCGTTGCTACTTCATAACTGTCATTTTGCTACTGTTCTGAATCGTCATGTAAATATCTGATATGCAGGGTGTATTTTCATTGTTACAAATTGAACATAATTAAAGCATAGTGATTAATCACAAAAACAATATGTAATTATATATGTGTTTTCCGATGGTCTTAGGCGACCCCTGTGAAAGAGTCGTTCGACCCCCAAAGGGGTCGCGACCCAGAGGTTGAGAACCGCTGCCCTAAGAGCTCAGTCAGTGGTGCCATGTTAGCACAAAGCAGTGCGAACTGGTTTACTAGGAGGACACGAGAAATGATAGGACTACATCGCCTTACTTCGCTCGTCTTTATATGTTTTTCACACCTGGGAAAACAGAGGTGCTGCTAATTCCTCCTTGTTCTATACCTCAGTTTCCCTTCCCTCAAAATTTTAAACACACTTATAATAAAACGCAATTAGTAATGTGGGTGACTAGAATGTAAGCTTCATGAGAACAGGAACTGTACTTAGTACAGGACAGCCCCAGCCCTTAAACAGTGTGGGTACAAGAATGCCCCATAAATATTTGAAGATGTGAATAAAGGAATCAATAAATAAGTTTATGTAGGTGTACCATTAACTCATTGTATAAACTGGCCAAAATATATATATTCTACAGTCTTTTAAGTTGACTTTGAAATGCTCATTCTAAAGCAATTCATCTTTCTTTTTCTCAAAAAGTGTTATTTCTTCTATTTCACTCCCATCATAATCTCCCATCCTTTGCAACTCCACCACCACTACCCCCTCACACACACACACACACACACACACACACACACACACACAAACATGCGCGCACACACACACAAAGGTATTTCTTCTTATGACTTCTGGATTAGAAGGAAATTTCTGTCTCTAGACCTAGTACCATATTCAGTACATTATTACAGCCAATTATTTTCAATAAAAGCCAAATTAACTAACATTCAAAAGACTAGGAATTTCAATTAATCAGAACTACACAGCAGTTCTCCTTTGGGAGAAGGAAGAAGAAACACATTTATCTTCTAGAGAGCAACTATACACAAATAAGCTTTTATCACCAGTTTGCTGCAAAAGGCAACTAAGCACGGAATACAGATATCAAGAAATAATCTATACCATTAATTTGAATATTCTGAACATAATGTTTAAAATAACCCTGAGAGCCCTGGCCAATGTTGATCAGTGGTTAGAGCATTGACCCTTGCACCAAAGGGTCGCAGGTTCAATCCCCAGCCAAGGTTGGGGCGCATGCCGGAGGCAACCCAATCGATATTTCTCTTTCTCCTCTGTCTCTCTCCCACTCCCTTCCTCCTTTCCATTCTCTCTGAAAAGCAATGGAAAAAATATCCTCGGGTGAGGGTTAACAAAAAACAAACCAAAAAACCCTGAGATGTTGCAACATCGTCAAATAAACTAATAAAAATGTTTTTTGCTAAACTCAATTCACTATGAAAATCTGACAACACATTTTAGAAAAATTTGCAACAGTTGTTTATTTAAGGGAAGGGGTGAGAATAACAAGGAAATACTGCTCGAATTTGGTCATTCGGAAAAGTCAATGAAATAGATTTTCCCCACCACACCTCCTACAAAGCAGATAGTGGCCAGGGTGTTCCTATTTGCAGTCCTCAAGTTTTGCTTGGGCTATATTTCCATCTATTGCAGCTTTCCAGCCCAGTCCCAGCTGTGTGCCAACTCCCTCCACCACTGGAGTAAACAGGCTAGGAAGTCGGCTGAGTTGTATCCTTGGCTCCCAAGGATATCCAGGACTGCTACCTTACCTCCCACCTGCCCTGCCCCAGCATCCTGTGCCCCAGCAGCACCGAGTCAGCACTCCTTGAACCATGCACCCTCTGAGCTCTTCCCCTGCAGTGGCCTTTGACCTCTAGTCTCCTATGCCTAAAATGGCCTTTCTGCACAATTGTCATGATGTATTTGTCCAAACCCATACACAGTAATGTACAACACCAGGAGTGAGCCACGCTGTAAACTACAGACTGGGTGATGATGCTGTGTCAATGTAAGTACATCAATTGTAACAAATGCACCACTTAGGTGTGGAATGTCGACAGTGGGGAGGCTTTGCATGTTTGGAGAATGGGCGTATGGGAACTGTCCATACTCTCTGCTCAATTCTGTTTTGAACCTAAAACTGCTTTAAAAACAAAATCTTAAAAATTATAAACAAACAAAATGTTAAAAATTCCATTCAAAAAACATGAGCAAGAAGTGAAGGGTGAACCCGGGCCAGTGTGGCTCAGTTGGTTGGGCATCGTCCTGTGCACCAAAAGGTTACTACTGGTTTGATTCCCAGTCAGGGCACAGTCAGGGTTGTGAGCTTGATCCCCCAGTAGGGGGCGTGCAGGAGGCAGGTGTTCTGCTCTCACATGGAAGTTTCTGTCTCTCTCCTTTTCTCTCTCTCTAAAAACAAACAACAAAAAAAATGAAAGAGAGAGAGAGAGAAGGAAAGAAAGAGAAAGAAGTGAAGGGTGAGATATAGCAATGCAGGAGCCCCCCAGGCACCGAAGCCAGAGAACCTCTCATGGGGCCCTGTCTTTGCAGGGCAGAGCCTGAGGAGAAGCTTCGCATGAGACAAGGTGGGCTTGGCTCTAGGAAGCAGCGATGGAGGGCCTGAGGTCCTCCTGGCCAGCTAGAACCATCACTTGCATATACCAGAGTCATCAGGTTGAACAGCGGCTGCCCATGCAGACCTCCAACCTGCTAGAACAACCCTGAGAAGTTACATCCTCCACTTCTATTCTCACTGCCACCTCCACCTTGAATGTGAAGGCTACTCCCCCATGCCAGTACCTGGAGAACTGCTCCTACAGTGAAAGAAACTATCCAGCCGAAGATCATGCGGAGAGAATATGACTTCCTCAAGGGGTGAACCACCTGGTTCTCCTGACCAGTGGGAAATGCATCACCTGTAATGGAATGCCCCGGGACTGCAGCCAAGAGAGGGAGCAGGCATCCTGTTGAGGAGACATGTTAACCCCCTGTGAGTGTGCATCAGGGCTCCCTCCTCCAGCCCCTAGAGCTGCGGTTCTCAACCTGTGGGTCGCGACCCCATTGGCGGTCGAACGACCCTTTCACAGGGGTCGCCTAAGACCATCCTGCATATCAGATACTTACATGACGATTCATAACAGTAGCAACATTACAGTTATGAAGTAGCAACAGAAATAATTTTATGGTTGGGTCACAACATGAGGAACTGTATTTAAAAGGCCAGAAGGTTGAGAACCACTGCTCTAGAGCAGCAATTTTAAACCTTTTTAAAAATCTCATGGCACATATAACCTAATTACTAAAATTCTGTGGCACACCAAAAAACATATTTTTGCCAATCTGACAGAAAAAAAATAGGTACAATTTTGATTCAGTCACACAGGATGGCTATTGCGTTGGCTGTTGTCATTTTTTTTTTAATTTGACAATATAAGGGAAGAGTGGTCAGTGCCCCTGATGTTTTATAAATTCTCGCAGTACACTGGTTGAACATCACGGCTGTAGTTGCCAGTAGCATCCCCACCCACTGCGACAGCCCCAAATGTCTCCAGACATTGCCAACTGTCCCAGGGGTACAGTCACCTGCAGTGAGAACCAGGGCCCCAGAGGATCTAGTCTCCTCAAACATGGGAGGCTTCTGGGTTCGGCTGTAAGTGGATGGGGATCAGCTTTGACAGATGCTTAAGTCAGATGGGTCTCTAAGAGGGAGCCGCCTCTGTGGAGGGTGCAGCCCCCTCTCCCCAAGAGTGGGGAGCAGGGAGGTCCTCCTTTCCGTCTGTGACTGAGTCCAGTGGGGGCAGCCTCGGACATTCAAGGACACCGAGCCTTGAGTTTTCATCAGGGGCTGGTGAGCTGCAGGGTGTGGAGGACTCTGCTGCCTAACCTGGGTGCCAATGGGTACGTCACAGGTGTCATCACGGGGAGCTGAGGCTGGCAGCCGCTGGAGCCCTGGCTGACCTGC
>NW_006289718.1:355849-432964 GCF_000327345.1 Myotis davidii
GGTTGGGCAAACTTTTTGACTCGAGGGCCACAATGGGTTCTTAAACTGGACCAGAGGGCCGGAACAAAAGCATGGATGGAGTGTTTGTGTGAACTCATATAAATTCAAAGTAAACATCATTACATAAAAGGGTACGGTCTTTTTTTTCAATAGTTTTATTCATTTCAAACGGGCCGAATCCGGCCCGTGGGCCGTAGTTTGCCCACGGCTGGCCTAGAGCCTTGTGCTGTGAACTAACACATGACCACATAAAAGCAATGGCAAGAAAAAACCCAGGAGCACCATGAAATTCTATCAGACTCTGAAACAGATAGCACAAACAAGAACACGGGGTCATGTGGGAAGATGGTTTGGCTAATCAAGGACAAATGAGCTACTCAGGTATACATAATGTGCAAATCAGGGACTTCTTTTTTATAAATGAGGACCTGTCATCACTTGATTCTGATTAGCAGCTAGTGTATCCTTCAAAGCTCCTCTTTCAAGAGCAATTTTGCTGCCATAGTATCTCTTACTATGTGCAATCTTGTCTTCATAAATTGCCACCTGGTATGTTTTCCAAAAGGCTCAATCCTTCTTCTCTTTCCTCATCCAGTCAATGGTTTTGATACATGTCATTCAAAACTGAATCCCCTACCCACCCAAGAAACAGTTCTTTTGTCATTGAAACTTCCTCCTCCTCTCAGGACATTTTGGAATATTCATTCTCCTTAGCCATATGTCTCCTTCTTTCTGTCCCCGATCTGTCATTACAAGATTCCCCTTTTCCAAGCAGCCTCCCTACCCATGGTTGCCCCTTCTCTTGCCATTCTCTGAATTTTCTTGGGTCATGTAGATTTCTGCAGAACATGGCAATTCATTATATCATGTTGTAGACCTTCTAATGCTGGTTCCACATGACAACAACAGGTAAGGCATACTCAAGTGCCCAGCACAGAGCCTACTGCTGGGTCACCCAAGGCCAGTAGCATGCTGGTCCCCTTACACTCCAGCTGGGTGAACATGGGCAATGCGGGTCCTCTGAGCCTCACTTCACCCCATAAAAGGCTGGAACACCTCCCTAACTTCAGTAAAGACCTGGGGTAAAATATGCCTGCTACAGATACTGACCTTTTTCTCCTCCCCATGTGTGATCGTTAAGCTCTCTAACTGGAACAAAATCTCAGTGAGAGCAAGGTAAGACACTCCTTCCCTTATTCCTTCCAGGCATGTTCACAGTATGAAATAGCCAAGAGATGGTTTTAAAATAATGCTTTCTAGTTAATGGCCAAGTTACCTTCAGGTGATAGGGTTTCACAACTTTTCTTCACAACTTCATTCACCATATAAATACTTAAAACGTTCTTTTAAAACATTGAGATATGTACAAAATATAGGGAACATTATAATGAGCCTTAAAGTACTCATCCAGCTTCAATGATCAACTGATAACCAGTCTTGCTTCATCCAGGCCTCCCTCTTACTTCTTCCCTAGTCTTCACTGGAGATTATTTTGAAGCAAATATCAGATAGTATACCATCTATAATAATAAAAGTGTAATATGCTAATTAGACTGGAAGTCCTGCCAGAAGTCCTTCTGTGATGAAGCGGGGCTGCAGTGGCGGGATCGAGGCAGCCCCTGCGGCTGCAAGGCAGGGATTCAGGCAGCGCCCCCCCCCCCTTACCCCGTCTGCCAGGGAGGGATCCAGACAGCCACCCCCAGCTGTGAGGGAGGGATCAAGGCAGCCGCTGCGGCTGTGAAGACCTACTCTTGCACGAATTTTGTGCATTGGGCCTGTTTCAATATAAATATGTTATGAAGCTAGTATTTTTTAATCAGAAAATGTATAATAAAGTTGCTTTCACTTGGAAAAAGGTAAAATTCGATGTCTATCAAATAAAGTTACAACCACTTCCATCTCTGTTTCCCATTGCACACTGGATGCAGGTGACCCAGGACGAACTCAGCAGGGAAGAGTTAGGATTCCTGGAGCACAGGAGCTGGTTGGCTGCAGGCAGGACGTTGCTCACCCATCCCCAAGACCTCTGCTTCAAGGAGGAACCCAGGGGCCAGAGGGTTCTGAAGCTTCCCAGCTGGTTTGCTTGGGCATGAATAGGACTTTCTACTTCCCTGTTCGATTTCTGTGTCATTCCCAGCACAAGCTTCACTACCCAGAGTAACTTTGACTCCACTTGCTCTTTATCAAAAACAGAATGAATAAATACATATTCAATTAGCAAAGTCTTCTCCAGGAATAGGTCTCCTCCCTATTACCCTTGTATTAAAGAGAAAAAAAATACAGGTGGCCAGAGGCCTGAGTGGAGGGGGTGTCTTCCCAGAGGGCTCACTGCTGTCCTCGCTAAGATAACCATGAAATCATTTAAAATTATTTTGGGCCAAATCATAATTCAAATATAAAGCTACTTGGGAATTGTTCAAATTACCTACCTCACTGTGGACTTGGGTTCTCTATGTCCATCCTACCCAATGTTAAAGCCACTAGCTATGTGTGCCTGGAGAGCATTTCAAATGCGGCTAATCTGAATGGAGATATGCACGGAGTGCCAAGTCCACAGATTTCAAAGACTTAATTCCAAAAAAAAAAAAAAAAAAGGTAAAATACCTCAATAACATCGTTTAAATTTTGAAATGTTCACACTTTGAAAAAATATATTAAAATGAATTTCACCTTTTTAAAATGCAGCTACTAGAGAATTTAAAATATGTGTCTCGTATTATAGTTCCAGTACAATGCTTCTCCAGATTCTAATTCCTTTCCACAACAGCCTAAATGTGTTTGATGTCAACCCACCATAACTGGAGCTATTTGATGTCAACCCTAGAGCTACAATCCTCTTGGAGTTCTTTTTTGAATTATTTTGTATGCCTCCTCTAACGGTTCCTGCCAATTCCATTAAGATTTAAATATTTAATTTTAGTGTTCCAGTAAGACACTCATGGCTACCTTGAGCATAAAACATCACGTAACCACCAGATAGACCCCTTCAGACTGAAAGTCAAAATGTTTAACTGCTGGGCTATTTAAAAAGCGACTCACAGTCTATATTTTTATTTACTTTTTTTTTTTTATTAATCCTCACCTGAAGTTATTTCTTCCATCGCTTTTCACGTGCCCCGACCAGGGGCAGGGAGTGAATTGCAACCCAGATACATGCCTCCTGGACCAGGAATCAAACCTGCAACCCCTCAGTGCACAGGCTGATGCTCTAACCACTGACCCACACTGGCCCAGGCCCCAATCCATATTTTTAATCTCACAATCAGAATGTGATAACATTTCTTCTGGCTGTTACAACTTAGGTGTTAGAATTTCACTATGCAGCTGAGAAAATATTCAAACCCACATTTCTGCTACAAGAGGAAGGAGCGTGGGGCCTGCTCCGTAAACTGGGAGGAGAGCCATTCACCTGCCTATCCATTTCCAGTGGATGAAATAATGAGCATATGATGAATTGAGGATTCAACACTGACTTTTGAAAAAGGGAAAGTCAAACATTACACCTGACCTCTGAGGGATGGTGGACTTCAGGGTGCTTCCAGCTGCCTTTTCCTAATGGCCAGCAGGGATCAGAATAAGGGAGAAGAACCTGGTTTAAAAAAAAAATGACTCCATGAAAACTGATGAAGTAAAACCTCCATTATCTGGCCCAGTGCTACCCAAAGGGTGCGCTGCCCACAGCCAGTTCCTGATTGGTCTGCAATAATACAAGTACAGAAACTGCAAGCAAACATTTAGAAAATTTTATAGCAATTTGACAAAGTTATTTATGATGATCAAATTAAATTTTTTAGAGTCTTTATATTTTGTATGTCTTTTTTCCAAAAAAATTATTTTTATTGAATTTCATAAAAGTGTGTTAGCCCCCAAAATTAGAAACCAAATAACTGGTCATTCCCTTCAGAAACACTAGAACAAGACACCAGAATCCTCAATTTTCTGGTGGGCTCACTCCCTATTTATAGGAACTGGGGCCAAGGGTAATAAAAGGCTAAAGGAAACCGCGTTTGTACATTTTTAGAAAGAAGAAAAGGACCACTGCAGGGGGTGGTAAAACAGAACTATTTCCACGGCGTAGTTAGATTAGGATCTATCATAGTGTAATAATTTTACATCTACAACCACATATTTCTTCTATTATAAAACACCATGGATTATAAACCACATTGTAATATAATATAGTGTTGATGGGTCCCAATTTAAGAAATATTCAACTATATACAAATTAAAGTTCTTATGAACAATGATTATACCTCAATTAAGCAAAAATGTCAAGTGTTATTTACACACACACACACACTAAATAATCGTGCTTTTTAAAAGCCTTTCACCAAGTTTAGGTGAAAAGCTGGAAATGTCTAGGTGAGTGAGGAATTGTAAGCACCAACCATGAATGGTTCTGTGGGACAGGAAATTGAAGAGGCCCAAAGAATCCACAGTTGAGATGGGAAGAGAGATGGCTTCCAAAGTATCCAGGAGTGGAGAGTTGAGCAGTGTAAGGGTCAAATGACTCACATGACAGTCATTTCAGTTACATTCAGTCTCAAAACTCCTTTCTTCACTTTGGCCAGGCAGAGGAGGGACTCTGGAGAAGGCTCTGTCCTCCCTGTGCCCTTGACCAAAGGTTAAGGGTCTGGGAGCAGAGCCAGGCAGCCGCACTCCCACCCTGCTTTCCTAACCATCTGGTTCAAGCCCGGAGGCTGCTTCCCTTCTAAGCCTTGTATCCTCATTTGTAAAAAGGGTTAATAATGCCTCCCTCCGGGGTTATGCAGAGGGTTGGTTTTGTTTTAACAAGATCCAGGGATTTGAGCAAGCTGTAGCTGAAGGGAAGGAGAAACACTGACCCAGGAAGGAGACGGGTTTCTGGAGAATGGAGGCTTGGAGGAGATTCTTCCACCTAACTCTTCCCTCTAACACTGCAGGGAGAGAGGGGGAAGCTAGGCAGGTGGCAGCTCTGTTTTCCATGTGACCTGGGAGGGGAGTTCTCTATGAAAGTGGGTGTGGAGGAAAGGTGGAATGAGGGCACTTAAAGCAGGGGTCCTCAAACTACGGCCCGCGGGCCACATGCAAATACAAATATTGTATTTGTTTCTGTTTTGTTTTTTTACTTCAAAATAAGATATGTGCAGTGTGCATAGTAATTTGTTCGTAGTTTTTTTTTTAAACTATAGTCCGGCCCTCCAACATCTGAGGGACAGTGAACTGGCCCCCTGTTCAAAAAGTTTGAGGACCCCTGACTTAAACTGAGATGAGAGTCTATATGCTGCCCAGAGGAACCTGAGCATGTGTGGACCAGGGCACCCTAAAAGGATGTCACATGGGAAGAGGACCGAACCAAGGTAGGGGGGGAGAATGTGTGTGGGCATCAGTCCCTAAATGGTGTCCTCAAAGGAGGCCATGTGGCTTTCATTCTCGAGGGCTGGGGCGGAGGGCACTGGGGAGCTCGGGTCCCTTCAGAGGACGAGGAGTAGAGAAGTGAAAGCAGGGGAGCCCAACATGGTGAGAGGACAAGGAAGAGTTTCGACAGGGAGGTTTCAGTGAGGTCAAAGAACAGGAAAGGGGTGCAAACAGGGGGGTGCAATCAGGGTGAACAAAAGACGTCAAGATGGGTACAGTATCTGGGGAAACCACACCTCGCTCAGGGTGTGGTTATGAAAACTGAAAGGCAAGCCTTAACAGAGTCAAAGGTCAATTTAGGGGCTGGGTGGTAATGGGTTCACCAGCAGGAGCGCTGCAGCTGCCAGCGAGGAGCAGAGAGCCTGGGAGTGCAAAGGCCCCGCTCAGTGCATCCACTACAGGGTGAAGCCAGGCACTGGCCAGGAGAGATAGGGAGGGGCGTGGCAGGAGCTGATGGACACGCAGGGAGGGCAAGTGAGGGGTCATGATGGTGACTCAGGTGCCCACATGTCCCTCCTCCAGACCTGAGGGCCCCTGGGCATGTGGGTGAGAGAACAGGGAGTCGGCCAGGGCAAGGGCTCAGAAAGGCAGGGACCAGGAACATAGTCTGGAATGAAGGTGTTGGGAAGCAGTATTTTGGGCTCAAGTTTTGTCACTGACAGAACTTTCAGCTACTAGGACTAGGTACTACCTTTTCGTGTATTTCCAGGACTCTGGCTGGTACCACACATACTGGGATAGAAAAGCTAGGCAGAGAGTAGATGTAAAAGGCTCCATTTAAGGGGGGGAATTCAAGGCACCTGCCAGCTGAGTACTTCCCTTGAGAAAAAAGGCTGTGTTCTCGAGCCAAAGAGCCTGGAGGACGAGCGTAACTTACAGAACTAGGAGAAAAGCAGGCACCTATTAGGTTCCTACCAGGTGCCAGGCACTTCATGGAGCAGCTCACATATCAGCATGTTAGACACAAGGAGAATGAAAGATGGTCTCCCGTATCTGCCCTGCCCTTGAGAATAAAAAAAGAAGGGTTTACAGTATACTCAGAGACCTGAGACACATCAACCAAAAGCAATGGCTACTTAGTATTAAAGCATTATTAGGTGTCATAATGGTTCGCTTGTTTGTAGGGATGATAATTAATGGTTTTTAAAGAGCCCGAGTCTTTTAGAGTTGCATGCTGAAAAACATACAGCTAAAATGTGATGTTGAAGATTTATTTCAAAGTAATCAAGTGGAGAAAGGGGTTCTAGATAAAACAAAATCAAGTATTAATTATCATGTATTAATAATTATTGAGGCAGTGTGATGGGTACATGGTGTTCATGTTAGTCTTTCATGTTAGTCTTTCTACTTCTGCAGATGTTTGCAATTTCCGATCAAGAGACAATAGGAAGGTAACATACAATGTTTTTAATGTAATTGTATTAGTATGATGACATTACTGCAACAAACTCAAAACTGTGTGTTTAAATGATGAAGAGGCTTAAGGCTTTAAAAGGTAGACTGACAGGTCCATAGGGATAAAGTCTTGGAAGTTTTCTAAAGAAGCAAGACTAGCTGGCTGTGGGCACATGCAGTCACGCTTGAGAAGGTCCAGGAACTACATCTACCCAAACAGTGTGTCACCTTGACATCAAAGGTCGGCACCTTCCCTCTGATGACACAAAGTAAGTTTGACTGACTTCACAGGCGTGATAGGCAACAGACTCCTGTCATGCTTTGTTGCCCAGTTGAAGGATCAACTAACAGAAAGGTGCCAGGTGTCAGGCTCATCTCCCGAGCACCCTCAGTGTGACTGGCATCCCCCCTTTTAAAACCAGCAGAGGAATGGCAATAAGCCAGGAAAAGAAAACAGCTAATGCCTGCTCTGAAAGTTAACAGCCGATAATGTTGATTTGATAATCACCAACCTCCCTCACTTCCATGAGTCCCACACTGTGAACATGTTGAGTACAGCTCAGTCAGAAGGTGAATCTCAAGGAGTAAGAGTCAAGGGTAAAAGACACAACTACCACTCCTACACCCACACACACAAATCAAAGGGCTTACACACTACCACTTTGGGGAGGATTTGCTTAAGCCAGTGGGTCTCAGCCAGGGTGATTTTGTCCTTCAGGGGGACATTTGGTTTTATTTGAAGACATTTCTGATGGTCACAACTGGCATCTGATTATTAGAGGTCAAACATCCTCCAGTGTACAGGATAGACCCACAACAAAGAATTATCTGGCCTAAATGTCAATAAGCTAATGTCCAGATGCTCTTGCTCAAGGAAGTCAAATTCAGTGCTAAGGGAATATTCAGACTTGTTCAGAGAAAGAGGGAGTGAGGGGGACAGGAAACGAGGGATAGAAATGACACTGTCTTTTAAAAGTATTATTCATCTATTTCTACCGATGTTCTTTAACCAGATGTGTTGTTTGATGCCATGCCCTCTGGTGTAGTTCCTATTTTGCCCACGAAACTAAAGGGACCAGACACATGAAAGACTAATTGCCAAGACCAATATTTGCTTCTTTTCCAACGGCCATATTTACCCAAGATTACTCTGCTCTTGGTGAACTGGGAACCAACTGGCTGTTGACACACTTGGAAAAGAGCCAAGGAACAGCCTGGCACCTTTTTCCATGGGCAGCAGCGGGGAAATGTGGTCCAAGAAGACCAATCTCTAAAAACCACGTAAGCTTTTGGATAGAGCCACTTTGAAAACAAGTTCTTATCAACAGGGCAATCCTGTGAACATTTTCGGCTAAAGAGTCTGGAGAAGAGGAAAGAGCAGCGGCATAAGGAAAAGCACACAGAGCGGGTAGGAAGGAAGAAGGAAGAAGAGAGAACAATGATCATGAAAAATTCAGCAGTGCTTTGACCTGAAGAAGGCAGAAAGGAAAACAAACTCACAAGTAATTATTTCTCCACTGACTGTCATTTTTAAAGCCAGATTATTGACCCTGAAATATAACCCACAACTGACCTCCACAATGACCAAGAGTAGCTTCTTATTAGAACTCTACTGTTTACATTCACATGTGTGGGGTGTTTACATAATACTGGTAACTGAACTTCAGCTGCACTATCACATTTCTCTCCTGTGCCACAGAGCTTCTGTTTTCCACAAACCACAAACATTCAACTGTAGCTATAATTACCACCACCAAGTTCACCTGCTTACGTAAGATGCAAAGATTTCTGACTACAGGCTCCACCAACCTCCCATGTGAACTCCAAATGCTATCCTTTCAAGAATGTCTGGGCACCAAGGCGTGTCTGAAAGGGCACCCGAATGTCCTGGCAATGCTGGGCACCAAGTGTGTGGGCTAACGGCCTGCCTCTGGTGGGGCCTTTCTCAACCTCTCATCTCCTGGAAAGGAGCTGAGGCATTAGACCCAGAAGGTCAGGCCAGAGAGGCTTGCTCCAAGTGTCAATGGCACTGGGGTACAAAGGGTGGTGTCAGAGCAGACCGTTTGGTCCTCCCATGAGAACACATACCTACTCTCTGGCCTGTAGTGGCTGAACAGTGACCCCTCCCCTCCGCAAAAGATAGGTCCCTGTCTTTATCCATGGAACCTGTCAATGTGAACGGATTTGGAAAAAGTGTCATTGCATATTTACATCTGGATGTTGAGGATATTGAGATGCGATCATCCTGGATTGTAAGGTTGGCCCTAAATTCAATGAGAAGTGTCCTTATAGGAGCCTGAAGAGAAGGCCATATGAATGGAGAGGTATTTGTTTGAAGTAGCCACAAGGCAAGGAGTGCCTGGAGCCACTGGAAGTTAGAAGAGGTCAGGAATGAGTCCCCCTAGAGCAGTGGTTCTCAACCTGTGGGTCGCGACCCTTTGGGGGTCGAATGACCCTTTCACAGGGGTCGCCTAAGACCATCGGAAAACACATATATGATTACATATTGGTGTTGTGATTAATCACTATGCTTTAATTATGTTCAATTTGTAACAATGAAAATACATCCTGCATATCAGATATTTACATTATGATTCATAACAGCAAAATTAGTTATGAAGTAGCAATGAAAATAATTTTATGGTTGGGGGTCACCACAACATGAGGAACTGTATTAAAGGGTCACGGCATTAGGAAGGTTGAGAACCACTGCCCTGGAGCCTTCGGAGGGAACATGGCTCTTGCCAACACCCTGATTTTGCCTGACAGAATAAATTTCTGTTATGAATGAAGGGTAGCAAGATTTGCTACTCTGATATAATGATTATTTTGAGCTGTAAGCAAGTAAAAACAGCAAATTCAGGAAAAGGCTTTCTCAGAACTTCCCTTATCTGTCTAGAGATAAATCTTCCAAAAGGAACTCAATTGTATAAATCACCTCCCAAGAGTTTTATCAACCAAGGAAGACTGAGTCATCTCAGAGGAGACCAGAGATCAACACCACGCCCAGATGAACTTTTTCATAAACTATCATATCTCCCATCTCTTCTTCCAAGGGCCGTTCATCTTTCCTAAAAATTACTCTCCCCCTTCCCTTTTCCCTGTGAAGATGGTATTTAAGCTTGAATTTTAAAACTACCTCTCAGAGTGCTTGTTTTGCTGGGCTATCTCCCACATACACATGAAGTAAACATGTTAATAAACTTCTGTTTTTCTCCTTAATATTGTTTTTACAGAATGTCTCAGGTAAGAACACAGAAGGGTGGAGGGAAAATTGTTTTCCTCCCCTACATAAGCCACCCCGTTTGTGATAAATGGTGAAGGCAGCCCTAGGAAACTGCTACATGGTCTAACACTGGGCCTGTCCAGCCTCAGCCTCTCAGAACAGCCAGGTCCGGGTTCACCTGGGCCTCCAGGTGCTCCTTCCTGCAGCCCCTGGGAGATCAGGAGCATGAGGCTGGGAGACATGTCTCCAGCCCTGAGAGAACAGGCCAAGGATGTTTTCCCATGGCCAAGCTCTGGGTCATGGCCAAGAAAGTGTTTGTCTGCCATACGGCAGAGCCCCACCCAAAGAAACAAGTGGTTTTGAGGAAAAACAACCCAGCACCTGGTGGACCCTCTGATGAGTGGCTGTCATCGTCAACCACTCCTGCTGACATTGATTCAGCACTTCCCGGGAGCCACACTGTGCTTTCAACAACATGAAGAACTTTGATTTCATCATTCTCTATCTTTTCTTTAAATCACCGTCTCATTCATGGACATGCCTAAAAATAGCCTGCAGTGTTACACCTGAAACGGGATTACACTGTTGGCATGCATCCATGAGAAGTTTGCTCCAGGTCACTCGGCCAGTTGATGGGCAAGCCAGAACCATGACTGAGAGCCGAGTCCAGAGCCCATGTCTTCAAACTCGTCTCAACCTAGAGGCCCTGATGCCCATCGCTCCCTGCGGTCGGTCCCGGCGTTCCCCGTGGCGGGCTCCTGCCAGCCCGTCCCCACCCATCTCCTGGCACCTGCGCTGGGTTGGCCGCCCCCGGTCTAGTTTCCTGCCCTGGAAGGCCGAGGGCTGCGGGGAGGGGGCGGCCAGGGCTCGGGGTGAGCAGGGGCGGCCCGAGCCCCCTCCAGCAGGGGAACGGCGCCCCAGGCTCCTGGGTGCTGGGGAGTAGCCTGCGGCCTTCGGGGAAGGACGCCTATCGAGGGGCAAGGACTGTGCCCTCCATCTTGCCCTGGGTCCTCCATTTTTGGGCAGAGCCATGTGCTTGACTAGCAAATGATAATCAAGGGAAGTGCACGCCATCACTAAATAAACCGCCCCCCCCCCCGCATCCCATCAGGCTTCGCTCTCTCTGCCACCTGCTGCTGTGCCAGTAAGGAGGGCAGGGGAGCCAGACCTAGGTTTGAAATAATTGACTCTTTGCTTTTGCATTGGACTCGCTGGCTCCCTGGTGGGCTCTTGGGAATCTTGAAATCTGGGTTCAACACCCACACTCTACTCTAACTCCCCTGGGGCCATCAGGTCTGTCCCCTTCTCTCCAGCATGCTCCCTGCCAGGCGGTCCTGCCTCAGCCCCACGGTGGCAAGGACCACACTTCAGTCACTGCCCAGCCCCTTTTCTCCTGATCACCCACCGCCCACCCCCCCCACACACACACACAAACACACTTTATGCAGTTGAATAATTAGGTACATAACAAATGCGAATACCTTGGATTAGGGGCTCTGAGAACTCAGTTCAATAGGGGATAATGACATTTAAGCACACGGTTACATCCTAAAAACTATAAAGGAAAAGAAAAGAGGGAATTCTGGAGGTCCTAAGCCAAATGCCCCGTCCATAGCTAACAGTCCCCATAAAGGCAAGCGGCTCACATGTAAGCTAGGTCCTGGCATTCTTTTTCAGATGCCACTGCGCTGGGGGAGGCTAACCACTCTGACTCCAACCTCCTTCTGCTCAACCCGCTGCCCCCCGCCCCACCCCGCGGTTCCAGGAGTCTGTAGGTCAAAGGTTTAGAAACCTTTTCAGTGCTATCTTTTAGGGAAGTACTTTGACAATGTGTTTTAAACATCTTTAAATGTTCCTTCCCTTGAACCATCATTAGTCACAATGATGGATCTCTCATCAGGAAATAATCTTAGATGCAGAAGGCTTCACAGGAAGGATGCTAAGTGTTCATTCTTTACTCAACATGAACACAACTCACGATCCAAAACAAGGGGCTGATTAAGTTTGCTGTTTCATTTTCTTGGTTATTACAAGACCAGAAAAATGCTGTTTATGAAAATTCGAAAAAGTATTTACTCTATAATAAATGGGGGATAGACTGTACTTCTACCATGATTATAACTATGGCCACTCAAGAAGTAACCTAACCAACCAATGCTTCGGGGGAAGATTTTGTTAGGAAGTAGTCAAAATACTCATTTTTCCTCAGTGGTGGGACTCTGGGTGTATTTCTCTTTTACTTTGAAGTTTTTACACATTTTCTATAATGAATATGTATTACAATTAGAATGGAGGAAAAATAATCTTCATATTATAAACACAAACCAAGGTTCCCATGGCTACCCCTGCTTTTTAGAAAAACACAGGCCCCTTCACCAACATGCACTTGCTTCCCTCCAGCCCATGCTCCCTCCTTCTGGCCACATGGAGGTCCTTCATATTCCCAGCACCTGCCTTCCACCCTCTACCTCAGGGCCTTCACACACACCACTGTGTGCTTGCCTTCTGTCTCCTGCTGGGAGGTGGGCTCCAAGAGGGCATGGCCTTTATCTACTGAGTCACTCCTGTGACCCCAGTGCCCAGCACAGTCTCTGGCGATGGCATCCTAAGGGCTCAATAAGTATTTGTGAGAGGAATAAATAGAGAAGCACTGAAGACCTGCTCACAGGTAGCCTCCTCCCTCACAGTCTCTTAGCCCTCTATACCCCATCAGGAACTACCCATTCACACTTGTTTTCTCAGAACACGAAACATACATACCTGGTCTAATAGCACACGTGCCATGCTGTATTTTATTTATTTCTTTACCACACTGGCAACAGCCACACCAACAAACCATGAACATGTACGCCTGAGACCCTACATGGGCTACCTCACTTTTCCTCACACTAACTTTAGGAGGTAACGACTGTCTTTATCCTCATTTCACAGATGCAGACATTGAGGCTTAAAGAGGTAAAGTAACACATTTCGTTCTCGCAGCCAATGAAAAGCAGGGTCGTCTGCTTCCTAAACCCCGGCCTCGACAATGCTATGGCGCAGCCAAAAGCCAGTTTCTGTCCATCCTCCGCAGCGGACGGTGCTGCTCTTTGAGAGCTGGCCAGCGCTGCCGCACACGCAGACCTCTCAGTATTTGCAGGTCTGAAGCACAGGAGCATGGCACTCCTGTGGACAGCAGGGACTCACTGTGTGACGTAACCCTACACCCACACAGCTGGAAGTGTAAAGGGTCCGCCTAGCAAAGCCAGGGTAATCAAAATAGGTCCAAGTTCGCTCCGTTTGACGCATGGCTATGTGAGGAATTTAAGGGTGCAACAGTTTGCCCCTCAAGCTTTCGAGCAGCACTTAATTATGAAGTGGTATGTTAATTGTTGCTCTTAAATACCCATTAGCATAGATCCCCTAAAACCCTCTACTGGGCAATAATGTCTTCAATGTGTGTCACAGATCACTTTTCAAACAGCTCTTTCAAGCATATCATCTGTCACTCTAGTGCAATTTAGTAGGTATATGCTTTAATATTTTCAAATTTTCCCTAAATTGCTCTAAGTTAGGTGACTTTCCCATTATTCCAAACTAATGAAATGTTGTACTGTACTAGAAGAACACTGTAAAGCTTCTCAAAACGACATTTAGGAACTTTACTCACCCCTGGCAATCAAGAGAAGCCCCGTGGAGAGAAAGTTTGTGCCCTGTTAGCTGGGGACGTCAGGCAGCCGGGTAGACTGTCGTGTTTTCACACTTATTAACAGCTTGTCTGGGATTGCTGCCGGTGAATCTCTAGCAAGTAGACACACACATTAGCAGCTCCGACACGCACCTCTCCTCCTTGGAGCTAATTGCACAGGCGACAAGGGGATATTTATAAGCATTTCTGAGAACACGTGCATTAGTGGGGGCAATGCAGCATCTAACATAGCATAGATAATTAATGTGCTCAGGGAAAACACAAAAGTGTGACTCGTAGGAAAATCTACAAGGTAGGAGACTGAGGTTAGCCCCGTCTTCTGCCCTGGCCGCGGAGCTTTCGCACCCAGGCCCCAAACCTTCAGCTGCAGATTGAAAGCAGCACGGCTGCCACCACGGCCGCCACCACGGGAAAGGCCAACTCTGACCCGTCCGCAGCGATTCTGAGGGCCCTTCCTGCTACCTATCGGAACAGCCGCTCAACCCCACACGGAAACCAGAAACCAGGGCAGCCTGACTCCTGACAGCGTATGACTTTTATCAAGTCCACAGGAGACTGTCTCATCCGGGAAAAAGCCCGCCAGACAAGGTCTCGGTCTGAGTCACCATCTCACCTCATCCAATGCACGTGGCTAGCGCCTGAGCTTCTGAGGCTCCAGTCCTCGTCTGTAAAATAGGACATGTGCCCCTACTGAGGACGTGCACACTTATTTCAAAAAGGCGAAATTAAAACGCTCCTTATGGACTAATTTATTGGCTCAGCGAGCTGGAACTGCACACCTGGCCCTGGGGAACACAGAAAGGAGTAAGGCCTGGCCTCTGCCCGAGGAGGAGACCCACAAACAAATGGCTGCAATAAAATGTGATGCACACGAAGGGCGAAGGGGGAGGGGAATGCCATCCCAAATGCCCTGGGTGACACTGGTGGGGAACGCAGAGGGCTTCCAAAGGAACCAGGTGGAGCTGAGCCAGGGCCTGCCCACCGATGGGGAGGGTGTGGAGCACCCACCCACCGTGCCTCACATGGGAGAAGGGCATCTTGTACAAGTAGTGTGGATGGCGTTCTAACAGAATGGGAGCATTTCAGGAAGGCTAGAAGGGACAGGTGCAGGGGAACAGAGGGGGTGCAGTCAGGGAGGCACCGTCACCTGTGTTATCTCATCCTCACTATCTGCTGGAAAATAACAAGTCCCCAGTGAACACTGAGGGCCACAGCCCACAGGCACCAGGAGTCATCTCCTCGCCACACACGTATTGCTCTCCTGGCATCCTGAAGTTAAACAACAGATATGGCAGCAAGAGACATGGGGAAAACAAACAAAACAAAAAAACTCACAATGATTGTAAAATGTTTAATAGACAAAGCTGTAATAAACATTTATCTGGAATGGGGCATAAAGAGAAAAATAAAATCAGAACATATTGTTTAAGAGAATTTCTCAGCCCTAGTTGGTTTGGCTCAGTGGATAGAGCGCCGGCCTGCGGACTGAAGGGTCCCAGGTTCGATTCTGGTCAAGAACACATGCCCTGGGTTGAGGGCTCCATCCCCAGTAGGGGGCATGCAGGAGGCAGCCAATCAATGATTCTCTCATCATTGATGTTTCTATTTCTCTCTCCCTTCCCTTTCTCTCTGAAAGATATAAATATTTCAAAATATATATATTTCAAAATATATATATATATATTTCATATATATAGGGGGGAGGAGTGGAAGTTGCTCTTCATTAGAAAAAAAAGAAAGGAGATAATTTCTTCAGATCATTCAGGTATACCTAGCTAGTATGTGCCAGGTACTGGGAATTTGAAAATCAATGAGACAGCCTTTAGCCTGTAGGTCCTAGAATCTAGGAGCTTGTAAATGGAAACAAAACAAACAAAACAAAAAAAGCACAGCCATCATTGCACAGTGGATGGTGAGAGCTAACAGAGGTGATGATACAGTGGGTAAGGTGAACACAGGGTCTCTGTGGCATCTAACAGACACTGGGGACAAGGCAGGAGAGAGGACTTGCGGGAGCTGTCTGAAGGGAAAAGATGCTTAAAGACTGAAAAGAAAGAGAAAAGGGGAAAGATGTGAGGAGGGATGCAGCAGGAGGGAGCAATAGCACAGAATTCCTGAGAGGGGCAGGAACCTGGCACAGGGGAGAAAGCCCTAAGAGTTCGGAAAGGCCCAAACAGGGGGGCAGGAATATTGGTGATCAGAAGACTGAGGATAGCAACAGGCCACCAGGCATGGTCACTCAGAATGATGCCCCTCTTGTCTGAGGAGAGACTTTTGATCTAAGCATCTTCCTCTCCTCCATATAAAGTGCCTCGCTCATTCGTGCTTGGAAATGTTGGCCATTGTTACTGGAACGTCAGAACCCGGCAGGCACTTTCCGCTGACTAATGCAGGCGAGGGTAGAGAATTTAGCCACAGGACTCCCTAGCGAACTTTAATGTAAGGTAAACTCACCTGTAAAATGGTCCCCTGACAGAGACCCTAATTATTCGGAACAAGGCTCTCAGCTCCTCTGGTGCAAGCATTTAAGCGTTGAGGAGAGTGCTGCAGGAAATGCAGACACACCCCTGAGGAGGGGCCTCCGTGGGGTGTGTTACATTCCTTGGAGAACAGGGCCCCTGCTATAATTTGTGTAATCAGCCCAGAGATTGGACTGCAGAACTCTGCTTCCCATTTATTACAATATCACACTCCTGCCCAGGAAACCCCACCCAGGCTTTTGTTTGGAATTCTCTTCCTTGATTAGGTGTAAGCTCTATTATTCCCACCGCTCAGGAAGAACACGCGGGGCTGATGAAGCTGAAAAGCACAGCACGGTCAGAACTGACGTCCGAGAATGAGGCTACCCAGTTCTTTTCTCCTCTCCCGTTTTAGAACGCTTCCTTTGTCATTTCCTACTCTGCAGACGAAGAGCGAGGAGCCGGGACATCTTGTACAAATGGAAAGGCAAATCATTTCTGCTCTCTGGTAGGGCCATGCAAGCTGGGGAAACACTGCCCAGGCTGTGCACACAGCCCCTCCCACCTCCTGGTCCTGATGCGTGGCTGAGGCTGGGCACTGGGTTGGCAGGGAAGGGGTGAGGGAGGCCTCAGAGCCCCATCTCCCCCCTAAATCTTTCTAACTGCTACTCTTGGCTGAGCTGCTCCTCACTCTCTGCCTCCTGGCAGGAAAGGCGGTGCAGGGCTCAGATGCTATCTGGCTGCTTTCATTAATGCAATTCAGCTTGAATCCAAACCCAAACAAGAGCTGAGGAGCAGGGCAGAGTTCATCACCCAGAGGGATGGAGGACTCGCACTCCAGAATGACAGCCGGAGACAGACTACAGGGAAATTTCAAAACAGTGAGATTAGCATTAGGAGAAAGGATGAGCCACTTCATTATGTAGCTAATACTCGAGGCAATTGAAGAGACATGTTTCATGATCATTCCAGCTTGAAGGGCAGCCTCGGGTATTGTGGGACCTGCCTCACTCCTCACCTCCACCCCAGTTATCTGAGCAGAAGTGGCGCTTGTACCTTGAGGCTGAGTAGCCAACCCACGGTCAGGCCAGGGCTCTAGTGCCTCTATGGCCTGTTTTGGGCAATGGGATCCTCCCCAGTAACTGAGCCATTCCATTTGATGAAACTCTAGCTGGGAGGTTGAAAATTAGAAGGTCAAAAGACTAAGGCTGGGGCAGCCACAGAGGCTATAGCAAACTGGTAAGTAATCATGACTGTACAATCATCTGCATAACAAGAAGATAGAGGACACCCCAGGCAGGAACCAGGGACCCAGGCACCCAGGAGAGCTCCTTGAGTATCTCAGTCCAGTCCCGTGAGCCCAGGGGCCCCTCATTTCCCATCCTGTGATATCCCAAAGACACACAGAAACCTTCCCCATTTCCCACACTGGAGTAAATGGGTTTCCATCACAGTCAAAGGCCCTTGCTGAAAATAAGCACCCACTATATGTCAGGGCTGTGACAACAGTACTATGTCAACTATGTCAGAGTGGGTGTGGCAGAAGAAACGGGACACTGGATAATTACAGAATAGGGCAGCACGGCTGCAAGAAAGTGCTGGTGCTGTAATACATTGGATCTGGCAAATAATGGAGATCACAGCACACTACAGGTCAGATTTGCCCCAGTGAGCTTCTCAGAGAAAGGACCCCAATTCGTCCATGAAGCTTAGGAAGGGTGTAGCTGAACATTGAGGACAACGTTGATAATCCTTCTGTGAAATCAGGTTTCATTACCACAACTCCTCTGGGCTCAGGCCATATCCACTGGCCTTAGACCAGTGATGGCGAACCTTTTGAGCTCGGCGTGTCAGCATTTTGAAAAACCCTAACTTAACTCTGGTGCCGTGTCACATATAGAAATTTTTTGATATTTGCAACCATAGCAAAACAAAGACTTATATTTTTGATATTTATTTGATATATTTAAATGCCATTTAACAAAGAAAAATCAACCAAAAAAATGTGTTCGCGTGTCACCTCTGACACGCGTGTCATAGGTTCGCCATCGCTGCCTTAGATACTTAGACTGTAGCCCACGCAGAAATGTGAGAGGTCTGCTGGCAAGCCCTCCCATCTCAACTTTTGGTGATCCTAGTAAAATATAGCAATCCCCTGAGGCGGCTACTCGGAGCTTTCTTAATAACCTGCCTGCCTGCTCCACGGCCAGAGGGAAGCTAGGCTGCTGGAGAATTCACCCTCTGGACCTCTGGCCTGCCTTCTTGTTCACATCACCAGTGGATGGGGCAAGGCGTGCTCATTCATGGAGGCCCGAGTGCCATGAGGAGCTCTGGCCGTTCTGAACTTGTGGGATACATGTTCAGGAATGAGGGTAGGGGAAATGGAAAACAGAATGAAGAAGATACAAGCAGGTCCTTCAGAAGCTTAGCGTTTTTCAGAGGAAATAGGACATGTGCACAAGTGACCCAATCACATTCACGCACACCCTAACCGTGGTCGGCAAACTCATTTGTCAACAGAGCCAAATATAAACAGTACAATGATTGAAATTTCTTTTGAGAGCCAAATTTTTTAAATTTTAACTATATAGGTAGGTACATTGTTATTAACTTAAGTAGGGTACTCCTAAGCTGGCCTTTGCTAAAAACGTCCTCAATTTGATTGAGGTACGTTCGCTGAGGTCGACCCCTTGTATCCCGTCACCCGACCAACTGACACCCCCCACTTCTTCTAACGCCACTTCTTCAAAATAGACTTGCCCAGGCCGAAAACCGACTTCTGCACATGGGCCACGAAGTTTCAATTGCACTGTACCTGCGCACCTGCATGTGGTATTGTGTGGGAGAGCCACACTCAAGGGGCCAAAGAGCTGCATGTGGCTCACGAGCCACCGTTTGCCGACCACTGCCCTAACCCGCTATAAGGTCTACGTAAAATGGATGAAGAAATCATTTCTCAATCCTATATGCAAGGAGATTTTCCTTGAGAAATGCAATTAAGTTAGAATGTGAAAGGGTCATAGTTATACAGGCAAGATGACTGCTACTGTACAAACCTGATTTAAATTAGTAAAACGAATTATCATGATGGCCTTTCAAACTTTTTAGCAGCAAAGTGTTGTCTTCAAATGTAAGTTTACTCAGAAGCCCAATAAGCAATGTAGATCCCTAACAGCAGAGTTGGTCTGGTTGAAATGCGGGAGCGAGACATGGAGACCCTAAGGGGCCTCCACAAAACACACAGGGCTCCAGGCATCAGCGCGGGGAAAACCTTTCCTTTAAAGGTATTAGGACGTATTATGGCTTTCAGGCTCACTTGGTCATTTGAAATTTACCTGATGAAAGTGTTCCCAGGTAGAATGTGCTAAAAGGAAAGGATGGTAGTTTACAAGGTAAGTGCTGAAGGTCTACACTACCAATTATTCTCCAGGCACACTTAGATGTGCTTCCGTCTGCCTCCAGAAAACATGACTTCCAGGCCCCCAAGACTCTACCCCAGCCCAGGTCACTGCCACTGGCCAGACCCCTCTATTCCGCCAATGCCCTCCTTCAAAAAATCAGACTCAAGTTCATGTGCATGAGCCTCACCCAGTGTGAGCAGAGGCCCTCTGGTCTAGAAAGTCCTCGGATGTTTCAACAGGCTCCTTCCTACACACGCTGACCTCTTTAGAGGGGAACCAAGAAGAAGACCCTTCATGAGTCAGGAACACTTTTCTGCGTGTGTGTGTGTGTGTGTGTGTGTGTGTGTTCCTGTCCCACATCATCGGCAAGTCCTCTGGGAAATAACTAGTGACTTAACCTTCTTCCCTGATTGTAGTGGATGTGATACTTTCTTATAAATAACAAATACTTTCTAATAAAGAAAAGTAAATCAGAAATACATAGAAATGAGCAAACAAATGGTGAATTCCAGGCAATGTCCCAAGAAGATGACAATGATGCCTGCTAAACTACTCAACATTTTACTTTACCCTCTATTTAAAAAAAAAAAAGAAAGAAAAAGAAGAAAGATAATCATATAAACAGAACACTTTCAAATGGAGTCAGAACTGCCATCCCAGAGGAAGTGCCTTGCGCCTTGCAAGTCTTATGCCCGAAACCTCCGGAATGTTGAAACAGAACAACTTAGCCTTCAGGCTGGGCCTAAAGCAACAATATGTCCCAATGAACTGTTTGCAAAGATAAGAAAGTAGACACTGTGACAGAAAAAACTGAAAATTGAAACATTCTTTAGAATTAACATCACTACGTTGGCTAATATGACCTATAGAAATGCTTCCCTTCATCTCACTGAATTGTTCCCCTTCCCTTTCTCATGAATGCCCCTTGCCTTCCTCTCCTAAATGGGACAGTTTGGGTTTCCGCCTGAATTGGTGCTTCCCAAATAAAGAGCTATTCTTCTTTATTTCAAAAAAATGCATGTTTCCTCTCATTGTGGCCTTTTTAGGTTAACACTTCTAACCAATGCAGAGAAATGCCATAGCATAAAATATCAGGAAGGTAGTAAAACCTTAATATTTGCAAATGATATGCCTGTATGCCTTGAATCTAGTGGCTTATAGATGGTCAGAAACAATAACCATTTAGAAAATGTCATTTAGGCCCAGCCAGTGTAGCTCAGTGGTTGAGGGTCAATCCATGAAACAAGTTGTCCCTGGTTCAACTCCCAGTCAGGGCACATGCCTGGGCTGCAGGCCCAGTGGGGGGCATGTAGGAGGCAGCAGATCGATGTCTATCGTTGATGGAATTTTTTGAGGGGGGAACACAACTTGATCTACTACATTTTTAAAAATGATTCTTTATTGTTGAAAGTATTACATGTGTTGCCTTTTTTCCTATTGACCCCCTCCAGCCAACCCCCGCCCCCGCCCCAGGCCTCCACCACCCTATTGTCTGGGTCCATGGGTTATGCATACATGCAAACAAGTTCTTTGGTTAATTACCTTCCACCGCCCACCTTCTCCTGCCTTCCCTCCGAGATTCTGAGTTCTGTTCCATGCTTCCATGTCTCTGGATCTACTTCATTCATCAGTTTGTTACTTAGATTCCACATATGAGTGATGATCTACTACTTTTTACTCTAAAGCTTTCAATAATGATTAAGTCTTTCATAACAAGTCAGTGTGCAAATACTGTTAATGATATATTGGTAAAAAAAAAAGGTTAATATATAAATATATACTTTTTGTTTAGTAAAAAAGGTTAATATAAAGGTCTAAGTTCTTTCATAAATATTCACAAATTAAAAATTTGTAGAGTAAAAAAAAGTTTGCTTGCTATTTTTTAGGAATAAAAGAGGAATGTGAACAACTATCTAAAATATTTTCCTTTAAACATTCTCCTTACTGCCTCTCCCACAGATGTTCTGAAAGAGAAACTATGCAGTTCTGAGGGTGTGCCTCTGGGTTTTTGATGATTATCTGAATGCCTAGACTGATAAACAAACTTAATCCCAAGAGTAAACTAAGAATCTCAGAAGAGACCTCATCATTGCTAACCTATGGGAAGGGTGCTGTTCTTTTTTTCTTTTTAAATTAGATAGAATTTATAAAATTTAAAAAAAAGTTTGTGATTTTTTTTTTCATAGCAAATACACCGTAAAAGAATTTTTAAAAATCCACAGCTCTGCCAAATCATTAGATTTTCTCCACGTCTACAAGGAGACCTACTGGAGTCTTGCTAGTGTGCCGAATTTGGGATGGAGGTGCAAATGTATCATGGAAATGCCACTCCTTAGTGGAAAATGGAGTCCTGTGTCCTCGGCAATCTCCCGGGGCCTGCCTCACTGTTGGGTGAAGAAACTCGCACTGCCTTAGAGGCATCATTGGTGTCTTCGTGACCTTTCCAGAAAACAATCCTTTCTGGCCTTAGTAAAGTCAGACTTTGTATTTTATCTTTTTCTCACTAGTAAGTAGGTAATGCTAAACCTGTACAATTTCTCTATTCCACCATTCTAGAAATAGCATCTTATTTGTTACTTATTTCAAAGGTCTGCAATTCTCCTGATCTTTTCAAATCAGTCAAAGCTCTTCATGTTTTAGTCTTTCCCAGCAGCATTTTTACTGTGTGTCTCTACATCATCCTAAGTGAAAACTGTAGCTTTCTGACATAAATAGGGCTTCACATGCAATCAAAATTCCCAATCTAGTATCAACAGCTGGTATAGGGAGGTCTCATTTCCTCAACCTAGATGAAGGGAATTTTCATCTACAGGATTTCTAGTTACTCCGAGTAGGCCCTGTGTGCATAAAACACAAGTGAGCATCAGCTGTCCTCACAAGTCCTCTTCTCTCCAGCCCTGGTGAGGGGAGGGGTTAGAGAATCACTGTGACATGGAAGTGTCCTTCACATTGTAACCATTCCACCAACATCTGTTGCACTAGTTTATATTAAGCATCTTGACTGATTCTGGATAATGTTTACCCATTTGCATCCAATGTTTAATTCCTTTTTTATCAGGAAATTGAATTACTTGAAATCCTCTGTCAAGCCTACTGAGAGAAAAGAATAAAATTGCAAGACTGAATTTGTGCTGTGCTCTGTAGCTTAGGCTACTGGCAAATAAATAAAAATAAATAAAATTAGATTAAAAGATACTTATCAAAAGCTAATCACTTAGCACAAAAATTAAACAATAGCTGTTAAACAGAAGCATCATTTATGCAATTTTTCCTGACAACTTAGGTATTTTATAAATGATGATGAAGCAGTCTCCACCTAAATTGTATGAGGTAACATCAAGCATAATGCAAAGGGCATATTGTAGGCAAATGTTCAGTCCCCTCCATATTAAACATGGATATAAAATGCATTAATTTTATGTGCATTTTCTTAAAAGGCTTAAAATGAGATATACCAAATTCTTAACACAGGAAGAAGTGAGAAAGGTGAGAGACTTTTACATTATACTTTTTAAATACCTGTATAATTTGAATTTCTGTAATGCATATCATTTTGTCATTTTAAAACTATGAAATACGCAAAATAATGTTGGCAAATGTGCACTGAAAATGGTATTCTTGCAAGTTTCTTGTGATACTATAAATTGATACAACCTTTTTTCACAAGATATGTAATAGCTTGAAAAATATTTATATCAATTGACTTGCAATTCATCTTATACATTCTCCAGAATATAGCTATGTTTGTTTGTTTTTTATAAAAAAGCAATCTAGCTTAATACATATATCACATTGGATCTTTCAAATGTAATCTTCTGAAATGTAGGCTAGAAAAATAGAGTTGATTCTTGTTATTTGCAGTAGTTATATTCTATAAAGTCACCACAGACACTGAATTAGTGAATACTGAATACTGCTCTAAGGCAGTGATTCTCAACCTTGGCTGCACATTAGAATCACCTGGGGATCTTTTTAAAATCCTAATTTCTGGGCCTCATCCTCCGGAAATTCTGTTTCTTTGTTACTAAAGTTGTGGCCCCACCCCATAACAAAGAAACAGAATTTCTGGAGGATGAGGCCCAGAAATCAGGATTTTAAAAAGATTTCCAGGTGATTCTAATGTGCAGCCAAGGTTGAGAACCACTGCTCTAAGGGGAAATACAGGGTTAGGTTCCTGTGAGCCTCTGTTCACAATATGAAACAGCTCTCATTAACTGATCTATATAAAAGTTTATTTTATGTATGCTTCTGTTTAAAGACACATAGATAGGCATTGAAGTCATGGCCAATAGCACCGTAAATCATGCCTGAAGGAAGCTTATCTAACGCACAATTTTTTCCATAAGGCATAGTACAGCTTTCCTTGGTCTTACGAATACTAGACAGCACTTCAGCACTACACTTTGGGGCCATTTTAAACAGTGAAATCACCAATAAAAAGCACAAAGATGGGAAAATATGGCACTAAACAGACCTTGAAAAGGAAGCTTGTTTACAATCTAAGAGCTGACCTGAGAAGGCAGAGCATCACCTTGTTTGACCTCAGCTGGGATCAGATGTATCAGGCGACTCAAATTTTTGGCCTCTTTGCACATATGTGTGTCCAGGAATGGCTGCAAAATCGCCAAGAATATTGATTTGGGGGTTATAATTTTAGCAAGTAGACAAATTTGCAAATATGCAGTCTGAATAATGAGAATCAACTGTCTTTACTTTGAATAATTAGAACAAAATTCTCAAAAGATAGATTAACAGCAGAGTAAAAAGATACCCATAAAAAGCTTTGTTGACTCAAACAGGTGATTTTAATCCCAGGGACATTTGGCAATGTCTTAAGACAAATGGTGATTGTCATGACTGGGTCTAGTGGGGGGAGGCCAGGGATGCTAAAAAAAAAAAAAAAAAAATACAACAATGCATAAGACAGCCTCCAACAACAAAGAATTATTTGACCCAAAATGTCAACAGTGCCAAGATTGAGAAATCCTGTGCTGTCAATATTTTTAAGTGTCTTTTTCTGCACCTTCTACTAACGTACACTTTAATGCCTAAAACAAATTATGGATTGTCAAAAATGAAACAGCTGTCATACTTTATTTCTCGGTGGTCCCTTATTTTCAAACAACTAAAAACACAAAGCAGTCATAAGCTATATTAAAAGTATGACTTTTCATTTCCACTAAGCTTGTACTGGTGACGGGGTAACTCCAACTATAAGGCAAACCATAGAGCCAGTCTGAGGTCTAGTTTCTGTTTTAACCCCGGGTAAATAAAAGTCATCACTGCATGGGAAATAAGAAGTGTAGTCTGTAGTTCACTGTCCATGAGATGGAGAACCCAGCTCACTCACAGCAGCTTTTGGAGTAAGTCAAGAACTTCTGAGAAGGTTCTCATGGTCACCCTCTATGAGGATGAAAATGTCTTGCCAAGTCTTAATGATTCTATGAAAAGAAGTCCAATTTAAATGCCCTCCCCCCAACCCCCAAATATCCTTAACTGAATAAATGCGACACACTTCCTTCACTGCTCTCCATGTGGACTCATTATTACACATTTGTTCAGTCTTTAGTCAATCACAGTTTTAAATAATGAACCAAGCAATTTGTAGAGCAGTGGTTCTCAACCTTGGCTGCACATTAGAATCACCTGGGGATCTTTTTAAAATCCTGATTTCTGGGCCTCATCCTCTGGAAATTCTGTTTCTTTGTTACTAATGTTGTGGCCCCACCCCATAACAAAGAAACAGAAGTTCCGGAGGATGAGGCCCGGAAGTCAGGATTTTAAAAAGATTCCCAGGTGATTCTAATGTGCAGCCAAGGTTGAGAACCACTGTTGTAGAGTAACTCCAAGGTTACTCAAGAACATGCCAAAATCACTGTGCTAACCTAACAAGGATAAATAATTCCCAGCTGGAGTCAGACGAGGAAATTAAGAACTGCACTTGGAGTTTGGGACCTGATTATTCCAAGAGTCTTTTATTCTGGAAAGATTATTTTAGATCCACTGTGCAAAAATAAGGCTAAGATATTCTTTCCTGTTCTAAATATGCTCTGCTGGAGATCATATGCTCTGCTGCAGATGCCTTCAGCTTTCCACAGGGTCCTCCTGTTGATCATTCAGACCTAGAAACTCTCCATTCTTCTGCAACCTCGCTGACCATTCTCTCAGCTCCTGTTCCTCCCCTGCCCCAGCCTCCACCTGCAGCTCTGCACCCACATGCTCACTCTAGGCCAGAACTCATTAGACCACCATGAGCAGAACCACCCAAGGAGCTGAAGATTAAAATGTGATTCACAGATCCCCTTTTCTGACCTACTGATGGGAATCTCAGACAGAAGGCTTGGGAATCTGCATTTCCATTCCACCTCCTAGTTATTTAAAAACTGTAGCCCCAGTCACAGAATAACAGCTGTATTCTGCTCATATGTAATAGGAAATGTAATTGGTTCACACCTTCAGTTGAGAGAAATGCCTCTTTTCTAAACTTCCATAATATGCTACATATGATATCCATCACATAAAACCAGACTGCAGATTTATTTGCTTCCCACCCATAGTTTTCAAGGGTAGGGACCATGTACATACTGAGGTTCACCCCCAGAGGCCAACATAGTTTCTGGCACATAGTAGGTACTAATCTGTTGAATAAGTGGACGGACAGATGGATGGATGAATGGCCTCTGAATGACACTATTGAAGTTCAGTAATTATATCTAATTTTTAAATAAATGTTATGTAAACAATTAGAAGACCCAGTTGAGTAACCTCCAACACAGAAATCTTAATTGAATGGAGTATAGCTTTCAGGGAGCTCCACAGGAAAAGAGGCGAGGCAGTGCTCCAGAGCTTTTCAAGTTTGGCACTTGGGTCTCAAAAAAGATGAGCCAATTGACTGAGCATGTGCAGTCTTAGGAAGGAGCAAAAACAGAGGATGAGGATGAGAAGGAAAACTGGTGAACAATTTTCTGGGAAGAGCAGATAATGGTTAGGGCCAAGGTTAAACGTTCTTAATTTCAGTGGCCAAAACAAATACTGTAATCACCCCCAAATGTATTGCCTATAGGATAAAGTCTAGAATCCCCCCCAAGATCATTTACCCTACGATTCAAAGCTGCAGATAATTCAAAGCTAGAGTGAACATTTCCCCCCTCATTTACCCATCTTCTAGCCTCCTGTTATTCCTTTCCACCTTTTTGATTTTCCTTTGGAAAACCAATATATAGCAGCCACAGAATTTGGGTAGGGTTAACCCCTAACTAAGCTCCAGAGGTTGACTCTTACTCGCATAAGCCAGTCAGCACAATCTCTCCGTTCTGACTAACTGGGGCTGAGCAGAAACCCAGGCCTAAACACATGGCATTGCCCTGTGTGCGTGAGGGTTAAGACTGGCTCAGCTCAGGTCTTTTCTTTGATGGTTATTTATAAATGTGAACAGAGAAGCAGGTAGCTTTGCTTGCTGCTGGCAGTCATCTTGTGACTATGAGAACATCTAGAAAAACACCCCCTAGACAACCATGTCTGCAACTGGAAAAGTGGGTCTTTTTCCTGTTATTGAGCCAATATGTTATCATTTAAGCTACTTTGGGTTTTCAACTACCCAAATCATTAGGATACCTGCCCATTCATTCCTTTCAAGTTGATCCTTCCCCTTTCTCTTCGGACAAACATAGATCCACTGTTCAAATAGTACGTACACTGTCCCCAGACATACCTCATCCATTCCCACCTCCACACTGTGTGTGTCTTTCCCCTGCCTTCATACTCTCCCCTTGTTCCCTCTGTTACTCATATCCTGTCTGGTCCGCTAGACTCAGGCTGGAGTCCTAATCCCTCTAAGGGCAGACTTCCAGGACCATAGTTTTCTTGCCTCCTCTGAGCTCCGACCATAGATACTAGTTGCCATCTATGTTCCAGCTCATACTGTTAATTATCCTTTCACAAACATATTCTCAAACTGGAATGCAAGCTCTCTATACTTTTGTGACCCCTTGTAAATAACCCTTTGCACAATGTCTTTGTGATGAGCAGAAATCCAATAAATCCTCTTCAGGCAAATTCAAAATGTGATTTAAACCTCCTGATCACTGCCAGTCATACCCTCTTAATTCACATAGCAGTGTAGAGAATAGAAAAGAATTTGAGATACAACATATTCCAACATTACACCATTGGCCATGGTTCTGTCACATTTCACAACCAGATGGGCAGTAACAGCTGGATGAAGATCAGAAATTTATCAGGCTGCCTTCCCGTCTGCAGGTCACTGAAGTCCTTCCAGTGAGTATGCAGGCTAACTCCAGAGTTCTGAAGAGTAAAGCCCCACACCTTTCAAACATCTGTATGAAATCATCCTGGGGCTAACACCAGAATAGAAAAAATGAAAGCACAGCCAGAATAATAGGCTCCAATCACCTCCAAGCCTTTTATATCCCTTTTCATTCTTGTAGCTCCACATCCCATTAAAGCATGCTGGGAGAACATCTGTAGGATTTAAATGAGGAACGCGAAATAAACAGGTCAGATTTATTTCCATCACAGGGATGGTCAGGAGATAATAAGTTGAGGAATGATGTCAGGAGTCAGTACCCTTTCCATTGAAGATGATGTTGTGTCACAGCTGTGCTCAAAACTCCCATGATCTTCCTGTCGGGGTTGGGGGAGGGAGTGAATACACAAGCAGAAGAATGTCAATATACCATAGGATAGATTTATCCTGGCCATTCAAGGTCTAACCCTTTTGTATGTGGCATGACAGCTCTGCTATCTGCACAAGGATTTTGATGTCCCAGGAGGGGTCTGTATTAGTAGCATTTGCCATGCTTTTCAAGAGGTCAGAGAAATGAAAGGGCTATCTGACAAAATTGGCAACACTATGATAAATGATATATAAAGCAGTACCTCACAAATATGCGTATACCTATAATGATTGAGAGCTTATCAATAGTTCATCAACCCCTCTTAGGGATTCGTGTTTTTGGACCAATGGCCATCTTCATCCTTTGAATACTGCTTCTTCCTCCTCTTTCTCCTCTGATTAAACTGTCCTCCTCCTGGGTCCTAAATAGGTTCTGAAGAGGCTCAGACTGTTTGCGGGGCTGGCAAGCAAACGGTAATATTGCAGTAAGGGCTTGTCCACTGGAATGTCGCATGCCGTCTTCTCCTGGTCCCTGCAGGTCACATCACCATGAGGAATTTCATTCTCCTCCTTGCTCTAATCTGTAGATGCTCTCAAAGCTCAGCATTATTGTTAGCTGTGTGAGAGAGTTCTCAAAGAACCCCCTGCTCTAATGGACTCTGCCTCGGCCCTGTGTGGCCAGTGACCAACTGGGTTTTGCCGTTTTCATGTACACTGGCCATGGTGCCACGACGGCCTCACCGGGTACGCCATCTTGTCCTTGACTACACAGAAAGAGCAAACCATAGGAAAAGTGATGCTGGGAAGACTGTCTCCGGAGAAGTCAGTCCAAACCATTACCTCCTTTTCTGCTTCTCCTTTCAAAAACATCTCAGTAGCTCACAACTGCGGGGCAAGAAATTCAATAACCAAAATTGATATGGCAAAAGCAGAGAGTTGAACCCAAACAGCTGCTGTTCCATCAGGGGAGAAACAATCAATCATCCCCCACACAAACCTCTGTCCATCCTTTGAAATCCATTCCATGAATCCAACACAGAGGCAGATCAGTGCCTCACCTCACCTGTCTGGTCCATCGTAAAGAGGAAGTTCCTAGCAAGGATTTATTCCAATAAAGCAGCGGTTCTCAACCTGTGGGTCGCGACCCCTATGGCGGTTGAATGACCCTTTCACAGGGGGCGCCTAAAACCATCCTGCATGTCAGATATTTACATTACGATTCATAACAGTAGCAACATTACAGTTATGCAGTAGCAATGAAAATTTTATGGTTGGGTCACAACATGAGGAACTGTATTTAAAGAGCCAGAAGGTTGAGAACCACTGCAATAAAGCCATGTGGCTTGCAGCTATGCCTCTTTGTCACCAACAGGTCAGAAAAGAGTCCCCCTTTAGAAGTGGCAAGGACTAAAGTACTTACCCACTTCCTCCCCATGCTCTCTGCCAGGCAGACCAGACACACCATAGCAGAAATGGCTATGTCCTGTCATCAAATTTCCAGTCTTCCAGAATGTTCGGCTCCATCTAGTTTCCTGCATATCTGGCCTGCCTCTACTGTTGCATAGAACCAGAAGTGGGTAGAATCCAAAGGCTGGGTTTCAGAGCTTTTCCCCCCCGATGCTCTTTCCAAAGGACGCAAACACCCTCAGCTTGGAGTTGACATTCTGGGTATCCAAAAAATATCTATTGAATGCCCAATCAGAATAAGGCACTGCCAATACAGCCTAGCCAGGTCAGGCTTGCACAAGGCTCCAGGATGATTAAGTTTCGCCAGTGCACACAGAGCAATATGGATTTCAGGCCTCTGTCCAGGAACAGGGAAAATTGTTCCTTATTGATTTACTTGAGCATAAAAGGGATGTGCAAATTTCCAAAGATCTGCAACTCTGCTATGCCTGGAACTCTGCCAGAAAACCCAGGGAAACGCGTGCGTGCACACACACACACACACACACAACTTAGACATACAATGCAGATGCAGGATTGCCTCACTGGAAATGTTTCCTCCCCTGTTAACCTACCCTTCCCCAACCCTTTCGCTCTATCCTTCTATTGTCTTCCATAGAAGAATATGGACTCTCTCCTCTCCCCGTACCTTATTATTGCAACAAGCAATTTATAGAACAAGTAAAGAAATGTACTATTCTCCACCTCCCCCCTCAACTTTCCTATACACATCAGTCAGTTTAAAAAACAACCTTTAACACACATAGTGAGCTGCTCCCCGAATCTCCACTGACTTAGCACTAGTCCAGAGCTATTAATGCAATGACTGGGTGGCCACTCCCGATAAGCAACAAGAAAGAAACAGAATAGAGCTTACTTATCGCGACATGGTTTCTTTACTTCCATTATGCCTTGCTCTGGAAACATCAGACAGAGATTATTTTGGTAACTCGACTCAAATTTGCTTTTAAAAGGATTTTCTCCCAAAAAGAACAGATGCTCAGAGGATGGAAGGACAGAAGATAAAGTGTGAGATGGCCTGATTATGGATCAGTTAGGAACGGTATTCCAGGGAATGAAAAGTGTGCTAAAAGCAGAGCAGAGTCCAGAGTCTTTGCAAGGCTATGGAATTCACATCTGTCATTTTCAGGAAAACATGACCCTTCCTGTCCACACTGCAGGTTTTCCTCCCAGGCACCGGTGGAGACAAGCTGTTCTAGGAACACATAATAAACCCCATGCCCTTTCAGGTTATCATTGCTTATAATCTTCTGGAAAGACCCCAGGAAAGATGGCTGCAGATACAGATGCCCCACAGGTGATAGAGACCACAGTGCTGGGGGCCCAAAGGGAGGGGTGAGTGAGCTTCAGGAGGGAGGAGCTGCTAGGGAAGAGGCGCCAAGCTGGGCTTGGACCACCCAGCGAACACCTTTAAGGGGAAGAACTGTGGACAAAAAAGGGCCCATATACTAAACCTGACAAATTCAGGGGAGGCCTACATGGCGGCTTTATACAAACTCAGAGACCTAAAGGAACCACATAGGAGGTCTGAAATTAAAGCTTTCTAACCAAAACAACAAAAACAATTTTCTAATCAAAGGCAGTTCATTGCAGGTCGTCATGTCCTAAGGCAGGCAGTATTTTCCCTAACAAAGGTCAATCATCACCTTAACTGAGCATGTCATTGTCTTTTTTCTTTTTCTTTCTTTCTTTCTTTTTTTTTCACTAAGATAACATACCTGATAACATACTTTGGAATATAAAAGTAACTTCCTTTTCTCAGGATCCCAGAAAGCACAACCACTGCACCAGAGCAGAGGTCACAAATCCCCTCTTTGTTATTATTATCATGTTAACTGTTGACTGTTAATATCCTACATCCACAAATGTAAAATAAATGTCAATTCCTGTTACTTTTTAACCAATTCCAAAAATTCTGTACCCTGCTTTGTTTTCTCCAGCCTCCCTAATCTATCACAATTAATTTCATGTGACCCCCTTATGTCTCCTCCCTTTTATGGTAACGTATAAAATAAGCTGCATAACTGCCATTATCTGGAGCATTTTCTCAATTCTTTGAAGTTTTGCTTCCCAGCAATTGTCTTTAGTTTGGCTCAAATAAACTCATAAAATTCTTATCGGTATGGATGTTTCACAGAACACACCATGATATTTATTAAAAGGTCTAGAGCAGCGGTTCTCAACCTGTGGGTCGCGACCCCTTTGGCGGTCGAACGACCCTTTCACAGGGGTCGCCTAAGACCATCCTGCATATCAGGTATTTACATTACGATTCATAACAGTAGCAACATTACAGTTTTGAAGTAGCAATGAAAATAATTTTATGGTTGGGTCACAACATGAGGAACTGTAAAGGGCCAGAAGGTTGAGAAGCACTGGTCTAGAGAAACAAGAATGTTTTTCAACTTTCAAATCTAATACAGTATAACTATAGTTGCCGTAGTGTACATGAGATCCCCAAAATGTATATCTTCCTACTGAAAGTCTGTACCCTTAGACCAGTGGTTGGCAAACTCATTTAGTCAACAGAGCCGAATATCAACAGTACAACGATTGAAATTTCTTTTGAGAGCCAAATGTTTTAAACTTAAACTATATAGGTAGGTACACTGTTATTAACTTAATTAGGGTACTCCTAAGGCTTAGGAAGAGCCACACTCAAGGGACCAAAGAGCCGCATGTGGCTCGCGAGCCTCAGTTTGCCAACCACGGCCTTAGACCAACATCTTCCCATTTCTCCCACCTCCAGGACCAAATAACCAGCATTCTACTCTCTAGTTCTATGACTTAGGCTTTCTTAGAGTCCACATGTGGGATCATACAGTTTTTGTCTTTCTCTGACTTATTTTACTTAGCATGATACCCTCAAGGTCCACCCATCCATGTTGTTGCAAATGGTCAGATTTCCTTTGTCATGGCTGAATAATACATATACAGCACACCTTCTTTATCCATTCATCAAAGAACATTTTAAAGGAATCTAAAATCTCTATTATTTGACATACAGAAGAGAAGGTTCAATTGGAGATTAACCAATTCTAAGAACACACATAATTACTATAGAGAGGTCTATAGGCAAATTCTCTAATGCCTTTCGGAGAGAGAAAGACAGAGACTTGACATGACCCCTCATTGTCTCTGAGAACACTGGGACTGGAAGGACTTTAGAGACATGGAACTAGACCCCTAATACCAACATGAATCTGGAACAAGCCATACCTGAAGCACATCCATGGCTGGATTTCTCGATCACAAGAACCACTCAGTTCCCTGTATTATTTAAGCCAATCTGGGGTGGGTTTTCTTCAGCTCACAGCCAGAAGAACCCTAGTATATACCAGGTGTATGGCATTGGAAAACTAAAAATGGAGGTATCTGCCGGGGTTCTTGTCCCAGCATCAAGAAGGGTTCAGGAAATCTGGAGAAGGCTGTGGGTAGATTAAATAGGAGTCCAGAGATGAAGCATAATTTTGAAAGGCATTTGGTGGTCAGAGGTAAAGCAACTAAGATCTAAGTTCTAAGTTCTCCTCGTCTCAGGACCCCATGCTTTTTATTAACACAATTTGTCCTGAGGCGAGGCAGAGAGATACACTTCGAAGGGTATACACAAGCATTGTCAGAATGGGGGAATGAGCCTAAGGCTGTTCAGGTGTTTGGCCAGTAGCAGGCAATAATATGTAGATTAAGATGCCCTTTACCTGTCTGGCAGCCAACAATCATCCCTTTTCAGGTATGAGGAAATGCCCTCAGCAATTCCCAACAGGTGACTACAAGTGTAACTCAACCCTGTAGAGTCCCCAAGTTCCATCAACCTTTTGATGAAACTCTTGAAATTATGAGATGCCAGAATTGGCTTCTGGCAGGTATCAATTATTTCAAAAGAGTATCTTACAGATAAATGCAGGACAAAAAAGGCCCTAGCACATTGTCTGGCACTAAACAAGTCTTATACATTCTTTGCTTCTTATAAAAAGATTCACCGGAGTTTCTTTAAATAGTCTTTTCACCTAGCATAGTAAACAAATTATTTACAAATCATCCACAACTTAGGAAAGCATCTGGAGCAGCCAGGAGAAAAGACATAAAACAGTTGAAAGTCCCCGATAATTGAGGCTTCATACAAAATGAAAACAAACATCTTTGACATTATAATAAATAAATGATAATGTCAACAGACACACTGAGTCAGACGTTACTAATGCACATACCCACATAAATAAACAAAAATATGATGCAATGAAAAGCTAAGGCTTCCCAAACATTTCAAGAAAGACCCATGAGAGATAAAAGGGGATATTATCAATTGTGCTGACTTTGGCTCATTCTCTTCCCATCTCAGTCCCCTCCTCAGCCTCTAACACACACAACACACAATGGGGACCTGGGCAAATAAGATTCCAATCAAGTGCACTGACCTGGGGCAAGGCCCTAGGACAGGGGTGGTCAGTAGAGGTGGTTCCCTGGGCAAGATGAGCCAGAGAAAATAAAAGATACTGTCACATCCTTGCAAGTACTATCCAGGGTCAAAGCCAAGAAATCCAGATTGTCCAAAATCACCAGGGAAAATTCCAGACTGGTAACAGGAGAAAGATCCAAGAAAGTCAAGAGCCAGGAAGAACAGATTGGGGAAGCAACAGTGACATTCGGTCAGGAGAGCAGCCAATAATTGCAAGTCTATACCTACTGATCACAGCACTGTGTGAGAGCCTCACTGTGCCCACTCTCACTGAATTCTCACAAGTACTGTGAAGCTATTATTCTTGCCATTTTAAGTTATTTTTTTAAAAAATTTAAACATATACAAAGGTAGAGAGGATAGTGCAAGGAAACCGCATTACGCATAACACTGCTACAAAAGTGTACTCAGGGACACCCCCGATATTTCTGTCCCCCCGCCACCCACTGCTCATCACTGTCCCTCACTGGCAGCCCAGGAAAGCAGCAGCAAGGCAGGTCAGCAAGCCCAGGCAGACACTTGAGTCAGCTTCTTACTGTTGACTTCATAACCTCCTGGCCTGGTTCCTACAACGGGTAAACCTCCCTTCAACTGCATGGGAACAGTGTCCATCTCTGTTCTGTTGTCCACAGTGACTGCAGCAAACACCGACGGGGCAGCAGAGTTCAGGTGCCATGTTAAAAAAAATAGGGAACGATCCCTGAAGCCCTATTTTCCTCCCATAAATCCCCTTAGGGACAATAAATGTACTGGTATCTTGCACTGTTACTGCCTGCATTCCTTGATTTTCCCCACGAGTACATTAATTTTGTTTTCCCAACTAGATCATGCATTGTGAACTCACTGCCTAAACCCCTTCAGGATCACACCACACTGCTGCCCTCTGGAACTGCCTTATCTCTCAAGTCTGTCACCACTACTAATACCCCAACAACATGGAACTTCTTGAGTTCCAAAAGCACAGCTTCCTGTCTTCTGCAAGGATTTTCTCACCTCCTACCCTTTGTCTGAAATGTCTTTCTCCCTCAACAGCCTGGCCAGGGGCCCTAAGCAGCCTGATTATGGCTAACATTCCTTTCCTCACCTCCTTTGAGAAGGCCTTTTGTGAAAATGTATTGACTCCAAAACTGTGCTGGGTACCACACCGCTGTGTCCCCATAATACCTGCACATCTCTCTCTGCACACCCCCCACATCATTTTATAATGATTGCTTGTTAGGTTTCTTTACTTCCAATTTGATCGAGTGCTCCTTAAAAGGCTAGGACATTTACTCATTTTTTAAACTTTATTTTTTTCATGTTTAATGGACACAATGGTGAATTTATGTAGACTGAGTTTGAGGAAGAATGCTTCAATATATCTACATAATGAGCAGCTGGAGGTCTAATAGTTAAGTCAAAATATACCTTTATTATTTTTTAGTCTCCTGTGCCTCACAGAGGGCCTGGCACATAGTAGAGCTTCAGGTAATGTTTATTCAACAAACTGAGTCCATGAAGGGGTAAGATGACAGCCAGCTGGATGGCGGGGAGCGCACACACTAAACTTTCAATCTCTCTGGAATGCTTGATGGTCAGTAGATGCTTAGGCGTCCGGCTGATCCAACAAGGTAATGAGCCCCTGGGGTTAAGCACCCAACATGCACTGAAACCCCCTCCTTCCAGCTCATCCTGGTGCTCAGGTATTGGATACACAAGCTTGTGCTCATGCTGCTCATGCCCTTCCTGGTGAGATGCTGACTTTAATCACATCCCCTATCAGGCCCTTCTCTGAAACTGACAAAGACTCGCAGACTCCTTTAGTCTCAAACATCCCCTTCCCACTGATGACGCAGCATCACCCTGATCACGTGAGCCGTCCTTTTCAGGACGTGGGCCCACTCAGTGAGGTATTTGCTAGAAATGCCATCCTCACCATCAAGAGTTCTATTCAAAATTCAGTGGGTCAAGGTACCCGCCAATCCCACCCACCATGCAATCTTGGCACACACATCATATAACAGGGTAACCTTCTCCAAGCCCGGCATCCTACACAAAACAAAAATGCTTCTGAGAAAGCGTGTCTCCCAGTCAGCACTGCCTTGGAATTTGTCTGCTTCTAATTTGACTAAGGTGTGGGGAGGTAGGGGGCACCTGGGAGAGGAAGTCATCAAATCGTTCCCTGCAGGTAAGCTATGGTTTCTGCGTTAAGGTTAAAATTCAGATTCCACTGGTATGCTTTCTTTACAAATCACAGCTGAATCACCCTAAATCACCAGGGCTAAGCTGCAGGACACTGTTCTTTAAGGCCTATTGTCACTTGATGTTCCCCTGAGGAATACAGATGTTCTTATTATGGTAATCAGTAGGCTAGCCTTCTCTCCAGAGTAAATCAAACCAAATATATCTTCCCCCAGATTTTTTTTAAAGCATTCTATTTGTTCTTAGAACTTTTAACAATTTTTCAGAGTGACAGTCCTAAGTTTACTGAATCACAAATGGCCTAAGTCTGTCAAGTAGGGATATTTTTCTTCACATAAAAAGAGATTAGAGGGGAGGATTTAACCTTCTAATTTACTGGTAGAACTAATCTCTTTTCACCTTGTAGAAAGTGCACACGGAACCCTATGAATGTAAAAATCAAACTAAGATCCCAAATCTAAGGCTCCCTCAAGGCCACTGGGGACAGAATTTGCTCCAATAAGTGCATGTCCCTAAAAAGGCCTTTCTGTTCCAAACCTTGGAAATAATTTATTCATTGGACACAGCTGAGTTTCCATCTAGCACTTCTGAGGGCTTAGACAAATTATGTTACAACTAATACAGAATGTTGATGATAATATTTTGCAGCAGCCCTGTAAGAATAAGGGCCAATGGGGCAGAAGTGCTCAATACCACATAGCCATTAATTGCTGTTACCCTTAAACTCTTGATAAATGGACGTGATAAATGGTAAAAACAAAGAAAAGGTTGGTTGGTGTTCTTCAAGGCCTAGGGGAAGAAAAGCTGTTGTCACTGGAGAAAGCGGTTAAGAAATGTGGAATTTCCACAATGCCATAAAAAGGAAAGTGCAACTTGATTCAATGTCTAAACTGGGCTCTTAAGACTGAAAACTCCCTACAGTAGGGAAGCCAGGCAATCAACCAGGCTTGAATTTAATAGAACTATCCCTTTAAAACCATCCTTTGTAAATTTTTCATCATCATCCCAATTCTTGGATGAACCTAACCACTGGGTGCACCATCTAAGGCTATGGGCTAAATTTAAGAACCAGCTGAGGGATTAAACAAGTAAATCACTTCTCTTGAGGCTCAGTTTCATCATCCATAAAATGGGTTTGCTCGATGCATCTAATGAGATGGTCTTCTATAAAACATTTTTAGAAACTTTATATAAAGCATGGCATTACTCCCCTTCCAGGGGCCAAGCACCTTCAGGCTAGCTGGTTCAGCTCCTAGATTAAATAAATTGCAGGAAAATTAGCCCCTAACCCCTGAATATCAAGGAGCTGTTACTCCCAGAGGTGAAGGTGTACCTTTGATCACTACTTATTTAGAAAACACTTTAAAAACTATAGTTACACCATCTACTGTTGGAAACAGGTAAGTCAAGAAAGCATCTCACTGACTTTACAAAGCCCTAGCAGAGAGCATCCACCCATGGCTTCCCTCACTCCCCCAGTAAATGCCCAGGTAAGCCTGGGACAGCACCGAGACAACCTCCCACCGCTGCTGCACAGACTGCACCATCACTATCTGCACGATGACCATGCTGCTCAGAGGGCCACGGAGGAAAGTCGAACAAAAAAAGTGTTGTGTAGATCAACAGTATTTCTCCGCAAGTAGGCAAAAATACACAATGTACTAACAATATTTAACCACCCTCGATAACTGATGTCATTTTCCTTGAATTCTTCTTTTCAAAATTGAACTCAAATTGGTGCCAGAATAAAAAATGAAATATCAGAAGCACCGACAGCCGAGAAAAGGGATATGGGCCTTGATATGAATTGTGATCTTTGACCCAGATGCTTCCTGGGAAAACCAGAGTAATGGTGCTCAGGCCTGGCTGCCCAGTGGTAACATCTGAGCAGCTTTGAAAAGGCCAATGCCTGGGCCCCACCCTGGAGATTCTGGTTTAATTGGTCTCGGGTATGGCCTTGGCATTTGTAGTTATAAATGCTCTCCAAAACTAAACCACTGTATAGCAAATAAGGGTAGGGCACAGTTTTAAAATTTACACTTATTTTAAGATATGGGATTTCAGAGAGTGACAGCCATAAAAGTAATAATAATAAATATCAAATAAAGGCCATGTCTTTCAGTTTTATATTTTAAGGAAGAAAACTCTAAAAGAGCATTTATGAAAACCAAATGCTAGGAATCGTTCGTATGGCGGCAATTTTGCAACTTTATGCATTTGTCAAAACCTATACATACACATACAAAAGAGTTATTCAATGGAAATTAAAAATAAACTTAAAACATACAGAGGAAAATAACCAAGTGATATATTCATTTAATCCAGTAATTTTCAATTTTAGGTAAATGCTAGGATCACCCAGGGAGCTTCTAAAAGTCCTGCCCAAGCTGCACCCCGGGTCAATCATATCAGAAGCTTCAGGGAGGTGGTTCCAGTGGGTAGCTGAGTCTCTGATTTCCCCATAGAATAGTAAGAAGGATACAGACAAAAGTGACCTTAATACATATCCACAGAAATGTGGCTCTGAACCAGTGAAATCACATTTCTACTTTCCACTCACCCAGGGAAGTTCACTAAAGTCTACCCAAGTTTCTAAATACATATTTTTCCTATCAACTTTCATTTGGTTTCAAGATACTGATATGCCCCGTAAGTCAAATAAGAAAGGTGCCTTAGTGCCCACTAGCCCCTCGATACATGGCTCTCCGACATCAGAATCCTCTGAGGACCTGGCAGGCACAGAGTGGGGACCCTCCCTGGAGTGTCTGCTCCAGTGGGTCTGGATGCATTTCTAACAGATTGCCGGGTGATGCCGTTGCTGCCGCCTGGAGAACCGACGCTATAAAGAAATGTGAACTAAATAAATGGTCAGAAACATGAAAACCACGAGCCAGACAGTGCTTAGGCAAAGACAGCAAGAGCCCTAAGCCTACTTGTTCGGTTTCAATGAACAAGTTGACATTTAGAAACCGACCTTGAGAAACACATTACAGATTTCTATGAATCACAGAACAGATGATCTCATCTAGAGACTTGCTATTCAAAGTGTAATGCACAAACCAACATTGGCATCACCTAGAACTGGTTGGAAATGCAGCATCTCAGGCCTCACCTCAAACCTATTAGTCAGAAACTGTCTCAGAAGGATCCCTGGGTGATTCAAATGCACATGAAATTGGCCTTGACCAATTCCCTCATTCATGGAACAGATCATTGCTGAGCGCCTACTCTGAGCCACAGCTAGAAGTGAACAGGGCAGGCAAGCTTCTGCTATCTTGGAGCTTATGTAGAGCAAAGGATCAAACTGAATCTCAGAGACTTGCTACTTACTCAAGGACGCAGAGCCAGTGAGTGGCAGCGACAGGTTTAGGACCCATATCTCCTAATTCCCTGCAGACTAGCAGAAATAACACAGGTAACTGCCTCTATCAAAATCACAAACATAACTCCCAAAAAAGAGGCTACAAAAAAATAAATTAGAAGTCAGTTTCTACATATCACATTAGGAAAGCTCGGCATCAAAAAATCTAATTCTCATAAATCTTAATTCTCTGACCAAACCAGCATTACTACATGATACTGGCCAACACAGGGTGTTCATATGGGTACATTTTTCTTGGAGGTTTCAAAACGGATGAACAGTAGACAAGTGTTTAAAAGGAAAAACATCTTGACCCCAGGCATTACCTAATCCTCCAAATCTCTCTTTTGGTCCTTGAAAAAAATCTGAGGAAACACGAAGCCTTCTGATTTGTCCAAAATGTATTGCTCTGACACATTTAGATGTTGAACCAATTATTGGTGTTTACTTCCTAGTTTATAAAGTATTGTCTAGACGGAGGAGTGCTCACATTTGTCCAGCTAGGTGCTTTACATAGATTATCCCAATCAATCATATTGTCCCATCATTAAAAAAAAAAAAAAAAGGTAAGCCTGGACAAAGTATCACGTAAACAAAGGTCACAGGTAACACACCTGGAGTGGCAGAGCCAGGCTTTACCTCTAGGTCTGTCTGACTCCTAATCCCTTGCTACTCAAAGCGAGATCCCTGGACCTCCCACCTGGGAGCTGGTTGGAAATGCAGACCCTCGGGCCCCTGCCTAGACCTGCTACATCATAATTTGCATTTTAATCCCTGGTGATGGATGTCCACACTAATGGCTGGGAAGCGCTGTACACACTATTCCAGAGCCAAGCCACCCAGCTCCCACTGGTAAAGGCAATTATCAGCAAATGCCTTTGGTCCGTGCCATGAGCAAACAGCAGCTAATCACCTGAGCCTTGAAGCCAGAATGGGGTACTTGGCACATCATGAACTCACAGTAATTTACAGAGCTTGTTCCAGGGGGCCTTTCTCAACAGCTGCCCACAGGTTGCTGGACAGAAAAACCAACTTCCCGCCCTGGGCAGAGCGCCAGGAAAGCCTTTAGGCCTGGTGTTAACATCTCCAAACTCCCTTAAAGACACATAAATATTGTCATGATTCAAATCCTCTTGGCATTACCCACAGGGCACGGACTTTTTTGCTAAATAATCAATAAGATGAGAAAGAAAAATACTATTATTCTCAGGGAAAAAAGCAGATCATCTTGGTCTCTATAAGTGTGTGTCCTGAGAGTCTAAAAACCTGAATTAGGGCTCTCACAACTAAATGTAAGTGGGATCCAAATGGATCACTGTTGGGTGAAGAGAAGGGAGGGCTGGGGAATGGAGTCAAAGGGATACATCCCCACCAGTTTTCCTGACTGTCCTGACTCCAAGTGTGAGTTAGTTTTGAGTTCCTCTAAGTGTGGATCATAGGCCACCTGCTTCAGAATAACTTAAGATGCTTATGACAATATATGTGTTTGGACCCAGGAATACACATATTTAACAGATTCCCACACACACAGGTTTGAGGCCAACTGCCCACCCGGATGTAAGTTGTTACATGAGAATTATTAGACTCAACATTTAATTTTACCTTCACAACTCAGGCATTGCAATTCTCAGTTTGCTAAGGAAGAGCTGAGCGGGGAAGTTGGATGCCTTGCCCAAAGTTATACAGCAGGTGAGCAACCGTGGTTTAAACACGGCATTTAAAGCCCTTTCAGCCCAATCAAGGCAGCAAATTCACAAACGCCAAGTACAGAACAGCATGGTCCTATTGCCAAATCATTTTTTTTTTTTTTGCCAAGTGATGCACAAGCAATGTTTTTCACACACAAAAAAAGAAAGAAAAGATTTGGTCTCTTTTGTAGGAATATTTCAGGGACTGCTCTCAGCCCCACTTCCCAGGACAGGGCCACAACCGCCAAGAGGGCTGAAATCGTGCGGCATGTTGCATGGGGCTGTGCTGAGCAGTTGGCTGGTGGCTGGGAATGGGCAACAAATACAATCCAATGGCCCAACGGAAGTTCATTCAGCTTCCAGTAAGTTCAAGTTATTCCCAGTGCGTGAAATTTGAAATAGCATAGACTATAGACTATTCTTTCCATTATGTAAGCCTAGGTCACTCATCACCTGGGGACACCCACACTTACTCTGAGACAAGGATTCCCAAATGGGGAGCTAGGGCTCCATCTAACACAAACTCCTGAGCAACTTCTGGCTTGGAGATCATAATTTAGGGGATGAAGCACAAATCCATAACAGTACTGGGGGTGGAGGAAATCTCTCATGTTTTCAAGCTGAGTGAGGAAGGCCCAAGTGTGACACAAATGAGGGAAAAAAATGGGTAAATTCAACTAAGTCTAATTATTTTAAAATATACATGGCAACATATGCTATAAAACAGGCCCAACAACCAGTGATAAACTAGAAAAAAATTCCAACTCAAACAACAAAGACTAACTTTTTAGTATTTAAGCACTCTAACAAATGGATGAGAATAGACCAACAACCTAAGAGGAAAAAAGGCACAAAAGTTTAAACAATTGTCAGAAAAAAAAGTAAGACAGTTCTTCAACAAGTAAAACGATGCTCAACTCCACTAAAAGGAGAAATGCAAAGTCAAACTATAAAAAAAAACACACACGATTTTTCATCTGCAAAAAAGAAAAAGGTCAACAAAGAAAGAAATCTGGCAGTGTCTATCAAATTTTCAAACTTATATTCCTTTGATCCAATGACTCTACTTTTAGGAATTTATCCTATACATAAATTTACATATATACAAAATGCTGTTTATTCATAAATATTAATTAATAGTAGCAAAATATTATCTACCAAAAATATCTATTAATAGGGGACTGGGCAAATAAGTTATGGCGCATCCATATGATACAATACTTAAGCAACCATTTAAAAACTAATCCATAAAACCTCAGATTCTAATACCAACATCTGACAGCTTCCCCAGTTCTACCAGCTGCTGTATGCACTCCTCACCTACAAGTCCAAAATCCAATCTACCTTCCAGGGCCCATGTCCCTAAAATTTTCCCTTGAGGCCTTCCCTAGCATCAGAAAGAAGCTCACGGTTCAGCTCTCTCTAGTACTAAATGTGCATGTGTGAACGTAACTATATGCAAATGTGTACATTGTAGAACCACATATCCTATGTAATAAAAGCCTAATATTCAAATCAACCGAACAGTGGAATGACCAGTAGGTGGGAGGCGGGGCCAGCAAGTGGGAGGTGCCAGGCCAGCCAAGGTGGGTGCCAGTGGGCAGAGGGAGGGGACAGCGATGGAGGGGGGGTCGGCAGTGACTGGTGGTGGCAGAGGGGTGATTGGGGGGCGGGGCTAGCTGCTCACCAGCCTGCGTCTCCCACAGGTGGTCCTGCCCTGGGGAGCGGGCCTAAGCTGTCAGTTGGACATCCCCTGAGGGCTTCTGGTCTGAAAGAGGGTGCAGGCCAGGCTGAGGGATCCCCAGAATGCACGAATTTTCGTACACTGGCCTCTAGTACATACATAAACTCTAACAGACTCTAAGCATAGACTGTTTATTGGTGGATATGCACATGGACTGCAAAGCTCACACATATATGTAAGTCTTGTGAACTTCCCCCAGCCTAACTTTTCAGTTGCTCATGGCTTGTCTGTGCACATAGCTTCTGTCACCTCTCTGTTACCTCTCACACATTTAAACGAGAGTTTTTCTAAACTTCCACACAGAAACAGATCACTCAGGACAGGGTCTGAGAAAAATCTACTTCAGAGATAGAGACAGCCAGCAGCCTAAGCTGACAGAGACATGATATTTTATGGTTTTGTTTCTATTTGGAGACAGAACACCTTTACGATCTTGGAGGGATCCTGCCCCGAAGAGAATGCCTCTTGACCCTTCATGGGAAGGGGCCCTGGGGCCACTGTGATGGGCCAGGTCACCCCAGAGCAGAATCCTAGTTTTTGTGTCAGAGGGGACTCAGAGGAGACTCTGCAGAGAGCAGAAATGGGCCCAGGGGTTCACGTGTGCATACCCATGAGCCACAGTGCCCGGGAATAACGGTTATCCACCGGCATGAGTGCATATCCAAAGGAAATGCACAGTGTTTTCCAGTCTTTGGAAAAATACATACTGATTAGTTTTCTTAAATATTTTGCTTGTTTATTTTGCTCACTGAGTATGTTGCTTAAAGAAAAAAAATAGATGCACAATCTACATGACCAACCACATCGTGGCCACTCCCACCATTAATGCAAGAGGGCAGCAGAGCTATAGATCAATCACAATGCAGAGCGTTCTGACAAGCAGACTGTCAGAGCACCTCAGCAGGACACTGACAGACAGGGCCTGAACTAGAGGCGGGTGGTGTGGAGTCGGCAATGAGGGCAGCAACCCAGGCCTCAGCTCTGTTGCTCACCAACGGCATCTGAGGGGAAACCACCTGTGTGGGACTTAGTCTCCTCAACCCTTAAACCACAGAGGGGTCCTTCCAGACAAAATGTCTATGCCAATCTCCCATTTTCTGCAAGGAACCTGGCACTGTTACTGAAGGTGTGATATAAGGGAAAAAAGCAGAGGAAGTCAAAATTGTCAAGAAAAGGGAGACTGCAGTACATTTTCACCAGTTTCTGATACCCCAGGAAAAGACCAAACTGAACTCTAAAATTACCACCGAAAAGAAACTGTACCAACCTCAAGTACGGTTCCGCCAATGGCCTGAGAAAATATGACAGGGGAGAGAGTGAGGACCTACTGAATAGGACCCAGGGACCCAGTGAAGAACCGCCTTTCAGAAGTGAACATGGGATGCATTCAGTACATGGCAGTAGAACCAAGTCACATAAATTTGTATGCACAAGTTAATCCCGTGCTGGTTTTAAGTCATCTCTAAGAGACTGGTACACATTCCAGGGAGTTCTGGGAACATTTTACATGTGATCCTCATTTTGTGCAAGAAGATCCCTTGCCTGGGGCACATAGCTACCTTTAGTAACTTAATTTTACTAAGTAGATTAAACATACCAAAGAGGCAGTGTAGGGCCCTGGTTAGGAAGGCGAGACCAGACAGAACACGGCAGGAGCCACGTGACCTTGAGTGAATGCTGTTCATTGCCTAAGCCTCAGATTTCTCACAGGAAAATTGGAATAGCAGCAGCATTCTCATAAAGAAGCTGTGACATGAATTAATGCACACAGATACGACTGTGATGAGCAAGGCGATGCCTACGACAGCATTACTCTTGTCCTAGCTGGCTAACTTTATGACTTGCATTCTGCCCCCAACCCCTTGAGTATGAAATGAAGGAAGGTCCTTTCTAACTTAAATCCTTTGATTCTAAGCTCCTCTCTATTCACCTGCTTAAGAGACTCATCATGGACAGTAGAAACCAACTTGAACTTCCAGATCCTACCATAGTGTCTCTCTTGTTTTAAAAAATATATTTTTATTGACTTCAGAGAGGAAAAGAGAGGGAGAGATAGAAACATCAGTGATGAGAGAGAATCATTGATTGACTGCCTCCTGCACGCCCCCTACTGGGGATCGACCCCACAACCCAGGCATGTGCCCCTGACTAGAATCGAAACCAGGACCCTTCAGTCCACAGGCCGACGCTCTACCCACTGAGCAACCAGCTAGGGCTACCATACTTTCTTAAACATCCAAAAGAATGAATGAATAAAAAGCAAACATATAATGTGTGCATGAATGCAACAACTGATTGCAAATTCTAAGCTGTGAGTCTGAATTAATGAAGAATGAAGTTGTAGGTGACTCTAGTCTCAATAGATATCATTTACTGACACTGACTTCATGCCAGACACAGAGCTGTCCAAAATACATAATTTCATCTACTCTTTAGGAATCTACTCCAAGGTTGGTGTCTGAGGTTGTGAGAGGAGAAATCACTGGCTTTCATCCCAGGAGACACAGCTCTCCCTGGCTCTCAGGCCTGGGGTCTCTCTACCCACACTTCCTCAGCACCACTGAGCTCCAACAAGGAAATTAAAGCTGCTTCCTACACACACACACACACACACACACACACACACACACATACCCTACTGAGGATGGGAACTGTTACATGAAGAGACAGATTTGGAGTAGAAAATTCTCCTTTTACAAAGCTCCTATTCACAGCGTTTTGCCGGGAGCCGGTCCATCCTTGCTGTTTCAAGGGACCTGGCATATATGGCATACTGTTCTTAATATGTTTGGTCACCTTCTTGGCACTATGTGCTTTAACCAAGGTCACCTCTCTGAGAAAGGTTGTTTCCCCAAGTAGGGATTTTTCCCTGAAGTTAGGGAGGGGATAAAACCCTTAACTAAGTGCCAGGCGGGTAGTTAATCACTTTAACTACAAACAATTAATAAGAAATGCCCTAACCTTTGGAATAGAAATTGATAGGATTGAAATCAACTGGTATAAATACAGATGTAACAAGACAACAGGACACAGAACCTAGAGACAGAACCTAGTGAGAGAACCGAACCAGAACTTGGCTAGAAGACCTAGACAGAACTTGGCTGGAGATGCTGGCTACAGAACCTGGCTGAAGAACCTAGCAAGAGAACGTGGCTAGAGAACCTGGACAGAACCTGGCGACTGAACCTGCCTGGAGAACCTAGCAAGAGAACATGGCCACAGAACCTGGCTGGAGATCCTAACCAGAACTTCGCTGGAGATCCTGACTAGAACTTGGCTAGAGATCCTGCCTAGGCTGCTGATCAACTGAACGCTGTCTCCGTGTCATTCCTTCTTCGCCGACTCCGTCCACACCTTTGGGGACCCCTGGCCCTGCTGGCGTTGGACCCCAGCAGCTTTTTGAAAGTCAATGGTTTTAATTTATGTAACAATGAGACATTTTAATTCCCAGCATTGAAAGGCTATGCTATCAGGGCACAGGAATGCTGGAAAATCCCCAAATTCCCATTACCAAGGAGTCTCAGGTGGTTTTCAGGGCTGTCCCCCCTGAGACACTGGAAGGGTAAGGATTTATGTTTATGGAAGACCTGACTGAGAAGCAGAGTAGTTCCCACAGCAAACAGCCCTCCACCCGGGCCCCTGGAAAGGAAACAGGAGCAGCATCCAATCCCCGGTGAACCTGGGGTGGTCCACAGCAGACTTGCTTCTCTACTGCTCGGCATGCAGGTCAGCCCCGCCAGCCTGCGAGCTCCCCAGCTGGGGTCTGTACGCTCAAGAGGAATGGAAGAGCATCTTGCAGTCGCAGAGCCCTGGGACATTTACTGTCTTCCTGGCCTTCATTTCTAACTTCACTAGTTTCAGGTTTTTTTAAGTTGGCCATATGACACTGAGTTTTAAAATTTTATTGAAGGGTGGACATGGTCATTTTTTTTTTCATGAATGTCCCACATTTGCTTAAGAATAAGCATGCTCCAGGAATAGGAACTATGTTCTAGTCATGTCCACTAGATTAAGCTTCTGAATCTTTACTGCTTTATTGTTTGCCCATTTGATAATACCAACTACTAGCAAAGGTGGGTTAATTTTTCCCTCGATGTCAATGGATAGTCAACATCTCCCATTGAGAGCCAGTCAATTATCATTCTCTCTACATATATGTGTACATGTATAAAAAGCTATGCATTGAGGGCAAGCAAGTTCAGAATTATTATACATGCCAGATGTACTGTGTTTCAGATTTACAGTTTACAGGTAGCGTCAGAGTCTGTATAAATTTGGGTGTGACTCCCAATTCCATAAGGTATTCTAAGCCTCAGTTTTCTCATCCATAAAAACAAGACATACCTCAAAACTCGGGGGCTTCATGAACGGATTAAATAAGTGTGTGGCACTCAGCACAGTGCCTGCTCTCAAGGCGCTAGCTGCTAATCAAATGCTCCATGGCTTGCCCAAGATCATGCAGCTACCGATTAGTATGGAAGTAGAGCCCTCTGACCTCTAGCCAATCAGGAGGCAGGAGGGGTTCGGGAGGAGGCAGATGCATCAAAAGTGCTTATTCCTGGACTTCACAGTTGGAGGAGTGCAGAGTAGCACTACCCCATCCTTACTATTGGGAATGTTAAGCCACTCATCAGCTGAACACTCCACCGGCCGCACCTTAACTGCAATTGCCCAGGTTAGCTTGTTCTCTCTGGGATTTATCTTTCCTAGTTGCTGGCTTGAGGGCTCTGTTGAAACAGCTGCACAAGGATGCACTTTATAATCTCCTGGTTCTGAAAAACACTTGGCATATTTAAAGCGGGCAAGAGTTAGTACTGTAGGTGACTTTTGAAGGATTATCCCAACCTTGGGATCCATGGAGGTGTGTATGTGTGTGTCTGTGTGTGTTTGGGGAAGTGGAGTATGTGTGTGTTTGAAAGCAGTTTCAGGGCAGACCATTCATGTCATTATGCAGCTTCCAAATCCTCAACAACAGTCTCCCACATCCCAGCAGGGTGAGTGAAGCTTTGTCAGAGTCAAAGTTAATTGCACGTCAGAGGGAGAAGATGCAATTTTCTTCTCCAGCATTTGAACTCTGAAATTCACGCTTGGGAGTCATTCTGTCCTGAAAATGTCAGCTGCAGGAAAATACAACAAAAGAAGCAGAATAAACTAACAAAGAAACTTGCCAAACAGAAGAACATTCTTAGAAAGCCTCAGGGGTTAGCAAGTCAGATTTGCTTTAATATAAAATAATAATTTTAAAAAGCAGAAAACACGCCCTCCTGTTGAAAAGGAACTCCTGCAGAAAGGTTGTTCACCTCCAAGCTCATTAGGAACAGGTAACTGCAGAAAGCCCACAGGGTGTACAGGAGGGTGCCGGGTTCGGCTGCCAGGATCCAGCACGGACCCGCCCACACAATGGCTGGGCAGCAATCCTTGGGAAGCTGACCCATATCTCCTTCAGGAGAACGTGATAAGTGGACCACCACAGCCTAAAACCTCATTTGGAAACCAACCAATTGCATAATTTGTCAAACCCAGGAAGAAACTATTTCTCCCCAGGATTTACTGACATAGATTCTCTCTCTCTCTTATTTCTTGATATCTTTCCTCTAAAATAAAAGGAAAACCACTCAAATATCCTGCTTTCTTTAGAGACTCTCCTCACCATTTGTCAGAGCCCAATGTCAACAATTCGAGTCACGTATCCATAAAAGGCTGCACTAACTCAACTCGAGTGCCCCCATACCTCACAATGGCCATTCTTTGCTTTGCTCAAAACCACTGCACGGACATAAGAAAGTCAGCCACGGGGAAGACATACAGGGCTGGGTGTGATCTACAGTGTCCCCCCAAACTATCTGTGATCACCTTTCCCTTCCAGCTTCAGGTGTGTAGTTGAAGTACCTTTGGACCAGAATTCAAAGGACCATTCACACTTCACTGTCAATCTTTGTGAGAGACAAAGGAATGACAGTAGGAAGAGAAAATGAAGATTTAAAGTGAAATGCTCTCTCTCTTTCATTCCATGTGAGCCAATGGGGCAAAAGCCTCTACTTTAACCCTTCGCTCTGGAGAGGACAAAGGAATTAAACATACACTCCCCTCTCAAACATCAGACAATCACATACAAAACTAAAAGGTCCCTAGTAAAATGCCCTAGTAAGAATGAAAGGAAAACCATCAAAGAGATTACTGTATACACAATTTTTAAAAATCTTTCTGATTTTATTTTTCAGCTAACAAAGATGGAAGAAATGCAAACCTAATTCCATCTCTGTTCCCCACATGCACAAAAATAACCCCCAGTGACTAGTCAAACATTACTTCAAGCATTGTCCATGCAAATGACAACTACCATTAATTGAACACCTGCTGCATGCCAGGTACAAGTCTAACTCTTCGCCTGTATCACCAGCTTGTTCTTCACAACTTTTCTATAGGATGGCTATTTCAAACCCACTTTATGGACAAGGAGACAGGCTGTGAATGGCAACTTATTTGTCCAAGTCTGTACCATCCAACCCTACTGGTAAGTACAATGTCTAAAATAGCTAGATTCATATACTTTTATTATTGTTGTTGTTGTTAATGCTCATCCAAGGATATTTTTTCCATTGATTTTTTTAGAGAGTGGAAGGGACGGGGAGAGACAGAGAGAGAGAAACAGCAATGTGAGAGAGTCACATCAATTGGTTGCCTCCCACACAAGCCCAGAATTTCCAGGGTTAAGCTTATTTAATATGTTGTCATCATCTCCTGCTAATGGTTTATATTGAAAAGGCACAGGAAGCAAAGTCCCTCAGTGTCTCATTTATGAACCACTGGGGATGCAGCTTAAAATAAGGGTGTAAGCGGTAACATCCAAATTGCTTAACCATTTAGTGCCTCAGTTTCTTTATCAATAAAATGGGAATAGTAGTAAACTACACTTACATTTGTTCTGAAGCTTAAATAAATTAATACTTCCTGCCACACTTAGAACTCTGTGGTACATATAAGTGCTCAATAAATTTTAAATATTATCTATTCCTTTAGCATTATACTTCTATCCCACACTAAAAAGGCAACACTAACAGTTAGTACACCATAATTTTTCATGCTTTATCCCGTTTAGTCCTCCAAACACTCTGAAGAGGCAGATAGGAATCTGATTTTCAGTTGGAGAACCTAAGGTCCAGACAAGTGTAAAATCTTACCTAACATCATATGTTGTCTGTGTGGGTTATATGCCATTGAGTTGGCTCCAACTATGGCGACCCTATGGATGAGTGATGTCCACCATGCCCTGTCCTCAACAGTACTACTCAGCTTCTATATATTCACGCCTGTGGTTCTTTTATGGAGTCAATCCTTCTCACCCTTGGCCTTCCTCTTTCAGCTAGGGACCTGAAATCTGAACCTAAGTCTGTTTGTCTTCAAAGGCTATGCTCTTCCCACCCTCCGAGCCCTGCGCTCCTTTCCTGCCTTAGGCACAAGTGACTAAAAAGGAGTCCTGCTAGCCAACATTTATTGAGTATTCATTATGTGCTAGGCCTGAAGTAGGTGCCTTATATACCTTCTCACACCACACAGCAAACCTGATGGACAGGTAAAATCACTACTCCCATTTTTCAGATGACAAAACTAAGGTTTCAATAGTTGAAGTAATATAGAATTACTTCAGGGATATGAAATAAGTAGGAGAGCTAGGAGAAGTCTTTTGAGTCTCTCAATTGTTTTATTAACAAAAAGAAAGAAAGGGGAAGGGAGGAAGAAAAATTTATTCAACGGGTCCAGCAAACCTTTGTACCATCAAATCGGTATGTTCTGCAGAAGAGTTAGTATGTTAGTTTTTCAGAGTGAATAATGTTGATAGGATATGAAGTTCCTAATTCACTTATAACAACATTAACAGTATGTTTGACTTACAATATAAGTAAAGTACTCAACAATCTCTAGGGCAAAGTTATGTTTGCTAAACAAAACAATAAATAGGCACAAAATAAAAATGTTGGAGTGGGTGGTAATTATTCAAATTCATTACCAAACAACAATCACCACCTCATTTTTCTCCAGTGTCCTACAAAAGGAAGTGGAGATGAACAACCACAGTCCCTAACAAATCGAAAGGAAAATCAGGAATGATTTTGCTTGGCGTTTCTTTGTTTCCTTCTATATGGATTTAACTCAGCCATTTTTCAAACAAAAACATGAAATGTCACTTCCCCCCTCCCCCAAATAAAACAAATTTTTCAATCTTTCCTGTGATTTTCTGTTAACAGTGGTTTAGGGTATAAAGGAAATGGCAGGACAAATGGAGCGGGGTGAGTCTGGGGAGCAGTAAAGAGGGACAGACAGATGGACGGACTATGAGAGAAAAGGCACAGGCACAGAAAGGGGGTGAGCTGGAGGTGCAGAACAGGAGGAGGGGCGTGGTCAGCCTGCTCTGACTTAGTAACATAACTCACCTGTCCTTGGCTGCAATAATGTCCACCCTCCACTGAAATCTACTTAGCGCATTCATCTGCATCCATGATCTTCAGCGAGACAGCGCCAGTGAGGAGCTGCCCCCATGATGGACGGGAAGGAGTGGTTCTGCACTGTCTCCCAACCTCCAGCAGCAGTTAGAGTAATACCACGACTGATGGCCCAACGGAAATCGGTTTCCCTCCTCTCTCCTCGCCTACGCCTTTGCAAGAAAACTCAGGATCGAGTTTACCGAAATAAAATTCTGCCTCTTTACCATGCAATTGCTTACCTCATCTCCTACCTGAAATCGTGTCACACACGCAGCTCAAAAACACCTCTCTGCTATCCAAGTGATGCTAGGCACACTACTAAGAATGACTGCACAGCACAAGCAACTGAGTAGTGAGTGCTATGATTGATCACCTGCCTCTCAGAGCTTCCGTCCAGGGAAGCAAGGCAGGCATAGGCTGTGCCAAAGGCAGAAGGTCCCAGGCCTTCAGCCCTGGGAAGAAACAAAAGGGGTAGAAAGGGAAACCGAGGCTGTAGCAGCTGCCTAGAAGCGAGCATGCACCCAAAGTTGAAATCCAAGTACTTGAGGTAATTATAGGTCACTGACAGTTCCATACAGTGAATGTGTTCCCTCGTCTGACATCAATTTTCTCTTATTTGTAGTCAAAACAAGTCTCAAGTGAAATTTAGAATTCTTCAGGCAAAGCAGCACAGCTCCTAACTAGATGCCAGGGTGATGTGCTTAGGACAAAAATAAACCTCCAGCCCACATGACAGCACCAAGAACATAAACCAACGAGGGGAGGATGCTGTGTGTCACTCGCCAAGAAGAGAGAACAGAAAATCACATATTCTGGAACTAATTTAAAAGCTCTCACTGCTCAGAACCGATAATAAATTGTGAGCACGTCAAGCCCTCTTTCAATACTGCCGTACCCTCAGTCCATCAATAATTTAGGAGGAGCTGCAACATGAACAGACATGGATTCTACTTGGACAGGTCATTATACCTCTCTACACCCACATCTCCATCCCTAAGAAGAGACGGTTGGATTGGACAAGCCTCAAGGAGTCTCGTTCTCAATGTCTTCAGTTTGGGGATTCGCCTGCACAGCTGTCTGTCAGAGCCTCTGGGTCACAGCCGTGTTATATCGGGGCTGCCCCTCCCCACTCGGGGTCCTGTGGAATAGGCCATTCTCCAGCATGGGTTTCAGTCAGGCACTGCATGGGAGGGACATGTCACCAGGGCCGTTGGTGTGTGCACAAAGGAAAGGCAGAGGCCTGCGAGAGGAATGTCCAGCATGCTCTGCTGGATGTATTTATACTTTAGTATCTCTCTGCTGCCAAGGGAATTCATGGGAGTCTGATATAAAACACAAACAAACGTGTGTACACGCAGTGAAAACCAAGATAAAATAAAAACCCGGAAACCATATGGCATTCTCTCCATAACATGGGTCACTTAGTCCCTGGTAGCATGTCTACACAGATAGCCTAAGGATGTCCATGCCAGCAGCAACCCTGCAAACCTTCTAGCACTCCTTCCGTAAGTGAGGATAAGCATCCGAAAGTTTACTAACCTCGACAAATAATAGGACCCTGCAGTAGTTATAGCTCCAAAGGGGAAGAGAACGCTTAAAATTCCTGTGCGCAGGTGCACCCGAAAACTACAGTATAGTTGCTGGCTGTTTGGCGAAAGTCTGGAAGCTGCCAATTTTCATTGACAGTAAAATGGGTAAATTATAGTGTGTTCACACAACCGGTTACTACACAGCAATAAAAACAAGCAAATGTGGCCATCAATGGCATGGATGCATCTCACACAGGGCGCTGAGCTAACAGCACTGGCTAACTACATACAATAAACGTTTTCATGGGAGACAGCCATCTACCACATAGATTTACACAGAAAATGACAAAAAACAGGACTAGAAGTGATAAAAATCTTAGCATTAGCATGGGCCTGAGATCTCTAGCTGGGCAGCATCAGGGCACAGATAAGGAATCTCAGGTGGGCAGGGAGTTCAAAGTCACAGGTGCTCCAATGTCCCAAGTCTGTAACTTTGCACACACCACCTCCTCCTGCCAAAATGTTAAACACTTACATTTCTGCTCTCCTTCGCGTCCATGAGGCATGTAAGAGAAACCCAGCTTGCTCATTCACTTTCTTCCAGGAGAGTTTTCCCTTCCCCAGCTTGTTAATTCCGCACCCCCACAAGATAAAGATAGAAGCTGATTTAACTCTTCTCATGAGCTATGCCAATTATTTAGTGACGATATCTCTTGAATACTCACTTATGGGCTTCTGAGAGATTAGATGCAACTTATAACTCTCCGAGTCTTTAACATTTCAGTTATAATCACAACCTGACACAGACTTACTTTCCGTATTTTGAAATAATCCATCAAATTGACTGGTACAACTTCCTTGTTCTTCTCTCTGTCACATGTCAATGTCCATGCACTGCTAACATTTCTTCAAAGGTACTTGAAGGTCAGATTGTGTTTCCATGCTAATGACTGCTCTGAATTAATTACCACTCTTAGACAACCTTCTCTGTCCAATACAAGTTATGAAAGGCCTTTGAGGGGGAAAAAAAAATAAAACACATTAACACTTTGCTCAAAACATACCATGCCTACTTTTAAAGGGAGACCACTGGGAGTCTTCTTGAAGGCATCACATACATTTGACCTTTTGAATGGAATTATATTTCACTGACACAATGGGAGAAGTTTTAGGGTTATTTTTTTCATACTTCTACTGACATAATGAAATCAGGCAAAACCTTGTTCACAGTCTATTCAAAAGTTTTGCTCTCAGGTAATAAAAGAGACTCTGGGAAATTAATTACTGAAAATAACGAAGAAAAGTTGGGGCTGTGTGCAGATTGAGCTAGTAGCCTTCAAGAGATTTGTGACAAGAGGGAATGGGGCAAGTCACTGCGTGTGCTGTGCACATAATCTAAGCGAGAAAGTAGAAAGGTATGTCTTCCAAATTATAGGAAAAGTAATACTGGGGTTTCTGCCCGCTTCCTAACAAGGACTTGTTTTTCTATTTTGTTTCAATGGGGGCAGGGAGAGAAGGGATTAACGTGTAAGAGGTCTGGAACATTCTCTGCCCCCACTAAAGATAGAAATCAATGAAACAGGGCCAGAGTCATACAGCTCCCACAGACCGGGCTATAGGGTTTTATGCCGATTTATTCTGTAGGTGCAACATACTATATAGGCCCTGGGGGGATTTACAATCACTGTTTACTGAGCACCGGTTTCACACAGACCTTCAAGACCCCACAAGGGCTGGGGACTAGGGAGGAACTGGCATTTACTATGTGCTTCCCATGTATGGGGCACTCTGCTAGGCCCCTTGCATGTCTGACCCACGCCATTTTGTCATTTTCACAATCACCCTAAAGAGTAAGAGTGATGAACCATTTCACAGATGAGGTACAAAGAGGTTAAATGACTCGTCGCAGGCATACAACTCAGGAACAGGAGAAGTAAACCCGGGTTCTGGAGGCTGCAAGTCCAAGATCAAGGCACCAGCAGATTTGGTGTCTAGTGAAGTTCTGCTTCCGAGTTCATAATGGCCATGTTCTTGCTCGTGTCTTCACATGGTGGAAGCAGGGAGAGAGCCCACTAAGGTCTCTTCTCTCGTTCTTGAGGGCTCCACACTCATGATCGCATCACCTCCCAAAGGCCTACCTCCTGATACCATCACTTAGGTTTGCAACATAATGATTTTGGGGGGATAAACACGTAGTGCATAATGAAGGGCCTTGAAATGAGGGCTGGAAGCGGAGGATTTGAGAAAGACAGTGTTCAGTTTTACGAGGGCGGTGAATGGAACCAGATGTTACCAATCCCAGCAGCAGAGAACAGCAATATAGGTCTGCAAAGGTCCGTGCAGTGCTCTTTCCCGAACACTGTGACCCAAACGCAGCGCCACATGGGGGAGTTTTGGAGGATGGTTTCTCCTTCCAAGAAACAGAGATACTGTGGTCAAATCACAGAGAAACAGACATCCCCTAATTTTGTTTATTTACCTTAACGCAAGGGGAACGCAAGAATGATCAATAGTTGGCTCTGTCTCCCAAGTTAATCCAATTACAAACTTCAGTAGCCATCCCCTGGAAGAAAGAACATCTGAAAGAAACACTCCTGCCTGTGAGCAGTTATCTTTACTTGTTAAGTGAACCAGTAAACATCCTGACGGGAAGCAGAGGGGCTGATTCGGTCAGGGAAGCCTCTACAGCCTCCTGCTCCTGTGACACTTCTGGGGTCTTTTTAGAAAGAGTTACTAGGCTACTTATATCAGTATGTTATCAAGGATAAAGGAAAGTTTAAACACAGAAAACAAAATGAGATTTTTATGCAGCCAGGAGACATTTCTGAACCAAGAGAGGCCCAAAAATGTGACACTCAAGGAGAAGAGATGGAACAAAGTCAGCCAGAGGGCCCCAGAAATGATGTTTTCAGTGAAATGTAGGCATTTCTCCATTAAAAGACTAAAATTTCCCACTGTCATGACAGACCCACACCATGCAGAGACATCAAGGGGCTATATGAATGTGCACCACGGTAAGTGTGTAAAGTATTCAAACGCACTGTACTCATCTCAGGCTTCTCCGCCCCTTTTTCTGACCCAGGACGAGAGCCTGGTGGTCAGTGAGGGTGTACCTGTGGGCATGGGCCAGAGCTGGATGCTGAATCCCAGGCCACCACACAAAGGAGTTTAAGTCACAGCCCTGTAGGGAGAGGCAAAGAACCAGTGGGTCACTGCTGGTTTACAATGGTGGCTCCTCAGAAAAACACTCAAAAAAGACCATATGAAGGCACATAAAAGGCCTATTCTTTGTTTTAACTAAAGACAAGAAATCTAGGAAGATGGGGTTGCTCATTCCACCCTGGCTCAAGAGATCGGTTTGAACACTAATAGCTTCATCCCGAGTTAGATCCATCAATTCCTAGAAATTCCATAGAGGTTAATCAATGAAATTAGAATTAATCCTTAACATTCAGGGGTGAACTCTGCAAAGCATGGCTACAACTCCCACAAAACATCTTACTGTCAAAGCCGAGAGGACCCAGGGGGCACCCCCTAGGGGTACACGGCGGTTAGGGAAGCTGAGAGATGCATCTCTTTCAGGCAAGTCAATCCTCCTCTAACATTCGGGAAGAAAAATATTCTTACATTTAAACAGATAAAATGCACTATGGGATGGGATGTAAAACCCAAATATTTGTAAAAAAAAAAAAAAAAAAAAAAAAGGAGAATTCAAAGAAGTTTTCCCAAGCCTTCAGTGGACAGTCTGGAACTAGGCCCAACCCTTTTGAGAATGAATGTTGAATTTTTCGTAGTAAAGCACAGGCAATGCCTATCATCTCTTCTTTAACTTAGAAACATTCCAAAACACAAAAAGCAGGCTAACGACCCAATGCCTGTACTCCCACCACGTGCATATGCACTGACACCAGGTGCTGCTAGCGGCCGCCTTGTGCCCTAATCACCCTCCTGGAACAGCACAGCCACAGGAGGGGGTCAGCGGCTGGAGGTCGCTCCAAACTGAGGGCGGAAGGAGGACTGACTGCAGAGCCTGGCACTCAGCAGGCCATGGACGCACACAATAAAGAGAAATCCCTCTCGTACCGCAGGAAGCTGTAGTCAACGTGCTTTAGAATTGCAAGCTCATATTCTTGGGGCCAAGCAGCCAAGGCAAAATCTGTGCATTTTACCTTTTACACTTCATTCTCAATGCGCTTCCTTTTCGGGACATAGGAAGAGCACACCAGGTATCACTTTATACCAGGAATTTGGATTCGCTGGAGGTTGTCTTCTTTCACATCCATAAAACACATTTTATTAATTCTCTGAGTACTGTCCTAAGGGCCTGCAGGGATCCAGGGGGCAGAGACGGGGCACTGCATGGTTACCAGACACAGTCCACCCTACAGCTGCAAACGACAGGACACGCAACCACAGCACATCCCTGGGGCGGGCAAAACACCACGAGGCATGGATTAGTGGGGAAAAAGGAACAGAGGTTCCATGTAGGACCCCAAACGACAACCACCATAATTTACAAATTAAATGGCATGCGAAGTGATGTGTCTTACTATGTGTCAGGCAAGATCCATGTATTACTGTCATAATATACCCATTCCTATAGCATATCGTTACCTACATTACCTTAACTCTTGCACAAGGTAAGCCTCAGTATGTCCCCATTTTACAGTTTAAGAAACTACCTGCACCCAAGTCTGACCGAGCCCAAAGCCCAGGGCTCCCACCCTCTGGGTCACTACATCAGAGGACCCACTGCCCTGAGCCCTTGAGGAGACAGTGTGCTCTGAGGGACTCCCAGTGCTGACCCCAAGGGGCTGGCAGCACCTGTCATGAGCAGTGACACTGAAACAGTCCATTGGGGGCCCTTGGACCACATCGTAACAGCTCATTTTGGAAAAAGTGCTTAACTAAAGCTGCCAGTGACAACATAAAAAAGAATGAGAAAATAAGACTATTAGGAGGAGTCTCAACCTTAAAACTTTTCCTATGTATTAAGAATATTTTGTTTCACATGGCTTACAAACATAAGATTTTTAAATACAAAATTTGAAACTAGTGTCCCTATCCAAACCTCAACCTTAATGTTTCCTTTTCTGATTGAGAAACAACAGAATGTGGACACTGGATCAAAAGCCACTGGTGTCTTTGTCTTTCTCTTTCTCTCTCTCTCTTTCTCTCTTTCTCTCTCTCTCTCTCCTCTCTCTCTCTCTCTCTCTCCCCCCTCCACGCCTCGAAACCCCGGCAGTAAGAGCAGAGTGGGAGGAGATACTTCCAGAAAGGCACGTGGCCCAGCAAGCAAGCCCCCACCCCCACCCCAAAAATCAGTGGTCCTGCTGGTAAATGAAGCTGTGGAAGGCCAAGACCTACCAAGCCCACACCCCCTTTTACCTCTGGATCAGTGAGATGCTAACCGGGTAGAGCCCAGAGGACCAGACTTGGCAGAGCATGTGCAGTTCAGGTAAAAGAAGCCAAGGATACAAGTGTGGGTGTCCACTCAACCCCTGGTTGCTGTGTCTGAAATGGAATCCAAGAAGAATCAGTCTTTGGAATGTAGACTCTATTGGAAGAACCCTGAATGTTTGCTAAGCCACACAGACTGAAGGTGCCTACTAAATATGTAAGCAATTGAGTTGTATTTGTTATTATCACAAGATAGAAATGTATAAAATAAATAACAAATGGAGCGTGATCAATGGAATCACATGCAACAAATGCTGTTATTCACAATTGACTAAACAAATAGGCTCTCTATCTGAACTGAGGTAATAACATAATTTTTTTTCAAAACAAAGGTAATCCATAATAATAATAAAAGCATAACATGCTAATTAGACTGGACGTCCTTCCAGACGAAGCCCGGGTCACAGGTGCCAGAGGGAAGCTGATGCCAGCACCCGGGGGAAAGAAGGCCTACTCTTGCACAAATTTCATACATTGAGCCTCTAGTTCTCACAGAAAAGCCCATCTATTTTCGTTCATCAGCCATTCCAAGATACTGACCCACTCCAAGGCCACCACTGTCAGCATGACCAGCATATGCAGATAGGCAATGTAGGGTAATGGTTAAGCTCTGAAATCCTAAAGCCAGACTCCCTTGGTTCAAATTCTGATTCCACTATTTGGTAGTTTAGTTTCTTTATCTATAAAATGGAGATAAGAACAGTATCTAGCCCACAGAGTTGTTAGGGAGGCCAAATGAGTAAGAAAGTGAGATTAGATAGAGCCTAATTTATGGTAAATCAATCCACAAAAGTGTTCACTTACCATCACATGTATGTATAAGAACGCTAAATAAAGAATACTGATTAGAAGTAGTAGATTGTTATTCTATTCACAGAAGGAAGAGGTAAGTAATGGCTATAAACAGACCATAACTGGTCTAAAAGTAACATTACAGAAAAAAGTCTAAATAGGAAAATATGAGTCTAAAATAATTTCACACTAACTGAAAGTTTGGACCCATATTTTCAAGGAGATTTTAAGATAATAACCTAAGTTATGAAAATTTTACTTATTCACTCGAAGTTAAGTTACTTTTCTAATAAATAAACTTCATTTCCATATATTTCTTTTCAACTTGATTCACATTTTCATCACTTTTATTTCATATTGCCTACTAAAAATACATATTTGCTTCATTGATCACCTATAGGGCTTTAATATTCACTCATCTAGAAGAAAACATCATATACTTAAATTTATCACCACGATTAATGGTATACTTATTTATCTCTACCTAACATGCCAATTAAGGCTTATTCAGAGAGCCACTGTGGAGAACTTATAGGGAATCCTACTCTTAGAGATTGCCTCATTAAATAAAAAGTATTAAAAAAATAGAGAAGTCAAAATATCTACAGAAAAAAAACACCTAAAAATTTTACCAAGGATAACAATATTCTGTCAAAAATAAAATACTATAAAATAAAGACTATTTTATACAAAATTATGAATCTGGTTTTCACGTGTGGTAGATACAGGATTTGGACTTGTATCTTTAAGAGAAATACCTATGTATCTTCTTTTGAAGACAACAGCACAAAACTGTGCCAAAAAAACACAACAGCTTGCTAAAGACATCTGTGCTTCTCCTGCCCACTGCTGCCTATATCCTTGGGAAGACAACTCAATTGCTTACCAAGCATGTCACATTTTATTATGCTTCAATTACACACTTCCTCTGATCAACCACATTAGCATTTAATTACCACACAATTAACTCGTGGCAATAACACATGCTCATGGGCACTTCTGCTTTGGCCACGGAAATCATCAGTTGACCCAAAGCCCTACCTGCATGGCCCCACCACCTGTGCCCTGTCTCCCAGGTATTTGCTGGGTCATGACTATGAAAGTTCGGCAGAACACCAAGTCTTCCACAGCCTTAGCCATGGCAGCCTAACAGAGCAGCAGCGGGGGTGGAGGGCTCACAATACGCATACCCCGACACGATGGGGACTTGGTAACAGGAGGAAGACAACTCAAGCATCAAATGGGGTTTTCCATCAGGTGAGTGGTTACCAGACTTTGGTATTCTACAGCAGAAAAGCCCACCCTCCCTAACTGGATGGCTGACAACTTAGTCTTCAATATCCTCCTCACCTTGAAAAAAAAAACAAAAAAAAACACCACAAACCATCTTTTTATTAAAAACAGCCACTTTGAAACTGAAAAAGTAGGAAGGATAATATCTTTCAATAAAAGGCAATTCTTTAAATAAATTTATTGTAATAAAAAATATTTCATTTTTCTCCTGTTGACTTTTAGACCAATTCAGGGATTAGTTCTTTGGAAAACACTGGATTAAATGGTTTTTAAGGTTCCTGCTAACTCTTAAATCACTTAAAATAGCCCAGCAAGTGTTTTTAAGCTGAAAAGAAGTAAAGCTATTTAACTGTCACAGGTAAATACAAACAATAATGTGTAATTCATTCATTCCACATATGCTAAAGTGACAAACACAAACCATAAAAGGGGTGGGGTGGGGGGGGGTGAAAGAGGAAGCATTCTGCTTTCCTGGTATAATTTCTAGGAAGATTAATTTCCTGTCTGAAAGCCATTCTGCTCACACATGATTTCAAAAAAATGTTTTTCTGCTCTATGGTAGGAGTGGAATCAGCTGTTTTAACTGGGGGCCCTAGAGTGCAACTCTCAAGTTGCATAGTTATTTATAACTTCAGAGCAATGCCTGTTTCTGTCATATCAAAGTATGCAAGACCCCAGGGAAAGGTCATGAGACAATGTCGCCTGTTTGAGACACACTGCCAATTTCAGACTCCCCCCACCTCTGGGAGAGCTTGCATAGTCAGAATGCTCCAGAAATGAACTGAAGGCCCCCCTGGCAGGAGGGCTCTCATCTTATCCCGTTCCCAGGAATTCACAATGTTAGTCTGAAGAGTTGGATTCCAGTGGGTGTTCGCAGTACAACTCATGTGATTATCCCAGGCAGATGTGAATTTGCTCCATAAATATTTGCTGAACATCTACTTAGAAGGCACCCCTGGAGTCTCCTCACTTTCTGCGCCTCACCACACCCGGAAAAGGTGTGACACAGTCCAGTGTTCTGGAGGGGAGCCTAAGCCCTTTCACAAACGGCCACGCGATTATGTGCTGTGACAACTGCCACCCTCAGAACCTGTAACACAAATGCTCTCAGAGGACAGAGAGGTCCCTTCCTCCTGGAGAGGCCACGGTTGGCTGGATGTGAGCAGAGCCTTTGTGGAAAGAGACAAGCAAGAAAAGTGCCAGGAAGCCTCTTCCCCTGGAGTGTAGACTCCATTAGGGCTGGATCTCCACAGGTCTCGTTCATAATGGTTTTCCCCGCGTCTAGGACAGAGCCTGCCAAAAAGTACATGCTTCTGAAATACATGCTTGATAAAAGATGAGAAAAAAAGGAAAGAATGTTCTTAGATCCGTCATTAACTTAGTCAACATGTAAGTAGCTTCAAGTCATTCAATGACCTTTGTTTAACCTAACAACCAAGGCCAGGTTACCCAACACAGCTGATCTCCCTTCCTCCACAGATGCAGACACGGTCACACTGTATGTCACAGACGGGGTTTAGGGAAAACTTCCTTCACCCTGTCTCACCCATCTGTTGTAAATTTCTGAATGTGCTCCCGACCTACGTGACAAAGCAGTCCTGAACCAGCATGTGGAAGAGGGAGACAAACTCGAAGTTTCTCCTAACATCTAATGTTTGTGCCTAAAATGAAACAGAGCCAACACTGTAGTTTTGAGAAGTCCAGGAAGTGCTCCAGCCTGGGGCCACCAGATAAATTACAGAGCTGAGGACTCGCCCATCAGCTGTGCTCCCCATCGTGAACCCCAATTAGAGGGCAGATGGGCTCCAGAGGGAGGAACTTCAGGACAGAGCTGCCGGAAGAACACTGGCAAACAGAAGGGTTCCTTGCTTACTGACATGATGCCACAGGATTGTTTAAATGCCAGGATTTCCTAGTACATTTTAAAATAAGTTTGTTTAAGTGAATGTAAACCAGATTTAAGACAACGTTTTATGAGCATTGTAAAATCAAGTAAGATTTGCTTGCAAATAAGAGAGGAAGACAAGTGGAGAACCCAAATCTATCCTCTGGGGGTATCACCAAGAAATATGGCTTTGTTTGTTTATTACCCAACAAAAAGTGGGCAGTGTCAAGAATGGTCCAAAGTCAAAAAAGAAAAACACTTAGCACACTGCTTCTCCCTCATGTTAGTTATAATAAATAAATAGCCTAAAGGAACGATCAGGCTTTTATTTTGAGTCTGCAATCTATCTCAATTTATTTTATATGGCGCTAACCTAAAGATCAAGGTTCCTTTTTTTTTTTTCCCATGTAGATTCCCAACTGTTCTAGCATCTCTTTTTGAAAAGTCCACCCATTCTCATTGAATTACTTTGGCCACTTTGATGAAAATCCATTGACTATATGTGTGAGTCTATTTCTAGACTCGCTAGTCTGTTCCATAGATCAGATGTCTATCCTTACACCAATGCCACACTGTCTTGATTTTTGTCACTTCAGAGTAAATCTTGAAATCAGGTCATGTAAACCCTCCAACTAAGTCTGTATTTGTGTGTGCGTTTTTTCCCAACATTGTTTTGGCTTGGCTTACTCTGAGACCTCTGCATTTCCATGTAAATTTTAAAATCAGCTTGCTGATGTCTTAGTAAAACATTTTTAATACCCTTCTGGGATTTTTATTAAGACTACATTGAAACTTTTAGATAAATTTGGGGAGAAGACATTTTAACAATGTTGTCTTCCAATCCAAAAATATGGTTTCTGTCTCCATTTACTTGAGGGACCTATTAGAGTTCAACAAAAACAACATAAAATCTAGAGCTACTACCTTGTGTGCCAAGAAAGGAAGAACAGTTGGAAACCAGAAAATCTCTGCAGAATAATTTACAACTTTACACAGTTCTTTCATGAGCTTTATATGGAGTACATTCTACTGATGGATAAATAAAGGTTCAAAAATGCACAGATCAAGAAAGAGGCAGACATGGAACCCAAACCCAATTGAGTCCTCAATTTGATATGATACAGCTTGCTGAAAAGTAGGAATATAGGGGAGGGTGTCAAGAGAGCGCACCTGGGGCCTGGCCGGTGTGGCTCAATAGTTGAGCGTCGACCTATGAACGGAGAGGTCATGGTTCAATTCCCAGCCAGGGCACATGCCCAAGTTGCAGGCTCGATCCCCATTGTAGGGGATCAATAATTCTCTCTCATCATTGATGTTTCTATCTCTGCCTCTCCTTCTCTCTCATCTAAACTCTGAATTTTAAAAAGAGGAAGAGAGTGAGAGAGAGAGAGAGAGAGAGAGAGAGAGAGAGAGAGAGCAAGCAACTGGGGGGAAGTGGTATGAGCCCAGCCACAAGAAGACCATCTGCTCCTGGGAGATAGGTAAGACTTCCTTACTCAGTCCTTGTTCTCCGACACGCTCACAGGACAGAGGAGAAGGAACCAATAAAAGAAGATGAAAATAAATTCTGAGCAGGAAAAAACCCTTCCAGGAAGGCCCCAACTGGAGAAGAGCCAAGAGAGGAAAGAGGGCAAGGCACACGATGGAGCTCCACAGAGTATAGCCAAGGGTGCACGCACATGGCCACTGGGCTGCCTGGGAATTTCCACGGAGGGAACGGCTAAAGAGAAGGGCAGGCAGTGTAATTTCCCTTTCACTCCACAGAAAGAAAATCACTTGCCCAAGAAGCTGTAAAGGGCAATGGCAGGGAGTGAATCCACTAATCACACTTTAAAAAGCCTCTCAATGTATAAACACACATTTGGGTTAAACAGAGAAGTCAATAGTGAAAGTTTCAGTGACTGAAGGATTCAAGCTCAATGTAGATTAAACACAAACCATATCGAGATATGAACATAAGCCCCTGTTGATCCCTGTGTCTGTGGGGGGCTAGTCCGAATCTCAGTGCTGCTAACAGAATGCAGGCCAGCCCCTTAGGAGGGTCAGCCCCTCTGCTTTGCTATCAGTGGGTGATTTTTATTCTTTTCTCTATATTTTTCTACATCTCGCAGATTATCTACAATAAACAGATGTTACTTCTGAAATTTAAAAAATAACACATTTTAAATGGGTATCAAGGGAGTCTGTTATCTCTGTTGCAGCAGAGTTCAAACACTGGCCACGTGGATGGAAGACAATATGGATAGAAGTGGCCAGGCCGTGAGGTAAGACGCACTGGGCCTTGGAAGAGTGAGCAGCTACTTAAGCGGTGTCTGAAAACACAGCAAACAGAGCTGTAAAGTGAAAACCTCCCCGGCTTCACCAAATTGTTTTTCTTCAGTCCATCTCTGGGTTCTATGACTCTTGTACCAAATGTACAAGAGTAAGGAAGGGAGGTAGAGGTGATAAAAACAGAGGAGTCCAAAAGGCACCCTCAGACACTGCTGGTAGGAATGTGAGCTGGCACAACCATTATGGAAAACAGTATGGAGGCTCCTAAAAAAATTAAGACTAGAGCTACCATATGACCCAGCAACCCTCCTTCTGAGTCTCTATCTGAAAAATCTGAAACCATTCATTTGTAAAGATATATGTACTCCTATGTTCATGACAACATTATTCACAGGAGCTAAGACATGGAAACAACCTCAGTGCCCTTGGATGGATGCTTGAATAAAGAAGCTGTGTGGCACGTATATGCAATGGAACACTACTCAGCCATAAGAAAGGATGAAATATTGACATTTGCAACAACATGGGTGGACCTTTAGAGTCCAAATGAAGTCAGATGGAAAAGGACAAGGACCACATGATTTCACTCATTATGTGAGCTATAAAACAGAAAGCAACAAGTGAATAAATAAAACAAACAAACTCAGACACAGATATCAGAGGGGACAGGGCAAGCAGGGAAGTCCAAGACCATTTACCACCCAGCCTGTATATTTCACACTGACTACCATTTTTGCAAGTGGCAATTCTTACAGCCTGCCTGTGCATTCAAATTTCCAAGTTCCAACTCCAAACCTGGATCTAGAGCCACAGATAACATCCTCTGCTTTCTCCTCCAGCTGGGCCAGAAGCCAAGCAACAGAAGATACAACGTGAGTTTTTATGGATCAATAGAGTGGTGATTACCAACTTCAGATGGAAAGTGCAGTTGAGTCCTTTCTGAAATTCATGGTTTAGCAGGGGAAGGGAACTTTTTCTCTGCTAAGGGCCATTTATAACATCATACCCAGGCCATACAAAATTATCAGCTTTAAAATAAGCCAGCTTTATTTGGTCAAACAATTAATTCACCCCTAATGCCTTGGCAGGGCCAGACCAAATGATTTTTCAGGCTGGACATCCCCCACCCCTGGTTTAAGGGGAGCCCACAGATCACCAGGCCGGGTGCTTCTGTCAATGAACCTGACACTTAGAGCCTAGAGCGAGCGTCCAACCTCAGGCACCAGTTGGTAGCACGGGCTTGCTATCCTGGCTGACTCCCTACCCACTGCTTTTCCCGTTATGTCACAAAGGCAGGCTTCCTCCCTAGAAACTTCAAAGCCCAAAAACTAATTTCATATCCTTTCAAGAGGGAGCCAGCAATTCAAGTGTTTGTTTTTGGCAACTCCTTGTTTTGAAGGCATTTAAGAAAAGCTGTCGAACTTAGTAAATTCAAGCTACCATGCCTTTTCCTAGAAAAACAGTGCTTATTTTGTCTTTAAAAAATAAGGAAGTGGCAGCCTTACCAAGGGGACTAGGCCCCCAAAGTCTGTGAAGCTTTATTCAGGGGCAGAAAGTAGTAGCCATGCCTTCCAATTCATGCATTAGACCAGCAGTCACTGGGCCTCCCACTAGGCCCATCAAAAGCATAGACAAACAGAGCAATAAAAATCACAAAGCCATGCCACATGCCATGCTCTACTGAACCTACTTTGCCCAAACTATGCCTGATTGTTTTTCAGCTAGTGTTTTAGTACTTGACCTCCATGGAAATAATGCCCATTCGTGTCAAAAGTTAGGCATAAGGCTTATGAGATTCTTCAAAGTAGATCTTTAAAAAATTAAGGATATGAAAAAAATCACTAGGCACAGCATTACAATCATTTACCGTTTTTAAATCCTGCTGGTATATAACAATGTCCAATTAAAGAACTTCCAGAGGTTCACTCACATCAGTGTGGATGGATCCCACAATGATGCCTCTTCTTTCCTGAGTGTAACTTGCGGTCACTTCTGCCATTCAGATATCCTGCCCCTAGGAGGTGGCCTAGCTCTTCAGAGGATGACAGAATCATGGAAAGTTCTAACCAAGAATCAGCTTTTCCCAAGGCAGTGTGAGTGCAAGATTCATTTTTGCTAGAGCCACTCAAACAGCAAAGGGTGCTTTCCAGCAACCTCGTGGGAGGCCCCTTCAGCACAAGCCTAGTGAGGATGGAACTGCTGGGCGTTCTCAGTGGCCAGTCACGGATATCTACCCAAGCCTTCCCCGTGGCCTCAGCTGAAGGCTTGCTTGACAAATCCAGGCAACGAGAGACACATGTGACCCACTCAGGAGCTAGGGGAGCAAAAGGGACTTGTACAGCTCTGAGTATGCCAATAGATGGCTCAACCACTACTTTCAGCCAACCTCCTCCTTTTCTTAAGAAAATGCCCAGAGGGAGGCTTACCTGTCCTAGATGCCTTCACCCTTTTGAAAATCATCATTGTCCTGTGCTCACGTGGGTGGTCTGTAACATGCCCCCTAGCACACTGCCCCGTTAAGCAGAATATTTCTAAACACCCAAATTTGCACAGAAAGCCTTTTTCAGTGGCACTATTAGGAAGAGAAGTGCTCTGGCAAGACAGCAAGCCCCCTCAGTTACCAAATTCTGAACATCAAATTCATGTTGATATATGGACTGTGGCAGGGCCTGCACGTTCAGAAAAGATGGCCAAGAGCAGCCTGGGAGAACTGTCTTTAACAATGCTGCCTTTCTTCTACATCTTTAACTGCTCCAGAAGAGTATGCATATTAAATAGCAGGGAAAAGTTACTCAATTGAGGCAAAAATTCCTTTCCCAACAGCACTCCCTCAAGAAGGAATTTCACATTGTGCCCAAGTCCAAGTGAGTACTGATGGCGCTGCAGATTGCCACCACAGATATACCGGGTCTTTCTTGGCCATTTCTAAGGGCATTTTGTTTTAACGAAATCTCTCTTCCCTTGCCTTCTTTATGAGTGAGGCTACTTACTATGAGCTGGCTCTGTTTGGGCACCAGGAGTCCAGAGGCAAGTACTGCCCTTGCCCAACGGGGACCCTGCTTAAGCATTTTAAATCCATGACAAAGGTGTCCTCTTGTTCTGTGGTATGGAGCCCACACACACACACATACACAATGCCTCCCTATACACTGAGCACATTGAAGACAATGAATATGTGTGCCCCACAGTGGTCTGTGGAGCCCTTTTGGCCAGGAAAGTCCTGTTGCATCACTTTAGACCTGAAAAAAACCACCAATAGCCACCATCCATTTTAGACATTCACTCCTCTTCTCCTCGCCTGCATCGAAATTTTGAAAGAATTTTCAAGAAAAGAATGTTTAAGGAATGGCAAATTATGGCACATTACACCTAATCAGCTGGCACATTTGCACCACCTTTTTCTCAATTTCAAAATATATTTGCTTAAAGGAAGCCTGGTTTCAAATTATAGCCAGGCCATTTCTCTGTTCAATTCTTTGTAGTAAATAATGTCCCAGGGAACAGAAAGATCAGATTGCAACTAGAAATGTAGCTCTAGGGGGAAAAAAAGAAAGTGTTGAGTTATTCCTAGTATCTTCCATGAAGTCAACATGGCATGTCTGTAGTTCTGTCTTAATAAATACTATAGCCAAGATCGAATCCTCTTGGTCTTTCACTGGTCATTTAATCACGAATGACTTTAGACTCCACTGCATTCCATCATCAGAGCTCTCCTCTGTTTAACTATAATCCTCACCCAGCTCTCTCCAGAGTAAACCAATCCCTTTAGTAGTTTTGCCAAATTTCTTTTAACAATTTTTCATGCCCTTCACATACTCCCCACCCCCCCTTCCTAAAATGTAATGGATTGCTGACTAATACTGATCCACAAAAAGATGTAAACTAAGAAAAGTAAGCAAGTTTCGTGGAAAACATTTCACCAGGTGCTGGGGTCATTTGACACCTGGAGCTACCTCACACTCCTGTGAGAGAGACTTGGAATCAGGTCTGACATGTGGCAATCTCAGCTCTGCAGGGCACACCATCAACCAATCCAGAAACATATTTTTTAAATTTTCTTCTGGCAGATGAAGGCATTGCCCAACAGCCCCCATTCTTTGCTATGAATGTCGGTCCCTCTTGCCTAAACCCAAATCTGATCATTGCATTTGCCTAATTCCAAAAAACCTTGCCAAGTGGCCCATCTGCCAAATAATATGCCACTAAGGAGGCAAGAAAGGACAGGCAGGTTGGCACAAGGGAGCTTTAACAATCTCAAACATTCAGCACTAAAACTGCCCAAGAGGTTTGGGGCCATGCTTTGTAGGATCAAACAGTTATACTCAAATCACTCGGTGTGCCACAGTAGCATGGAATGGTGATGATCCTAAACTATGTGGGAAAACATGGCTCCAGTGCACTCTTTGAAACAAAGAAACAAGAAATATTTAGACAGATTTCTAAAATGGTTTAAATGAAATTAGTTGAAATACTTTTAAGAGTAAAAATCTGTCATCTGGTACGTTTATTCAATTTGAAATACTTCATGCCACAATGAGACTGGATAAAGGAAGTATTTTTGAGACAGTTTTGAGGTTTCACCTTGTAGTATTTACTCTTCATAGTAATTTTACTCAATATCACCCCTTCACATTATCCCTTGGAAAGCCAAAGATGCCTATTGGTCATTTCCACTATGCCAGATTTGTCCATGGTAGTCTAATTTATACCATTTATACAGGTGCCATAAAGATAAAGAGCCTGCGAGACTTTACATCACCTCACAGACACAAAGTCTTAACATAATCTCTCAGACTGGGCCAGTGGGTGATGCTAGCGGCTGCTCCACTGTGCCAAAGAAATTCAAACAAAAATCATAAGCCTACACTAGAGATATTTAGAAGAGCAAGTCCAGGTTAGATGGAAGAACTAGAGCATTTACTTTAAAAACAAAAATATAATTCTTATTTATATTTTTAACAGGTATAAAATTCTAGCCTTTAAATTTCCCAATTAAGATAGGTCGCTTGGGGCTTTGCTTAGTTTTCAAACAGCAAGTGAAAAGGCATCCAGGCTTGGGTATCAGCACAGACCGGCCAAAATGTGGTGGATAGCAGGGGAAGTACCACAACCCCACCACCAAGAAAAGAACTTAGATGGCACTGGAATGCATACCCTCTTTTACAACTAAACAGTAAATGTGTCAGCTCAATCATGAACTGCTTAAAGGCATATTAACTTGACTGTGGGGTCCCTCAGCATAAAACTATCCACAGGGAAACAAGGATCTTGCTGTCCCTGAGTGACCCACGGCTAGGTCAGTCCTGGGGGCTGTGACATGAGGACGGAACTCTGAAGAACCATTTTCAGAGGTCATCAACCAAAGATACTTCTGAACCTGAACAGGCATACCAGCCACCCAGGGATGTTCTAAATGGCCACCCCAACAACCCTAGTTAAAGGTCCATCCATTCAGTCACATTTTGTTTCACCTCTAGAGTCCAATTTTCAATAGAAAATGAAGTGACCCTTGCTCTCCACCCCCAGATATGTTGGGGAGGGAGTAATGGAGAAAATTAAATGCACTGATATTATCCACCCTCAGAGGAGGAAGCTGGGAGCCCTGGATCGCTGATGCCACTCATTCATTCCCCCAGTGAACATTTATCAAATCTCTACTACGCATCAAGTGTGGCCTAGACACAGGAAATGCAGCTACAGAATAAAATAAGGGTCTCATTCCCACAGAACTGTAAACAAGAATTCCAGCATGCTGGGGCAAGTGCATTAACAGCCATGCACTAAGGGAAGATCATAACCGGAAGTAGGAGCAAATCACCTTCCTCTGGGAGAGGGAGACACAGCCAGAGGCTGCTCACAGCACAAGGAACAGGGGAACAGAGGCAGGGAGAATAAAGGCAGAACACAAAAACCCTCTTTGTTTGGCTACAGAGCACAGTCCATCTCACAGATAAAGTATATGTGTGCACTCAACAACAGAAGGTAAAGCAACTAAGAGTAAAAGGCCATCAGTCCTAAAAGGTGATTCACATATAATTCCTAAAAAAATTGGATGTATGCCAATTACAGCTCATTCCATAAGAGCGAAGGCATTGGTCAGCTAACTATGTGCATGTGTAGAGTCAATATTCCATTTCCAGGAACAACCGAGCACTAATCATACTGTATATTCTCTGGGAGTGGGGCTTCTCAAACTTTGATAACAGCAGGTTCCGGTGCAGGGACCTGCGGGCGGAGACGGAGAGGCTGCACTTTGAACGTGCTGCCAGCGAATGCCCATGTTGCTGGGCCTGTGGCCTTCTCTGAGCCGTGAAAGTGAGGAGGGCCAATGGTGCTCAGTCCCGACTGACCATCCTAGTCACACATGGGGATCTTTAACAATAAAAACTCCTCTCCTTATCTCAAACCTAGTAAGCCAGGTCTTAGGAGTGGGGTCGCCTATAATTTCTTTTTAAGCTATACAGGTGGTTCTGGGGTGCAGTCCGGCTTATGAAACACAGTCAAGCAGGCATTCTGAGACGCAGTCCTCCAGCAAACCTCACCCCAGGATACACACTGAGTGGCCAGATTATTATGACCACCTGACGTTTGTAGGCAAATTAGCTATAATTTCATACTGAAGTTGCTAGAGGGCCAGACTATTATAAATAGGGAAGCAGGTTGTTTACCATGACAGTAGAAGTGATTTTTTTCTGAAGATATGGGTAAACAACGTGATTTAACAGCCTTTGAATGTGGGATACACATACACACACACACACTGAGTGGCCAGATTACTATGACCACCTGATGTTTGTAGGCAAATTAGCCGTACACTGACTGCATCGTATGGGATATGGAAGTCGAAGGCCTGTTCGAACACCTTTGCTGCCTGCACTTACCAAGATAAAACGTCTCGAATTCACACAGTAACACAAGGATTGGACAGTCAAGCATTGGTAAGAAGTCATGTGGTCCGATGAATCACGTTTCCAGTTGCATCATGCAGATGGCAGAGTGAGAATTTGGCGGAAACAGCATGAAAGTATGCACTACACATGCATGAGTACAACCCTTCAAGCTGGTGAGGCAGTGTTATGGTTTGGGGCATGTTTTCCTGGTATGCTTTGCAGTGCTATTCATCAGGCATGGTGTCAGATTCCTCGCTTCACCTTTCAACATCTCGTGGAGTCAATGCCAAGAAGAATCGCTGCAGTACTGAAGGCAAAGGTGGCCCAACAAAGTACTGATGGGGTGGTCATAATAATCTGGCCACTCACGTTCAAATATATCTCACGTTCAAAGGCTGTTAAGTCGCATTGTTTACCCATATCTTCAGAAAAAAACCACTTCTACTGTCGTGGTAAACAACCTGCTTCCCTATTTATAATGGTCTGGCCTTCTAGCAACTTTAGCGCGAAATTATAGCTAATTTGCCTACAAACGACAGGTGGTCATAATAATCTGGCCACTCAGTGTATGTATCTCCATTCTCTGTGTAGACAGATAGAGCCAGCAGCTGTGGAAGACATCCATGGAGACAGAGAGTCAAGAAGAGGATGCCCAGTCAAAGCCTGCAGGCTAACAGCTTTCGTAGAATCCATCCTGACCCCCTCATGCACTATAATTGTTTTCCAAAGCCAGTGCTTATATCATGGTCAGAGTCTACTCAGCTCATAAAACACACAAAGAGGCAAAGCAGATTTTTTTTCGGGAGATGGGGGGCGCCTAAAAATTATAGATAAGGGGTCATCCATGATGAAAGGCTGGAAAGAAGCCAAAAGGCAAGCATGCAATTAACCAGCCTGATGCCTCCGGGCTCCCATCTTGAAAGGACTCTCCGGCCACACCCACCTGGCTGCAAAGTAACAATTTTGTTAATAAAAGGCATCAAGTGGAATGTGGTCCTTCGGGAAAAGACAGTAAGTGACTCTCTCCAGGCAGGAGAGGTGATAGAGCTGGGCCCATTGGAAATGCCAGCATTTCAAATTTCACTATATCCGCTATCATTTAACAAGGCACTTCGAATGCTGTCCCATGTATTCAGCCTTTTGCTCCCAATTTCTACCCATCACCAGCAGGGGTGTCTGCCCTAACCCCTTCTCTCCCTGGCTCATTCCCCTGGTCTTAGCTGGCAGAGGGCAGCAATTCTCATGCAAGTTCTTGCCTTTCCCTAAACTTGGAAATGCCCTTCCCAGGAGAGGCTTTCCTAACACTGGCTTCCCAAGTGTCGCAGTCAGCAGCCGTGTTGCTCCTCTCCAGTGAATGCTCTGGGAAGAAAGACCCAAAACTTTCTCACCTATGTGAGGAGAGAGCGTGCCACAATGAATCATGCTAATCTCTCTATTCTTGGGTCCTACGAGAGTAATTGTATAAAAGAAATGAATGACTGGGAATGACAGATGAACAACATCCTGTCCTCCAGAAGTTCAGTGTTCTATCTGGGAGACTGAGAAGACACCCCACAGTGTCACTGCCAGTGCAGTGAAGACATTCAGACTCCCAAGCCCAGAGCCGTACAGCTGGGAGGCGGTGAAGCCTGTGCCAGGCCTTCCAAGGCCACACCAGCACACTTGCCTGTAACAGTCTCTTCTCGGTAATACCCAGGCACAGCCTTCAGGGAGCACAGAGGGAGGAGGGCTGAGCTGGGAGGGTGACTGGGGAAGGGGAGCATGCATCTGAGTCAGGCTTGGAGGAGGAGCTGACTGGCTGGAAGGGCTGACATCACCGGTTCCACTGTCTTTGAGTGAATCTGCTTAGACCCTACTCAGCACTTACTAGTATTGAACAAGCGTGGAGTGGGGGGCTGGGGGGAGGGGACAGGTGCAGGGCAATGTCTTTTCAACGGAGTGTCCTTTGTCATCTTCCTTTTTTAAAGAATGCATTTATCCTTGTCAGCTAAGGCTGGGAAGGAGGGGACAAAAGCTTGGGATATGCAAGAAATATGGATCGAGATTTTATTTTTCAGCTGGGAGAGGATGAGTTGGGAGCAATCAGAAGTTACTGATAATTTTATCTCATCTGTGGAAACATGCCTTTTAAGGAGGAGAACCATCCAGGAAGTACCCCGTGGGGCCTGAACCTCTGCCAGATAATGATCGCTCCTTCCTAAGGGAACAGCGGTTAACAGAGCAGAGCCTGTTCTCTAACTGAGCTCACAGGGTCCTTCTCAGTCAGACAACAGCTCTCAGAATTAACGTGCACAAAGCCCCTGCTGGAGTACACACCTCCCTAATCTACTGCTGGAGAGGCACATGCTTCTGTTTAACCCCCTCAGGGCCCTGCCAGCTGAGGTCCAGCCATAAGTGGAGGTTGTAATTACATTTCACCAAGAACCCAGGACCCCAGCCCTGGGGCAGGTCAGCCCCAAGCAGAAGGCTGCAGGACCAGGGTGGGACTGCACTGTGCCCATCCAAACTCCGAGGGAACACATCGGCTTAGGGGTTTTGGTACCCTGTGGATAACTGAAGACGCTAAATGCCGGAAGCCGGTCCATCCTTGCTGCTTGACACAGTCGCTGCAGGAAAGAAACATCTGCACAGCATATGTTTCAAGGGACCTGGCGTATATGGCATACTGTTCTTAATATTTGCTCACCTTCTTGGCGCTATGTGTTTTAACAAAGGTCATCTCTCTAAGAAAGGTTATTTCCCCAGGTAGTGATTTTCAACTGTTATAAATACGGATGTAACAAGACAATAAATGCCAGAACTTCTCTGGAGATCCAGACCAGAACTTGGCTGGAGATCCTGGCTAGGCTGCTGATCAACTGAACACTGTCTCCATGTCATTCCTTCTTCGCCGACTCCGTCCACACCTTTGGGGACCCCTGGACCTGCTGGGGTTGGACCCCGGCAGCTAAATGCATTGAAGATAATAGTGCATGGAAACCTACTGGCTAGTTCCCTGTCTTTTGGCCTCTTGCCATGTGTCCCCTTAGGAATAAAGGAACCCCAACATCATCTGGGCAGAGGAGAGCTGCATCCCCAATTTAGGCAGATCTAAATACAACCTCTTCCCCAATACCCTCCCTTCTCTTAGACAAGCAGGCTCAGTATTACTTACTTACATTAGACGGAGCCTGCCCTGTGTTGCACCAGCATACTATGTGGGACAGTGTGGATTTGGGGGACATTTTCATAAGGCAAGCTTAGAACAGATTCACTCCTGATAGTAACTTGCTCAAACCCTCCCATACTCAAAAATAGTAATAGTGAGGAGACAATAAATAAGCTGATTATTATGAGCTGGGCATGGTGCTGGGTGCTTTGTCTGCATTATCTATTTAATGCCCTCCTCGGAATTCTACCAGGTGGGTACATTACCAGCTTTTTATAGGGGAGGAAACTAAAGCTCAGAAGCCTTACAACTGGTCTGTACGCACAAAGCCATTAGATAGTCCCAGCAGGATCTGATCCTAGGTCCATGTGACAACTGTCTGAAAGTATGGCTCTGCTGTTTCTGAGACCACGTAAGACTCTCAGAAAGTTCACTTTCATCTGAGAATCTGTTCACTGAGTTACCAGCTCAGCAGCTGGCCAACAGCTGCTCAGGGACCAGACTTCCCAGATCATGATTTATGCCCATTATTGGCTCTCCGGCTAGGAACTACAAACATCCCACTTGGCATCTCGAAAAAGCAGGCAGCAGGGCACACGAATCAAATTCAAGTTGTCGTTCCCAGATCCCCAGTCCTTCCAATCCTCAGCCCCTACCAGGAAGGCCACGCCAACGACACAGAGGGAAGGTGGCGGGACCTGGGCCTGGGCTATCACACGCCTCCCAAAGCACCACCTTGAATCATCTCCCAAAGGTCACAAGAGACCTAAGACTTTACAAAGTTCTCTGGGATTCCAGGAATTCCACCAGAACAGAAGGCAGCTATTTGGAATACATTAATGTAAAATAAAGCTTTGTTTGCACATTTTCATTCATGAATTTTGTAATTTGGGAAAATTTTGAAGCTATGGGGAAAAGTGTTTTAAAAAATATAAAAGGAGCTTACATATAGAAGAGTTCATTTGTTTTAAAAAGAGAATATTGCCAGATAGCAGGATTTTAAGAGCAATTTTTACGGACTGGAATTTTCTATAGTATCTGTAATAGCATGTATTACTTATGAATAAATGAAAGTTTTAAGTTGCACCTGAATAACCTAGCTTGCTCGTAAAATGACTGTGTGTTAGGCATTTAGTAAATTGAACTATATACATAACACACCAGAAACGGGGAGGGGAAACCCATTCCGCACCAGCACGGCCTCCCCTTCTGTGACTCTAAGAGGCAGAGTATTTGCTATCTTTCCCTTTGTGAGTCGAAGCCTTCTCTATCTTAAAACACACTCGCAAACAAGGACAAGAACAGGGGGCTCCCTCCCCTGACGGTGGAGACACCTCTTCCACAGAAGCAGCTGTGATGCAAGACCCCACAGACCCCGGAGTCAGAGGCTCCCACTGTCATAGAGCCTCCAGGCACCACAGACTTCGAGCTGAGGGTGGGAATGACCCCAAAGCACTCAGACAGTCACAAGGCCACCGCTCTCACTGTGCTGTCTTAGATCCTGGAATTGTCAATGTAGCATCCATTCATCATGGAGCCAATTACATTAACTCTATTTTCTTTTCTTTTCTCTTCATCTTTTTTTAATATTTAAGACCTTTATTAACAGGTGCGTGCAGTTTGTTGACTTTTTTGAAAAAAAAAATCAAGTGGTAAACCTTTATTACAAATTAAAAATGAGGTTCTTAACACTAGATTGCCCAAGGAAGTCATTTGACTGTTTTTTAATTTCAATTAGAAAAACAATGATGTATATAATGACAGAATTTTGTGACTTTTTATACAACATATAAATGCGTTTATTAATAATTGTAGTTACCTCCCCCTCCTTCATTTCCGGTATATATATATATGTGTGTGTGTGTGTGTGTGTGTGTGTGTGTGTTATACCTATATTGCCTGAAAGCAGTCATTTTGACTGCTTGGGGGGGAAATTTTTAAAAAAGTGCACAGAAGAAGAAGGCCGCCGAATTTTGAGGAACGATTGGACAACAACATTACCGGAAATACGTGCATTTATTGGGATTTTATATGCTCGTGGAGCCTACGAGGCAAAAAATTTAAAACTCAGTTATTTATGGTCAGCAAAGTAGGGTCCCGTATTTTTTAGAAAAACTATGGCCAGAGAAAAGTTCAAGCAAATCCTACGATTTATTCGTTTTGACAAAAGAACCGAAAGAAGTAGGCACCTACAAACAAATAAGTTTGCCTTGGTTTCGGAAATATGGGACAAGTTCATTGAAAATAGTCAAGCTGGCTGCAGACC